>NC_045769.1:15284868-15594078 GCF_008692025.1 Phocoena sinus | reverse complement strand
AGAGAAAGCCCACATGCAGCAACAAAGACCCAACACAGCCAAAAATAAGTAAATAAAAATTTAAAATAATAATAATAAAAGAGAGTATACAAAGGAAAGCAACATAAAAAATGCAGCTGTTACACGGGATATGCATATTCAATCATTCAAAATAATTAGTCATGAATAAACATTGAAATAATTATATACTCACTAGAGTATAATTTTTTTTTTTTTTTTTTTTTTTTTGCGGTATGCGGGCCTCTCACTGCTGTGGCCTCTCCTGTCGCGGAGCGCAGGCTCAGCGGCCATGGCTCACAGGCCCAGCCGCTCCGCGGCATGTGGGATCTTCCCAGACCGGGGCACGAACCCGTGTCCCCTGCATCGTCAGGCGGACTCTCAACCACTGCGCCACCAGGGAAGCCCTAGAGTATAATTTTATTATTATTTTATTTTTAATAAATTTACTTATTTATTTATTTATTTTTGGCTGCGTTGGGCCTTCGTTGCTGCACTCAGGCTTTTCTCTAGTTGTGGCAAGCGGGGGCTACTCTTCGTTGTGGTGCGCGGGATCCTCATTGAGGTGGCTTCTCTTGTTGCAGAGCATGGGCTCTAGGCGTGCAGGCTTCAGTAGTTGTGGTATGTGGGCTCAGTAGTTGTGGCTCACAGGCTCTAGAGCACAGGCTCAGTAGTTGTGGCGCACGGGATTAGTTGTTCCGCGGCATGTGGGATCTTCCTTGACCAGGGCTCGAACCCATGTCCCCTGCATTGGCAGGCAGATTCTTAACCACTGCACCACCAGGGAAGTCCCTAGAGTATGATTTTTAAATGGTAAAATCATAACTTGTTGAAACATAAATGTCGAAGATTTTATTCAACTGATTTATTCATGAAGGAACTAGTCAGATATAAAGAACTTAATATTTACAGACAACTTAATAAAGAAATATTACTTAGATTGCTAGGTTATACAAAACTAGTTACTGACCTACAGGGCAGCAAGCTGTTACCTTTGGGGGTCATCATTTCCACTGAACGGGAATTATTTGCATTTCTACCAAAAAGAAAAAAATCTGTCAGCTGACTTGTCACTTCACAAGGTCTGAGACCTTTAATAAATAGCAAACAGTGACAGTACCATACTGTCTTGATTACTGTAGCTTTGTAGTATAGTCTGAAGACAGGGATCCTGATTCCTCCAGCTCTGTTTTTCTTTCTCAAGATTGCTTTGGCTATTCGGGTTCTTTTGTGTTTCCATACAAATTGTGAAATTTTTTGTTCTAGTTCTGTGAAAAATGCCATTGGTGGTTTGATAGGGATTGCATTAAATCTGTAGATAGCTTTGGGTAGTATAGTCATTTTCACAATGTTGATTCTTCCAATCCAAGAACATGGTATATCTCTCCATCTGTTTGTTTCATCTTTAATTTCTTTCATCAGTGTCTTATAGTTTTCTGCATGCAGGTCTTTTGTCTCTTTAGGTAGGTTTGTCCTTAGGTATTTTATTCTTTTTGTTGCAGTGGTAAATGGGAGTGTTTCCTTAATTTCTCTTTCAGATTTTTCATCATTAGTGTATAGGAATGTAAGAGATTTCTGTGTGTTAATTTTGTATCCTGCTACTTTACCAAATTCATTGATTAGTAGTTTTCTGGTAGCATCTTTAGTATTCTCTCTGTATAGTATCATGTCATCTGCCAACAGTGACAGGCACAAAAACAGAAATATAGATCAGTGGAACAGGATAGAAAGCCCAGAGATAAACCCATGCACATATGGTCACCTTATCTTTGATAAAGGAGGCAAGAATATACAGTGGAGAAAGGACAGCCTCTTCAATAAGTGGCGCTGGGAAAACTGGACAGCTACATGTAAAAGAATGAAATTAGAACACTCCCTAACACCATACACAAAAATAAACTCAAAATGGATAAAGACCTGAATGTAAGGCCAGACACTATAAAACTCTTAGAGGAAAATATAGGCAGAACAGTCTGTGACATAAATCACAGCAAGATCCTTTTTGACCCACCTCCTAGAGAAATGGAAATAAAAACAGAAATAAACAAATGGGACCTAATGAAACTTAAAAGCTTTTGCACAGCAAAGGAGACCATAAACAAGATGAAAAGACAACCCTCAGGATGGGAGAAAATATATGCAACTGAAGCAATTGACAAAGGATTAATCTCCAAAATATACAAGCAGCTCATGCAGCTCAATATCAAAAAAACAAACAACCCAATCCAAAAATGGGCAGAAGACCTAAGTAAACATTTCTCCAAAGAAGTTATACAGATTGCCAACAAACACATGAAAGAATGCTCAACATCACTAATCATTAGAGAAATGTAAATCAGAACTACAATGAGGTATCACCTCACACTGGTCAGACTGGCCATTATCGAAAAGTCTACAAACAATAAATGCTGGAGAGGGTGTGGAGAAAAGGGAACCCTCTTGCACTGTTGGTGGGAATGTAAACTGATACAGCCACTATGGAGAACAGTATGGAGGTTCCTTAAAAAACTAAAATTAGAACTACCATGTGACCCAGCAATCCCACTACTGGGCATATACCCTGAGAAGACCTTAATTCGGAAAGAGTCATGTACCACAATGTTCACTGCAGCACTATTTACGATAGCCAGGACATGGAAGCACCTAGTGTCCATCAACAGATGAATGGATAAAGAAGATGTGTCACATATATACAATGGAATATTATTCAGCCATGAAAAGAAACGAAATTGAGTTATTTGTAGTGAGGTGGATGGACCTAGAGTCTGTCATACAGGGCGAAGTAAGTCAGAAAGAGAAAAACGAATACTGTATGCTAACACACATATATGGAATGTTAAAAAAAAAAATGGTTCTGATGAACCTGGGGGCAGGACAGGAATACAGACACAGACGTAGAGAATGGACTTGAGGACAAGGGGAAGGGTAAGCTGGGACAAAGTGAGAGAGCAGCATGGACATATATACACTACCAAATGTAAAACAGATAGCTAGTGGGAAGCAGCCGCATAGCACAGGGAGATCAGCTCGGTGCTTTGTAACCACCTAGAGGGGTG
The DNA here is from genome assembly GCF_008692025.1 of Phocoena sinus. Lineage (NCBI taxonomy): Eukaryota > Metazoa > Chordata > Mammalia > Artiodactyla > Phocoenidae > Phocoena > Phocoena sinus. The sequence continues at coordinate 15,591,025 of NC_045769.1, read as the reverse complement.
GGATAGGGAGGGTGGGAGGGAGAGGTAGAGGGAGGAGACATGGGGATATATGTATACGTATAGCTGGTTCACTTTATTATAAAGCAGAAAGTAACACTACACTGTAAAGCAACTGTATTCCAGTAAAGATTTTACAAAAAAAAGAGCAAGCAGTGAGGTGAACCAAGTATTATTCCTTCTATTATCCTCCGGCGCTTTGCCCCCAGAAGAGGTCTTCTACCTTATGTCCAAGTTGTATATAATTTTTCTTATGCTTATAGAAAACCATTTTCTGTTAAAGGTGTCAACATGATTTCTAATGAAGGTTTAAATAGGCTCACTTTCCAAGTGGGCATTTATTCTAACACAGCAGAAGGTGAAAGCTGGCATACCTTCTTCTACCTCCTGTCTTTACTTCTGAGCGCCAGCGGGTTTTCACAGTAACTGTCGATTGCCATGCCTCGTGATCCTTAGCCCTGGATTTGTGCTTGGATATCTGAGGTGGCTCAGAGAACAGGCATGACGGAGTGCCCACTCAGAGAGCTGTGATTATCCGGAGATTCTGCTGCTTACCTTACACCACGTGGCAAGGTAAATCTTCCTGCTTTTGATTGATCCCTGTGGGCGTTGGTGTGTTTCAATAGGAAATTAGTATTTTTGAACTTAGGCATTGACTCTTTCTCCCCTATACATATGCTAATTACATAAGATGTAGGTTTTTCTCTGTAATCATTTATATTCATATTCATGAACAACGTTGCCTCCCTCTTACCATTTGGCTTCTATTGAATCTCATCTGCATTCTTCTCAGAAATTGAATGAATTGTGAGCTAGCATGGAAAAGAATCCGTATTCTGAGCGTATTAACTAGGAAACGTTGACCTATAACTAAAAGTTATTTTCTAAAATAATTGTAGGGAGGGTTTGAGGGTTTGGGGTTTTTTTTTTAAGTCTGTTTTAATGTCAGGGTCTGCTTGCATTCAGAGCATTCACTGCATCCACAAAGAAGTGGGTCTTGGCTTTTACTCTGCTCCCGGCTTCAGCTTGCTCTCTGAAGGCAGCCAAGGGCAGAGAGGGCCCTTCACATTCTCAGCAGGGGACCCAGCAGAGGGGAAGATGCCAGAATCATCGAGTCCTCGGCATAAATAGTTCCAAGATCTGAATGCATTCTTTCTGAACAATTGAATGAATGGGTTTGTTCTCCCCTCCTTTCTGGTGAGCTGACCCTGTGTTGTTTTGGTCTGTTCGATAGCATTCTTCAGTGAAGATGTTTGGAGATAAGAATGTAAATTTCTCCCTGTAAACCGCATATGGGAATGTGATATAGGGTCAGAGTTCACAACAGCTGGGAGTTCTCAGGGTTAGGGCCTGCTGTTGAAATATCTAGAGATGTTTCCCCAAAGGAGGAGTGTTTCTGTTGGGCTCAGAATAAAAAACACTATTTTGTGTGTTTATATAGCATTCACTAAAATTTGTTCTGATGTTTGGGATGACTCCATTAGGATTCTTTCCTAAACACTTCAGATTGCCTGTCTTCATTATTATTTTCGGTAAAGAGGTTATAATGAAGCTCGAGCTTTTATCTATATACTAACTTTTATAACTGAAAACGAGAATAGGTACAAAAATGAAAGCCATTTAGATCTTTCTGCATTTTAACTTTAGAAAAGGTTATGTTCATGTAATGATTTTTTTTCCCCAAACAATTTAAAAGGCTTCATTTAAACCTTGATGGTAACTTGAATTAAGGGTTTATTATGTTTCAGTGTGATTTGTACGGTAGCACTGGCAACGCATCTTATATGCTTTTATTTTAAATGTTACTTACATCACGGAAGAATAGTATCTTGATTATCATGTAGATTCTGGGGGGCGTTTCATTGTGTTTTTTTTTTTGCATGATGTGAAAATTTATAAGCATCAATTAATTACTTCCATGCTTGTCTATTTTGAAACATTCTGATTTTAACATCCTGATTTTTTGCCTTGATTATATTTTATTATAATAAAGGTGTTGACTAGAAAATTTAGAAAATATTTGCAAAGCATGGGGAAGATAATCATCATCTGTGATACCCAAACAGAAAAACTACTATTAATATTTTAGTCTATTTCCTTCTCCATGCATGCAAGTGTGTATTTATATAGAATTAGGATCATCCTTTATGTAGAGTTTGTATTCTGCTTGATATTATCTCACTTATGGATACTTCGAAACCACAAAAAAAAGAGGTTGCAGAAATGTTTCTTTTCAAATGGAAAATGATCCTGCTGTGTTATTAAGTAAGAAAGCAGTATGTATTTTTAACTCATTTTTGGTGAAAACAGCATTATACCATGCCTGATTTATGTCTTTCCAGATTCTTCCTTATTACGATGTATGCTCCATTCTTTATGCTCTTTTTGATTATTTGTGTTTTCTGATTGTTCTGTGGTGGAGCATGTGTTAGTTACTTTTTGGACTTCATCAGTATAGGTTGAAATAACTCAACAAGAATCATCCCTATCCAAAAACCTTTGTGAGTAGCTTCTTTTTTCTTTCTTTCTTTTTCTTGGGGGGGTGCTGTGTTGGGTCTTCGTTGCCGCACGTGGGCTTTCTCTAGTTGTGGTGAGCCAGGGCTGCATTTCATTGCAGTGCGTGGGCTTCTCATCGCGGTGGCTTCTCTTATTGCAGAGCACGGGCCCTAGAGCGCGCAGACTTCAGTAGTTGCGGCACATTGGCTCAGAAGTTGTGGCTTGCGGGCTCTAGAGTGCAGGCTCAGTAGTTGTGGTGCATGGGCTTAGTTGCTCTGCGGCATGTGGGATCTTCCCGGGCCAGGGCTCGAACCTGTGTCCCCTGCATTGGCAGGCGGATTCTTAACCAGTGTGCCACCAGCAAGTCCCTCTCTGATTATTTTCTTAGAATAAATTCCTAGGAGTGGAATAACTGGGTCTAAGTGCTGAATATTTTGTGTGTGTGTTGTAGTCTAATTATGTTCTTCTTGGAAAGGAGTTTTAAATGTGTTTTTTGCAAAGTAAAGCACACTTATTCTGCCATATTTGCCCTAACTTCTTTTCTTTATCATGCTTTTTGCATCATTATCTTTTATCCATCTTCCATAGCGTTCCTACCTCCTTATAAACCACACACACTCTTCTCTCTCCACCCCCCCGCCCCCACCACAAATCCACCTTTTCTGGACAGAATTATCCCAGGGCTGGCTAGTGGCTCCACACGTCAGTACTGTGCTCTGTACACTGTCCTCTGCTCCACAGCTCACCTTGGCCATTCCAGAGAACTGTGAACTCTTCCCTCGGGCCCCACGCACTGTGCCAAACACATGTCTGTGCAGTTCCAAAGAAATCACCTCCTCATTTAGAACTTGCTAAAATGAAAACAGCAGATCCGATCCTGAGATGAAGATTTTGTGAGTTTTTCATTTCTGTGAATTTAGTAGCTTGAAAAAATTAGTGTAAAGAAGTTGTCCTTGAATTTTCAAGCACTCTGGTCCTTATTTTTTATTATTTATTGTATTTTTGGCTGCGTTGGGTCTAAATTGCTGCGCGTGAGTGGGGGCTGCTCTTCGTTGCGGAGCGCGGGCTTCTCATTGCGGTGGCTTCTCGTTGCGGAGCGTGGGCTCTAGGCACGCGGGCTTCAGTGGTTGTGGCTCGTGGGTTCTAGAGCGCAAGCTCAGTAGTTGTGGCGCACGGGCTTCGTTGCTCTGTGGCATGAGGGGTCTTCCAGAACCAGGACCCAAACCCGTGTCCCCTGCATTGGCAGGCGGATTCTTAACCACTGCGCCACCAGGGAAGCCCTCATCCTTATTTTTTAGGAGCTGTTTAGAATAAGTTTATTATTAGAAACATAGAGCCCCAAATTAGAAAGTTCATTAGAAATGGTTCAAGTATTTTTATTACAGAAATACCTAAATTGTCTTTATTACAATGCCACCTTTTATGGCTAAAAATCCAACTGTGTGGCTAGAAGGAAAAATCTGTACAGCAGCAGCCTTGTTGGCCCAAATTACTTTCGCCTCAAATGCTAGGGCTGTGGACCAAAACTGTCTCATCTCCTGATGCACTGAAGAGGAACAGGATGAGTTTACGATTAATATTCCAACCAGATGCCCGGGAATTTGGTAACTGCAGTTACAAAGGAAGACAGAGGGAAGGAAGGCACATTTTCTTTGATGTATGGTAACAGTGTGTTTTAAATATTATGGATATTCAGGAAAGAGAAAGGCATTAAATTCCTGTAATCTGTGTAACTGAATATCTGCTACCTGTTAGGCACTGTGCTAGGAGCTTTGAGGAATAATGTCCAGTTGCAAGAGAACTTCCTCTTTGCTGATCAGACTGTCATGATTAACTCAGGAGAAAAGCATGTGAACACGTCACTACAGCAAAGGCAACTTAAGAGGGGGGCTTTTTGGATGGATCTAGAGACTGTCATACAGAGTGAAGTAAGTCAAAGAGAAAAATATCGTATATTAACGCATATATGTGGAACCTAGAAAAATGGTACAGGTGAACCGGTTTGCAGGGCAGAAATAGAGACACAGATGTAGAGAACAAACGTATGGACAACAAGGGGGGCAAGCAGCGGGAGGGTGTGTGTGTATGATTAATTGGGGGACTGGGATTGACATATATACACTAATATGTATAAAATGGATAACTAATAAGAACCTGCTGTATAAAAAAAATAAATAAAATTAAAAGAAAAAAAAGAGGGGCTTTTTGAGTGCTGTTAAGCAAGTACCTTTACATTCAGTTCAGGTACAGGTTATTTCCAGCTGTGGAGGTACAGGAAGATATTCTGGAAAGGAAGTAGCTTTTGAGCTGAGCCTTAGATGAGCTGATAAGATCTTGATAGCTAGAGATGGTTAAAATGTGCCGTACATAAAAGGAATGTAAAACTCTGATAAAATTGTGCAAGGCATGTTTGGGAGAAGCAAGTAGACCTATCTGACTGGCGTGGAATGTTCAAATGGGAAAGGAGTGAGAGAAAACCCTGGAATGGTAGGTTAATCAAACCCATCTGAAGCAGGACTCAGTCCGTCGAGAGGTTGGTATTTCTCAGAGTCGTTTCTGTTTAGACTCACTACAACAGCTTTATGTTGAGGTGTTAAAATGCAGGCTCCTGGGCCGCACGGCAGATCAGAATCAGAGGGCAGTCCTCTGAAATCTACCTCTTAATAATTGTCCTAAGTGATTCCAATGCACACTAAAACTGGCGAACATTGGTTATTGACACAGCAGCTAGGAAGGCGGTCAGTGCATGCTGTGGACAGGAGACCGGCCGGCAGGCAGGGAAATGAAGGTCTGGGTGGGGGAGTGGGCATTCAGAGGTGACAGGCAGGAGCTTGTGAATGAAGGAGGGCGGGTCTGTGACTGCGGGTCAGAGGTGGTGAGAGGAAGTCGTTAGGACTCTGAGCTTCTGCAGCCAGGGAGCCTGGGGGTGGGGGGGTGTCCATCAATAGAAATATGTATAAGTAATGAATTTCTCTGAGCCCTACAGGATCACTCTGAACCTCTAGTCCTCTGCAAAACTGTGTTTAACCCCTACAGAAATGGGGGCGTTAAACACAGTTCAACCCTAACAGAAATGCCCACATGAAAAATGTCTTGACTTTGCAAAAGGAGGCTCACATATGCTCAGGAACCAGTCCGAGTCCTTAGCACCACGGTTGGCCTGTCGCTGTGACCTCGAGCAACTTGGTCTTGCCCACTGCTCTCCAGGCCCAGCAGCCTTCTGGTGTTGTCCCAGCAGCCAGTCTAGGATATGCCGTTGTTTCTCTGAGTTCTGCTGTCCCTGCCCCATCGGCATCCTTCCCTGCTGCTCTGCGTGTCACCAGTGACTCTTCGGCTGCTTCACCAGGCAAAGCAGATCTGTGCCCATGACTCTAATTCAAGGGCCACAGTGGATGATACAGATGCTCTACCTTTGTCATGGTGTAATAAAGTGCCCACATGGGGCACTGTGGCCCGGAGGTATGAGGCAGAATGGGTTCCTCCCTTTGGAGAGCCCTCTGCCGGAAGGGTCTCCAGGCAGCATTCTTTTTTTTTTTTTGCGGTACGCGGCCTCTCACTGTTGTGGCCTCTCCCGTTGTGGAGCACAGGCTCAGCGGCCATGGCTCACGGGCCCACCGCTCCGCGGCATGTGGGATCTTCCCGGACGGGGGCACGAACGCGTGTCCCCTGCATCGGCAGGCGGACTCTCAACCACTGCGCCACCAGGGAAGCCCCAGGCAGCATTCTTTAGCTCTGTGTTTTGCGGATGGAGGCAACATGACTCTTGCATCCTCTCTGACTTCCTCAGGGCTCAGACTCGAGTTCAGTGGGGCTGCCAGGAGACACTCGGAGTGGCAGAACCTCGTCTCCCCAGTGAGAAAGTAGAGGCTTGTGTGGGGTATCGAGTTCATTGTGCCTGGCCCTGCTCCTCCCCTCAAACTGTGTTTTCCTTTAAAACTCACAGAAAGATGTCCTCAGTCCTCAGTAGGTGATGCTTTGGCAGGACAGTCGCATGCCCCCATCACCATGTATGCCCAGTCCCCTGTGGAGGACACCACTAGACTCACCTCAGATCCCCACTTCATGTGGGGAATTGAAAGGCAGATCCTGTTTGGAAGAGGAGAGACCGAATTATTTTCACTTAATTTTTTAGAGTAGGCAGTACATTTGTATGATATAAAATTCAAAAAGGGGAATCCCCTGGTGGTCCAGTGGTTAGGACTCCACACTTCCACTGTAGGGGGCCCGGGTTTGATCCCTGGTCAGGGGACTAAGGTCCTGCAAGCCGCGTGGCGTGGCCAAAAAAAAAGATTCAAAAGGTACACAAGGGTATCCTGTGAAAAGCCTCCTTGCTAGCTCCATCCCCTGCCATTCAAGTGAACCTGTTTGTGTATCATGTAAAAATGTATCCATGTATTCTACCACTGATGTAAAAATGGAAAATGGTAGCATACTGTACATACTGTTCAGTACCATGCGTTTTAAACTTGCACGTCAGAGCTTCCTCATCCTTTTTACAGATGCAGAGTATTCCATTGTATGAATAGACCATGCTTAGATTTAACTGGCCCTTCTAGGTAGAGCTTGGCATTTTTCCAGGGTCCTGCTATTACAAACAATACTACAATGGACAGCTTGTAAATACTCCCTTACAGACACAGGCAGGTGTATCTCCATGGTCAAGACCTAGAGTGAGATTGTTGGTCAGAGGTTATATGAATGTGTAATTTTTAAAAATATTGCCAGGTTCCTCCCCAGAAGGGTTGCGCCATTTTTTATTCATATGATTGAGAGACAAGAGTCCCTTTGCCCCCAACTACTGTTTCATCAACAGAACACTGTCGAACTTTTGGATTTTGTTAATGCTGATAGGTGAGGGGTACATTCTCAGTGGTTTGTGGGGCAGGGGAGGGAGGGCGGGGTCACGTTGGAACCTCTGGGTTTCCAGAGCAGTGGTTCACACACAGCACGCACAACACTGTTATTTAGAGAAAGCAAGAGAGGCCGCCAGCTTTTTTATTTTTGTTTAAAATGTCATTTTTTATTTTATTTTTTTAAATGAACAAACAGTGAAATTGATTTTGCCTTGGGTGTATAGTTCTCTGGATTTTAACGCTGGGATAGATCTGAGTAACCACCACCGCAACAACAGAATGTCTCCATCACCCCAAAAAAGTCCCTCATGTTCTCCCTTTGTAGTCACACCCTCCCTCTGCCCCTAGACCCTGGCAACCACTGATCTGTTCCCCATCCCTGTAGTTCTGTCTTTTAGAGAATGTCATATAAATAGAACCACACAGCATGTAACCCTTGGAGACTGGCTTTTTCCATTCAGCATAATTTCCTGGAGATTTCATCAAAGCTGTTGCCTCCATCAGTAGTTTGTTGTTTTTTATTGCCGAGAAGTATTCCATTGTATGAAAGTAGCACAGTTTATTTACCCCTTGAATGACGTTGGGTTTCTTTTTTCCAGTTCTGGGTGATTATTAATAGAACTGTAAACATTTGTGTACTGATTTTTGTGTGAATGTAAATTTTAATTTCTCTTCAGCATAGCTTAATTTCCACTTCTTATTAGTAAATTTAGGTATATTTTATATGTTTAAGACGCATTCATATTTCTTTTCCTATAAAGTGCTCATTTCCTTTACTCATTTTTCATTTTGGTGACTTTTAGACAAGTTGGTTTGGGGGGGCTGACAGGACATCTGAATGAAAATGTCTAGCTTTCGGTCTAAAGAGGCAGGACTAAAGTTTGAGAGAGACACCTGGAGACATAGTTGGTTTTTTTTCTTTTGTACTTCGCTTTTTTATTGTTGCATAGTATCCCACTCAATGACTATACAAGAGCTTATTTGACCAGTTTTTTGAAATTAAAATTTTTATTGGAGCATCTAAACATGGGCATTTCCACAGACTGTGTCTTCAGGCTCTGCATGTTTTTCTCTGTTGAACAGTTTGTGTAGGTCCATGGCCTCATCTCTCCATCCTCTACCAGCGTGACACTCAAATCTATGTCTCCAGTGTTGTACAGCAGAAACTAACACAACATAGAAACTACACAAACTATTCAACAGAGAAAAACACGCAGAGCCTGAAGACAGAATCTGTGAAAATGCCTGTTTAGGATCTAAAGGAGGAAACCAAGAAAGAGACTTCTTAGAGGTCAGAGAAGAGCCAAGATGGTGCAGGGTAATATTAATAAAAGCTGAATATTAAAGGTCTGCTAAGTGAAGGGTGTCAGTCCACAGGGCCCAGTGTTCAGAAAGAGAAAGAACATCTCTTTCCAAGAGTTCCAAGCAAAACCCCCACAATTTTGTCTGATTGGACTGGTGTAGGTCACATGACCACCCCTGCACCAATCACGGTGACCAGGAGATACAGTGCACTGATTGGCCTACCTAGGTCATGTGCTCCAACTCCATAATTTTCCAGAACTTCATGGATCCCCAAGGGGAGGTATGAGGCTATTGGGTCAAAGACAGATGCTGAAGAAACAACCAGCAAATGTCTAGTAAGTGGCCTTTCAGAATGGTGTATCATCTAAGTCTAGGTTGACGGCACTTGTGTTTCAAGGTGCAGAAGTGGAGATGACAGGTGTAGAAAATTCAATTCAAGAGTTTGGCTCAAGTTTCTGTAACCAGGAAACATAAATGAAGGATTGTTCCTTTTTTCCCCCCAAAATAAAGTAACATCCGTGCAATAATCATAGCACAGGAGAAGGTCATGGGGAGAAAGATCATGGAGACTGTGAAGCCTGAGGGATATTTGAAGAGAAGGATGATGGCGGAAGTAAGAACAGGTAAAGCCCAGGTGCCACGTGAAGGACGTGCAGCGACACAAGGCTTTCCCCCACGCTTGCCCCTCTCCTATCTGTTCTCACTGCAGTCAGAAACTCTTGTCATGTTGGTACCCAAGGAGAGCGACATCAGTGGCTTCACGTTGCTCCCTGGATGCAGGCTTTAGGAAGCCCACTGGACTCTAGGGCCCTGTGGGAAGTGTCTCCTACCTGTGTTTACTCTTTACTCTCCAGCCCCAAGGGACCATCAAGATCCACAGGCTTATCCCTTTCCCTCTTCAGCAACAGTAATCCTCTGTCTCTCCACTAAGCTGTAAGCTCTGCCTAGATGTGGTTGTGATCGTTTGGCTCACACTGGATCCTCCAGCACTGTGTCTGGCATATAGCAGGCACTCACACATGGGCACTGGAAGGAAGAATGGATGCCCTCTGATCTGTGAAATTTGCTGTAGCCTCAGTGTTTATTTCTAAGGTCTGATTCTCACCCATTGTTCACTCAAATCAGACAGATGCCATTTTATTAGAAACTAAACAAGAGAAATAATGAATGAAGCTATTAGAAAAAAACAAACCTAAGCCCTTAGAGTTCTATTTTATGTTTATATGAAAAAAAAAAAAGTGGAAGGCAACATGCCAAAATATAGACAGCGTTAACTGTAGGTGGTGGAAATAAGGATCTGGTTTTTTTTTTTTCTTATACTTTTCAGTGCTTTCCAGTTTTTCCACAATGCATGTGTTTTACTTTTTGGTGTTTCCCAGATTTTCCAATACGTTGAGGAAAGTGTTTCAATTTTCCAATGGTAAACTTTCAAAATAATCCATGTGAAACTTTGTAACAAAACCACAGCAAGCTCCTCATTCTCTGACTTAGATGTATTCATCTCTTGGTTACATTAAGAATTCACCTTATTTGTATGGAAATATGTTAATATAAATGTTTCAGACATTACATGAAATTTCTAAAAATCTTATATGTTCTGGTACAATGTTATAAGTCATAATTCTAGTTATCACTTTAAAATGTATATCTCAGAAATAACTAAATTTCCTTGTCAATTGCATTATTATGAACTTTCATCAAATCTTTAACCGTGGTCATTTTTAAGTCTTTTGTCATTTACAGACAGTTCTGGGTGTACTCTGATGCTTTTACAAATGTGTTCCTATAAAAGGGTTTCATCTTCAAGGAATTCATGGAAAAGACTCTGACAAGTACAGGTTTCTGGTAACTGACTATACTGCTGAACTGAATGAATCAGCATTTTCAGAACTCTAATGGAAAACTGATGAATTCATAAAAGATCAAGATAAAAAAAATTAATTACATGGGACCGAGTGAACCGATGAGGATGATTATAGTTTTTGTGACTTTCTGTTTGAATAAAAAAAAAAAATCCCACAGGGACTCAGAGGCAAAAATATACAAATCAATTTTCACTGCAAAGTAAAGGAGCCGTTACAGTGGAGGATTCCTGGACTGAATGTCAATATCATGACCTAGTATGAGTGTGTTCCGTGTTTGGTAATTGCAATCACTGTTGCTTTTGTTGTGGTCATGCATTTACAATCCTTGGTGTCAGTTGATTTATCTCTTGTAAAAATAAAATACAGTGTGTGTGTGGAAAAAAAAAAATTCACCTAATGAATTTTGCTGTGAGAACACTAAAGGAAGAAGAAAGTGGATACATTAAGGACTTAAAAATATTTTAAACAGGAGTTTAAGGAAAGAAGCAAGCAGGGAGGGAGAGAAAGAGGAAGAAATAGGGAAGGTGGGAGGGTCAGAGGAAGCAAGAAAGAAAACCAGAATCTAAAATGTAAAGAAGGATTGATTAAATCAAGCATGGTGCACGCACCCAGTGAAATCTATACACTGTTTGAAATTCTGTCTCTGAAGACAGAGTGGTAGTACCCAGACGGGCATGGCGGAGCTTCGGCACCACCACACCTACAGCGTCTTCTCAAACCACCCCAGACAAACGCGCTCCATAAGTAATGACGGTGTGCTTGCTAGGAAGTGGCTCCCGAAGCAGCCAGCTTCCTCCTCCAGCCAGCTGCAGCCCCGACCCCTGCCTGCCAAGAAAGGATGACGCCACCTCTGTGAAGATCATGACAGCCCTTGTGATATACTATGAAATCAAAAATAATAAAGAGAATTCCTGGCGGTCCAGTGGTTAGGACTCAGCGCTTTCACTGCCATCGCCTGGGTTTGGTCCCTCGTCGGGGAACTAAGATCCTGCAAGCTGTGTGGCGCAGCCAAAACAAAAGGTTTTTGAAGTACAGAATTTAAAAAAAAGATTGAAGGAACAGTGTGATTATAGCTATGCATTAAGAAAATAATTTATTCCAAAAGACAGAAAAACTGGAAGAAAAGACATAGCATGAATAGCGTGATTGTGGTTTGTATTTTTCCTATTTTCAAATGTCTACAACTGCACTTTTAAAAAATATGTATTAGGGCTTCCCTGGTGGCGCAGTGGTTGAGAGTCCGCCTGCCGATGCAGGGGACGCGGGTTCGTGCCCCGGTCCGGGAAGGTTCCACGTGCCGCGGAGCGGCTGGGCCCGTGAGCCATGGCCGCTGAGCCTGCGCGTCCGGAGCCCGTGCTCTGCAACGGGAGAGGCCGCAGCAGTGAGAGGCCCGCGTACCGCAAAAAGAAAGTATTATAAAACAATACAAAAATTGTATTTTAAATGTCAAATCAATTATATTTGAATCAAAATTATACCTGTATACAGGGGAGCACTCATCTGACGCACATCATCCGTTTCTCTCCCGCAGGATGTGCTGGGTGGCATCCTGATCACCGCCATCCTCATCGTCCTCACCTACCCCGCCTGGACCCTTATCGATCGCCTGGACTCGGCCAGCCCCCTCTTCCCTGTGTGTGTCCTGGTGGTGCCATTCTTCCTGTGTTACAATTACCCCGTGTCTGATTACTACAGCCCGACCAGAGCGGACACCACCACCATCATGGCTGCCGGGGCTGGGGTGACCATAGGATTCTGGATCAACCATTTTTTCCAGCTCGTGTCCAAGCCCACGGAATCCCTCCCTGTTATTCAGAACATCCCACCGCTCACCAGCGACCTGTTGGTTTTGGGTCTGACCAAATTTACTGTGGGAATTGTGCTGATTCTCCTGGTTCGTCAACTTGTACAAAATCTCTCGCTCCAAGTGTTGTACTCCTGGTTCAAGGTGGTCACCAGAAACAAGGAGGCCAGGCAGAGGCTGGAGATCGAAGTGCCTTACAAGTTTGTCACCTACACGTCAGTTGGCATCTGTGCTACCACCTTCGTGCCAATGCTACACAGGTTTCTGGGATTACTGTGAGCCTCAAGTGGTCGGAAATTAGCTCACTGGACATGAGAGCAAGACACCAAAAAGCTGTTGAGTGGGGAAGTTTTGACAACACATTTTTCTTTAAAAAAAAAAAAAAATTCCCTAAGTCACATGTTTGTTTTGCTGATACCTGAGATAAATGTTGCTGCTTTACGGAAGGGAAAATGGTCTCACGGTGACCACTAGCCTTTAAGCGTCATGTTGCAGATGAAGCCAGGCAAACCCACAGCTGAGTTCTTTAAGGCGCCCCACCCTGTCCATTACTTGGACTTTGAACCAGTCCTGGGCTGGCAGGAGTTGTGGCCTGGCTTAGGAATGGCCACAAGCCCCCCCTGGGTTCTGGAGAGCCTAAAGAGACGGGCATGATCCAGGAGGCTGGACGTCGGGCGTTCCTTTTCAGCTGTGACCTTGCCCGGCACTGAGTCTCATTTCCAAAACTGGAATGTTGGTCCAAGAGAAAGGGTGGTGCCACGTGAAACTGCGTTCCTTGGACAGGGCGACTTTCTGGTCATGAAGATCACATTAGACAGTGCCTGCTTGGGGGGAAAGAGCAATGTGAACCTCGCTGGGAAGCATGAAAGGCGGGGGCAAAGCTGGCGAGGTCACAGGCATCAGCCTGCTTTCCTTATGCATCCTGGTCTCTGTCAGGTGCATACTGGACAGGGATCCTCTCCTCCTCATTTATACACTTTGCAAGATTCCAGGCACCATTTCTATCCTCTTCTGACCCATGAACCCAACTGGCTGCTCCCTTCTCACCTCATCTGGGTTCCTCTGAGTGTCCTGCTCTGTCCTGCATCAGAGTGACTTGGGACAAGCCCTCTGCTTCAGCTTTTTTGCTTCCTTACAAACTGGGAAGACAGTGTTGTCTGTCCGTGAAAGTGGATCAATAGAAGAACAGATGAACATAATCCTTCCTGGGCCCTGACAGAGGGAATAGGCCTCCCTCCCTGACACTGTTCCTCCACTTAGTTTCCTAAATCTATTTGCTCATCTGAATAGAACCAGTGGCTCCCTTTCCATCTTCCCACCTCTTTCTTACCTCTTGGCAATTTTAAGGGGAATTAATGCAAGAACCACATCAGCCTCTCTTAGGAAAACAAGCCAACAAAATACAACACCCTTTAAATCTCGGGAGAGGCCTTAGACTTAGGAAGGTGGTCATTGTGCAGACAACCCCCTGCAGGGGCTCCTCTTCAGTTCTTAAGAATGAGGAGGAACAGGTATCAACAATGTTCTTAAAAGTATCAACATGTAATTAACAACGTGTCTTTTGCGTGTAGTGCCTGAGCTGCTGAAGCCAACGATTTATAACCCTCTTGCATCCTCACCATGCACACACTTCGGGGGAAAATTAGCCTGCCCGGAGAGTCAGGCCCTTACCTCTGCATCCAGTGTGAAAGCTGAACACCCGTCTCTCCTGATTGTGAATACGCACCCTGGCCTTTTGGTTGTGATGATCCTTAGTATTTGACTTAATGCTCCAGTTTATTGAAAAGAATAGTTGTAAGACATCCTGTTTTTCCTTCAAATTCTTCTGACATTTTTCACAGTTAGAAGGCAGGGGTCAAAATGACCTGCCATTTGCCTGTTTTTAGATCATGCTCTGACCAGTATTTGTGGCACCGTGATGGGGAGATGCCCCAGCTCACGGGCACCCCTGCCCTAGGCCGCCCCACAATGCAGTGCATGGGGCACTTCCCTGTACCTCCATCCCCACAGGCTGCCAAACCCGAGGTCACAGTGCTAGCTAATATTTACGCGAAATGATTTTAGTTGATTTCTCTGAAGCCAGCTAGCAAAAAGATCAGCCTTTTCCACTTGTATCTTTTGAGAAGGGCCATAATTACTGTCACAGCAGTGGGTGTGGGTGATTCATTTGTGTGTGTGTAAATTTTACTGATGTCCTTTCGTTTTAAGTCCCAACAATAGGATTGCGATCAGCTGTATTATATATTTAAGGCTGTATTTACACAATTTGGATTGAGGATGAATATGTTAGCCACAGCTCGTTAAAGAAAGACCCATGGATTTGTCATGGTTGGTCGCTTTTCAGAGTCTCTTGACATAGCATCTGAAGAATAAAATGTTCATGTTGGTGAGGCCAAGCTTAGTTTTTGAGCACTACAGCTGTGGCTTAGAAACTGATTCAAACTGCAGCTCGGCCAGCCCTCTTCATTCACTTCACACAGCGCTTCACTCTGTTAGACCCTCACACCCTCTCAGTCTCTCCTTCACGCACGCACGCACACGCGCGCGCGCACACACACACACACACACACACACACACACACACGCACGCCCCTTCAAAGACAATGCCTTCTGTCTCTGACCTTTGGATTTTCTCTCTGGGGAAAGACTGCCCCCTGCTGGCTTGCGTCAGGCTTGGTCCAGAGCCTCTCTCTTGAACGGGAGTCCTGGAGATGAAGAGTTTCAGAATCCAGCTCACCGTGATGTATCCAATCTAAGCTTAGGACCTGCGGTCTGGCCACTCCTGAACTTGGAAATGGTGACAGCAGAGCCCTCGGGGTCGTTGGCCCCTCCAGGAAGAACACACGCCCTGTTCCTGGCGGTCCTCATCCCGCCCGCAGCCCACCACCTTTCTGGACCAGGACATCACCCTGTGACTGTCATTTTAAACAGCCATCATCTCAGGCCAGCTTTGCTCGGACTTGCACCATAACAGAATATGCAAAAGAAAACGCAGACGAGACCATGAACTAAAAACCCTAAACAGCTGAAATCGCCCCTCCACGTGCCTGCAGATCACAATGTAGCACAGGATTTTCTTGCCCAAATAGGCGACTCATGCTTCCCGAGTGTAACCAAAGCATGTGGTGTCTCGGGGCCATAGGCTCCGGGTTTCTATTTTGGAAACTTTCAGCTGTCTTGCTTATGTACCGTATGTAAATTTATTCTTTTTAAAATAAAATCATTTTTCTTTGATTAAGATTTTTTAAATACTTTAAAAGCCCAGTGTTCTACCACCTTGGAATTTTTTTTTTCCTAGATCTTTTTCCCCCAGATCCTCAGGGTTCATGCGACCTGAGTTGAGAAGAGGCGACAAAAATAAACAGGAGGCTGTACAATTCTCTATCGCTGTCACGATTCAGTCACGTGCAAATGTTGGTGAGCGTCATAGATAGCAGCCACAGGTGTGATGAACAGGAAGTAAGTGGTAAGATTGCATGCTTAATTACCCTCCTTCAACTCCTTGATACTAAAGAGCATCCTTTTAACCATACGTAGAGATAAATGTCTCTATGTATTGAAAGGTAAATGTTAAAGGTGAGGCTGGTAAAGGTAAGTAAAACAGATGAGTGTTTTACAGATGAGTTGTCTGCTGAACAAAATGGACATGACCGCATTTCACATTCACATCATTGCAACGATATGCTCTGCCTTTAAGCGTCCCTTGCTACTTGAAATGGTGCCAAAAGCTGATGACGCTCTTCTTTGCAAGGCTGAGGCTAGGACCTATTTGTACCTTGAATGCTGTGTATTTCATTAATACCTAATATATTAGCTGCATGCTTGAGGCCGGATGAGACCTCATCTGCCCTGTGGAGTTCTCTCCAGAGAGAGGAGACTCAGGCTCAGAAAATTACAATCCGAGACCCAAAGTGTTAAGGCTGTAGGGAAAAGATAAGTTTGTAGTGTGAATTGAGAAGAGGGAGAGAGGAATTCCAGCTTTGAGGTCTGTGACTCAAGGGAGGCTCGTGGGAAAAGTAGTGTGTGAGCCAGGCTTAAAGAACAGATGGGTTTGCACAGGGATGTGATGCACAGTAGGTATGAGATGGTACTCCATGGTGAGGGCACAGCTTGCCAGAGACACTTCTCCAAAAACCTCCAGCTCTAACAAAGAGAAGACAGGCCACACCCGTGCTGGTGAGTGTGTGTGGGACTAACAGTGGTGGCAGGGGTGGGATAAACGGTGAGCAAGGGGCTTTGGTGTTACAGAACCGAATCACAAGAACAGGAAGGAAGCAGAAGCAGCTCTTTAGTCCGTTTCCTTGCCTCCACGTGGGACCATCCAGAGGAGTTGACATCTACAGGCGATTAGTCTCCTTTCATTGTTCTTCATTCGTATATTTACCCGTGGGTGCCTTCCCTTTCTGCAGTCTCTGAACCTGTCATTCCCACGTCCTCTTGTTCGTCTCTCAGCAGACGGGACGGCAGCGAGGGACTCAGTCTGCGCCCTTGGCGCCCGTGCCTCTTCCCTCTTCTCTTTCTTTGCTCAGCTCCCTGAAGCAGTCCCATGAAACTTCATCTTAAAAACATTTTACCATGATCCTGGCTCTTTCCAGGGCCTGTAAATACTCCGCGTTGCTCTTTGATGATCAAGAACCAAGCCCTGTTTCTCTAGTAAGAGAGGTTAACCAGAAACAAGTGGGATGTGAGTATAGACGTATCTCGTTTTATGGGATAGATGTTTTCCTAAAAGCTGCCTGTGTTTTGATTGTTTAAATGTGAATTTTAAGTGCAGTGAGGGATTTGCTGTTTAAAAGTCATATGGCAGTTCTTCATTTCTGTAAACATAAGGCTCCTTAATGGATTATTTGGGACACACCATGCACGCATTTTTTTCTTCAAGTGGGGCACACCTGTAGTGCAGACTTGACTACTTACAGGATGCATACTAAGAAGAATGAGAGCTGAATGTTAAATTCTTAAAACTGTAGCCTCATGAGACAAGGGAAATCTATACGAAGCCAAAATCCTTCTTCCTCTTCCATGCCTGTCTGTATAGCAAGCAAAAGCCAGCAAGACAAGCAGGGATGTAGCTGGAGTTCCGGCTGGGACGCTTCTTCCCTGCACACACTCAACACACCTGCTGGCACCTGTAGCTGGCACTCTCTCGCTATGACATCAGGGTCCCCTTGGTTGGAGCACAAGCCAGATTCTTTCTCAATGGAGAGGTTCAAAGAATGTCAATGCCTCTTCAATACACACAAAGCCAGCCTTAGAGCACTGCGGGTGGGGCAGGGTGACAGTTGGTACTGCCATCATGCCATCTACCTGCATGCGTGAGCCTAAATAGGAGCCAGGATCTCCTGGGCTTCCGGTCTGCAGTGTCATGTGGGAACCAGGTGGATGACCCTGTGACAGGGGAAACTGTGCCGGGCACCCTAAACACAGACCATTTTAGCCATCTTAATTAGGTACTGATAAAAATATTTGGCTGGAAAACTAGTTTTGCTGTGGGGGAATAAAACCACAGCTTAACGTAAATTCTTCATGAAGTGAGTCAATCAGTTCTGCTATTAAATAGGTAATAGTATTTTCATCAGGGTGTCCCTTTCTACTTTATCTCCAACATCATAGTTTTTTCATTGATAGAAATTCAAAATATCCACCTTCCACGTCTCGACTTGTTCAATCTTCGCTCTGGCTTCTTAAAGATGTGGGATAGAGTTATAATATCCTTGTCTATTAATTTGATCAGCTACGTAATTTTTCAGTCTGTTTTTTATTCATTTTTCCCCTTCCTATTGGTTGTATTTGCCACTTTCTTTGCCTGATACTTTTTTTTATTGGATGCCAGATACTGTGAAGTTTACAGTGTTGGGTGCTGGGTATTTTTTTTTATCACTATACATATTCTTTGTTCTAGGATGCAGTTCATTCCTTGGAAGTAGTTTGATTCTTCTGGACCTTACTTTTAAGCTTTATTGGTTGAACCAGAGTAACGCTTAGTCTCGAGTTGGTCTCCCCACAACGGAGGCAAAGCCCTTCTGGGTACTCTCCCCATGGTTTCTGCTGTTTGCTAGCTCCGGCCCACCTCGTGTGGGCTCCCAGGACGGTTCCCTCACGTCTGTGGATGTTCCAGGCGGTCTCCTCTTACCGAGCAGTTCCCTCACATGCACGCACTGGCAGTGCTCAACTTACGACTCAAGGACGGGGCCTCTGCCTCTCTCTCCTCGGCTCTTTCCACTTCCCTGCCAACTCTAGCCGCTTCGGCCTCTGTGGACTCCCAGCTCCGTCTCCTCAACTCCTGGAGACCTCCGACCTCCACCTGGGTCCCCACCGCTGCACCAGAGCCTGGACTCTCTCCAGGCCGTAAGCTGGAGAATCACAGGGCTTTTCTCTTTTCTATCTCTTTTCTATTGTTTCTTTTCTATCTCTCGGGGAATCACTGGCCTTCGTTGCCTGGTGTCTAATGTGTTGATAAACCATTGCCTTAACGTATTTCATTTGGATTTGTTAGATGGGTAAGCAAAGGAGGAAAATGTTCCTTGGGAAGAAGGAAGTAAAGACTACATGTATGGATCAACTAGGATGCAAGATGCTGAACTAACTTGAAGACTGGAGAGGAGGTCAGTCAGGTCCAGCCGATCCATGCTTGTTTTCATTATGCTCCAGAACAAACCCTGTCCAGGGCTTCCCCGTGACAGTGGTGCTCTGTGTTTCCCACAGGTTGTCTCACCTACACGATCTCTCTCCTCCCTACAGCATGGTTTGCTATTGGGGCACCTTTCCGTCTGCCTTATTTTGCTTCATCTGCCGCAGGCTCACTGCCAGTGCTCTGGGTTTAAACGTTGTGCCCGAAAATCACAGCTAAGAGATCTCCAGTGAATCCCGTCCGTCTCTGAGTAGCCTTTCAGCACCAGTGTGGATGTCTACACGGGTTTGCCTCTGTTACAACTGGTTTCTTGCTGGCCCTAAGTAGGTATGCATTTTAGGGGTGGGTGGAATGTAGGAAATTTCTTTTTCTACCAGGTTTGGAACCAAGCAGGCACATTTCCTCAACATCCTCACTTTTCTGTCTTAAAGAAAGGGCAGATTTGCTTTGCATGTCTGACAAGTGCCTCCTAACACCTGGGAGGGGTGGGGGAGGGCTTTTTCAAAATGTGTTCTAATGCAGAACATGTCATGTTCCTGATTTCCTTAAACAGACACAATCAAGCCCAAACCTATGGATGAGGAGTGAAGAACTTGAGTGTGGGCCTCAAGTATATTTTTACTGCACTGCATGGGTCACATGAGGGAGAAGAAACAGGGCTTTAGCCATACATAATTCAATTAAACCCTCTGCTGGAGGTGTTTGTTCAACCCACGGTCTACATGTTTACAGTCATCCTTTCTGTTTACTAGAAAGTTGAAGGTGGGCAGGAAACCTGAAAACAAAGCAGGCGGTAGTGGAAATGAAAATCACCCGGACTGTCGTCAAGTACTTGCCACGTGGCTCCTCTGCCTTTGTCCAAGGAGGCCGATTGCCCCACATGGACTGTGGTCAGGGGCCTTAGGGAGCTGCTCACAGATTGTCCCAGAGGTGAGCCCTGCCTTGAATCTGATTATGTATGCCATCCTCTACTTTTTTTTTTTTTTAAAGTTTTTTGCTTGTTTTATCTATTTCTTTTTGGCTGCATGGGGTCTTTGTTGCTGTACGCGGGCTTTCTCTAGTTGCAGCGAGCGGGGGCTGCTCTTCGTTGTGGCGCGTGGGCTTCTCATCGTGGTAGCTTCTCTTGTTGCGGAGCACGGACTCTAGGTGCGTGGGCTTCAGTAGTTGTGGTGCACGGGCTTAGTTGCTCTGTTGCATGTGGGATCTTCCCAGACCAGGGCTCGAACCCGTGTCTGCTGCATTAGCAGGCGGATTCTTTTTTTTTTTTTTTTGCTGTACACGGGCCTCTCGCTGCTGCGGCCTCTCCCGCTGCGGAGCACAGGCTCCGGACGCGCAGGCTCAGGGGGCCGTGGATCACGGGCCCAGCCGCTCCGCGGCATGTGGGATCTTCCCGGACCGGGGCACGAACCTGCGTGCCCTGCATCGGCAGGCAGACTCTCAACCACTGCGCCACCAGGGAAGCCCTACAGGCGGATTCTTAACCACTGCACCACCAGGGAAGCCCAATCCTCTACTTTTTAAAAAAATTACATACATAAAATTATTCAAGCTCCTTATATAGTAAGTCACAACTCAGAAGATCAGATGTCAAATGCTTTTCTTATTTAGAGGAAATATTTTGCTGAAGGCAGTTGTATTGCTTTAAGGCCACCTGTTTGCTTTTGGATGAAACAGACAAAAGAGCCAAGTCAGTGCTTTTGGATGAAACAGACAAAAGAGCCAAGTCAGTACCAAGCACTGGGGTCAGTGACATTTACAGGAAACACCAAGCACAGAGGCTAACACCCAGACAAAAGATTGTGTGTGATGAGCCCATCACTACTGAGGGCAGAAGCAGTGGCTAGGCGAGCTGGTTCCTAGTTAGGCTACTCCTATGTAAAAGGTAATAGCAGAATTTCATCAATGCCCTGCATTGAGAAATCGAACGTACTGAGATTATATACAGCTCAAGAACAGAAGTCACATCTAAGAAATATCTAAGATATTCCAGTGTGGTATTCAAATATCTAAGACAATACCAAATGTGGATAGTTATAGTCTTGCATCTTTAGGGATGGTTTTTCATGGTCCCTAAGCCAGTGCTATTTTAGGGGGAGGCATATGGAAGTCCACTGGAGCACTCTTTGTAATTGCAGAGTTGGCAACAACAGAAGGTTCACCAGCAGAGGAAGAGCTGAACAAATTATGGACATCCATGCAATAGGACTTTGTATCATTTAAAAGGTAGGTAGGTCTAAAGGTACTGGCCTGGAAAAATGGGACATATTAAGTGAAATGTCATGATATACACTATAGAAAACAGAAACCAGTAAGTAAAGCATGACCCCAAAACTGAGCATGTGTGTGGGTCTGACTGTCTAAGGAAAATGTCAGAAACAACGTGAACTGTTAACAATGGTTAGTTACTTTAGAGGATTGCGGGAGGAAGGGTAAATTAGGTTGGGATGGTCTTACTTTTTACAGTTTTTTAAAGTAGTGAAGTTTTAATTTTTTGTTTTTTAGTATTTTATATATAAAAAACAAAACTGGTAAAAAAAAGAAAACCTCAACATTTGGGTAAGTAGGTAAATGATGCCAAACATTGAGTGATCCATGGGCTCTATGTCACTCTTACTAGGTGTCACAAACCCACTTTTTAGCCATGTGACATCTGGGCACATTATTAATCTCTGTCAATTGTTCTCATCCTATAAGTCAGGGAGAATCCCTATTCTAACTCCCTCCTACAATTGTTAAACCAAGAAATTAAAATGTTGAGACAAAATCGCATGTGAAAATACTTTATAAACTGAAGAGTAATGCAAGAATGTCAGGCTGTAGAAGTTAATCTGTAAGCTAGAACAGGACTCAATTATATCTAATTCCTCTTTTAACACGAGGGCTCCCAGTTTTTACTACGTAGGTGTGTCTTCTCCAGTAAAAGCTTTCTGGCAGGCAGTGCCCACAGACTGCTCTGGCTCCAGTTCAAATGCCTCACCGGGGCGAGTGTAAGACGATCTGGCTGTGGAGCCTCCACTCATAAGCCGAAGATTCGTTTCTTCTTCTCATGTACCCGATATTGTTATTCTTCCTGCTGTCTCCTGCTTCAGAGGGCAGAAACCTCCACATGACGGATGGAGTTGATCTTACCCCCTTCATGCTGGGATATACAGTTAGGTATCACTGGGTTTTTCATTACAAGTTGTTTCTGACCATCCAAAAATTATGCAGGTGGCTGGCTGCTAACAGAACTAATGGCTCCACCCACTTCAACAATGGCTATCACATGACTCACAGACCCTGATTTCAATCATAGCGAACTTGAAACTGGGGGAGGATGTCTCACTAATGGTAGTGGACCAGTAAGCCATCATGCGCAGACATGCCGATTCTAAAATTCATGCTCTTTTACCCTTTGTGTGCATCTGCTGGTGTTCGTATTAAAATACAACATGTTGCATTAATTTTTCTCTCCCAGCTTTACTGAGGTATAACCTACATTTTAACTACCTCCTTAATTAAGGTATAGATACTTCCATCACCCCAAAGAGTTTCCTCTTAACTCCCTGCAGTCAATTTCCCTTCCACAGGCTCTAGCCAATCAATCAATCTGCCTTTGACTTTTCTAGAACTTCATATAAATGGAATCACTTGTAGCCTTGTGTCTGGCTTCTTTGACTTAGTGTAGTGTTTTTGAGATTCATTCATGTTGTTCTGAGTATCAGTCGTCTTTTTTTTTTTTTGGCTAAGAAGCATTCCATAGTATAGATATACTATAATTTGTTTATCCATTCATCTGTTTGAATAACACTGCTGTGAACATTTGCGTAAAAATCTTTGTATGGCCATATGAGTAGAGTAAACCTAGGAGCAGAATGGCTAGATGGCAGATGTATGTTTCATGACTTAACATATTGCAAAACTATTTTCCAAAGTGGCCGTTATCCCTTTACATTCCCACCAGCCACACATGAAAGTTCCAGTCTCGCCAACACTTGGCATAGTCGGTCTTTTTAATTTTAGCCATCTTAATTCGTATTTATTTTTTTTCTTTGCATATCCCTGATGACTAATGATGTTGAGCATCTTTTCATGTGCTTATTTCATTTATCTTCTTTTGGGAAATGTCTGTTCACATCTTTTGTCCGTTTTTTAAAAACTGGGTTGTCTTAAGTGATAAGGAATCTTTATGAATGCTGGACACAAACCTTTTGACGAGCATTATTTTTAATGGGCGTATCTCACTTCATTACTGAAATGTTAAGGATCAGCTCACAATGGCATTAGGAAGGAGGAGATGGCTGTATGTTCACAAATCTTGCTAAGCTGGACATTGCTGCCCTGATTCAAGGTAGTAATATAGTATTAGGTGCAGCAAAAGCTCCATAAACAAAATTCTTGTCTATCCTTATTAGCTATTTCTACAGGGACTTACTTTGAAATTGTTTTACAGTTCATTGTGTTTCATATCGTCTCAACAGTAACTGAGAACTTTTCTCAAACATTACACCCAGCTTTTTTCAATACATGGTACCTACTGGAGGATTCTAGATCAAAGTATTAAAGTAAATTAGGAGGTTAAGACAAGGCAGACTGGCAGAAGCTTAGCTTCAGAGAAGGAGAGACCTAATACCTCCGTATAAAATAAGACAGAAACTAGCAGCTCTATTAATCATTTAAAGCCATGATTTTATAACACTGACAACAATAAAATGTATGGCCTAGGACAAAAATAAGTTCTTCATTGTTTCCTAACGTTCATGGTGCACTGGTACCAGTGTGTCCCTTTTAACTCTTCTAGCAAGTAGCCAATACCGATGCACCCTCAAATATTTTGAATATATGTGCATTTTTCTTTCACTTTAAGATGACTTCAAAGGCTGTAACTATTACACCATCACTAATTCTTAAAAGTTTTCTAAAAATGCCGTTATTGTTTCCCAGCGATAAGCATGCATCAAACACAGAAAATAAGAACTAAAAATTCGTAGTTAATCTCGTACGTGTGCTCTAATCAGCTATCTCATTTCATCAGGGAAAAGAACAGGATTCTGTCCTGCAGACGTGATGGTGAGAGGCTCTGATGTGTGGCGAGCTTCTCTGTTTCTCAGAACAGCTCCTGGGCTCTCATGTACAAGCTGGCCTGATGCGGGGATGGCAGTACCACCCACGGAGCCAGACACTGCTTTCTACTTTATTCAACATTAATGCACAAGCACAAGTGGACTGACTTACTGTGGGGACAACTGAAGGGCACCTAGGAGGAGAGAGGGACCCTCGGGGCGAGAACCACACAACAGAGACCCATCTTCACAAAAACGGCTCAATGTTGATTTCCACGCAGGAGCAGGGCATGGTCAGCTCGAATTTGGTGATAACATCAGGATGAAGGACCCCCAGCTTCCCGATGCTCTGACCCCGGGCAAAGATCTCAGCACATCGCCCGGGGAAGAATGCAGGGCCTGAAAAACAGGGAGAGAAAAATCAACGTTTCTCCTGGAAAAAACGTCAATAGACATTTAACATTGAAAGCTCACTAGTCTACTTTGAAAAGTAACTATTCTTCTTTAAACCACTGGCCATGAAATAAGAGTGCTCCCTCACACTTTCTGGTCTTAAAAAAGAAGCATTTGAGACAGCTAGTGGGAAGCAGCCGCATAGCACAGGGAGATCAGCTCGGTGCTTGTGACCACCTAGAGGGGTGGGAGGGAGGGAGACGCAAGAGGGAAGAGCTATGGGAACATATGTATATGTATAGCTGATTCACTTTGTTATAAAGCAAGAAACTAACACACCACTGTAAAGCAATTATACTCCAATAAAGATGTTAAAAAGAAGCAGCATTTTATAAGGAAAGAAAAGGTTAGGGGCAAATATGAAAATCAGGCCCTGTGTTTTTTTTATCACAGCAGTCCGGGAAGGATGAAGAAAAGGAGGCTGAAGGAGCAGAGGCGGGAGAAGACTTGGGAAGTATGCAGACGTGGGACTGCTCTACAGAGGACAAAGGGAAAAATGAAATGTAAAACCAACGACTTTGCCTGGGAGAACCTGTTTTGAAACAGGTTTTTCCATAGTAATACTTGCTGGATTAAAAGCCTACACTGAATTCATGTACTATTCAAAACATCACTCTTTTCTACCTCATTCCATAGAGAAACGCGAGCTGCCCTGTCATCGGCAGGCGTAGGCCTTGTACCAGAAATGTGACCCACATTCCTGTGGGAAAGAGAACTTCCTAAGCAGTTCTGGCACATCTACTGTAAACCCGCAGCAGAGGCTAGCCCCAGAGCAAGGCTGGCTGGGTTGGCCTCTGATTTACTCAAGACAGGCAGAAGGTTCCCTTGCCATCTGGGTGCCAAGGCATGGATACGGCTTACTAACCCAGTAACAGTTCTTGAGGTTTAAACAGCTAAAAACAAGCGAGCAGACAAACGTACAGGCCCACTGCATAGTCACTAAGTTACCAGTGCCACAGGGATGCATCAACGCTCCATACTCTACTGAGGTTAAAACCAATGCTGACTCATTTCTCTCATCACCAACTTGTAAAGGGATTAGGTCCACAGCTCCTGACTGATTCAACCAAAATATCTACTGGCATGAACTATAAAATGCTGAGCCACAAGCCTCCAGCCCGCCATTTCAGAGTGAGTGCATTATTTATGAAAGAGTAAACTTCTGAGTCTCTACTAATGGTTCCAAGGTCAGCATAAGGGAGAAACACAGAACTGGTGGGGTGTGTGTGTGGGTGCTACCATTAAGTCAGCACCAGTCACACCACAGAGACACAGGACGACTATGCAGAAGGATGTTTTCCTGAAAAATATTTTTAACTGTCATTCTTAAGTAACCCCAAAGCAACCTGGTTGAATTATAAGGTGGCCTTGTTTCTCACATGCCCCCAAACTAAATAATTCTGCTTCACTATTAAAGCAAAAATTTCAATGAACTGCATTTGAAGTTCATAATTGTTTGGCTACGTGCATTAATCCACACTTGGAAAGAGGGATCAAATAAAATAATACAGAAACCATACTGCATCGATAATGTACAGCCTAAGAGAGAGACAAATGTTGCTAAATCTGACAAAGATGGCATGTTTTAATTCTGTCAAAATAAAAAACCTAACTTAAAAGATAAAACCAGGCCAAAAATAAAACACATAAGTTGTACTCCCTGGCGGTCCAGTGGTTAAGACTCCATGCTCCCAATGCAGGGGGCATGGGTTCAATGCCTGGTCGGGGAACTAAGATCCTGCATGCCATACAGTGTGGGCCCCCCCCCAAAAAAGACCACCCCCCCCTCTCCCACCAAATAAATATTCACATGACAAGTCTGTAAAAGTGCTGGTGGTAAGTGGTATAACCAAGAATCAGAGCTGAAAGGCCTGCCCCAAAGTCATTTATTCTATCACCCCTGGCACCCCTTATACAGAATTACATCTGAATAAACTACACTATCTGAAAAAGATACCAGATTATTTTTTTCTTTTTCCAGATTATTTTTAAAGGCCATTCAGAGAGGAAGTTTTCGAGAACTTCCCTGATAACCTTGCTATGTTTAATCCTCACTGTACCCAAATCCTTCCTTTTAATCTATCTTCAAATTCCAGTGTGACTGGATTCATTTTAACTGAAGCATAAAACCAAACTATTTTAGAATCTAAGCCAGATGTGCTAGCTCTGACAGTGTTAGCAAAATAAAGCCTAAGAGATAAGAACTTAGAATTTTTACGTCATAAAGCAACTTTCTGAATCAGAGCTTTTTAAGCAAAATTCAGTCACGTTCTTCTTCAGCTGGCAAGCATGATAAGCCAGCTGGACCTCTCTCTCTCCAGAAGTTTGCACCAAACTGCTGAAGCTCACTAACCAGCTAAATACTTGGTCAAACAAAAGAATATTCATATCATTAAATAGAATTTTCCCCCTTTCCAAAGAAAAGCAAAAAGAACTGAAATTCATATTATGCATTATTTAAAACATATCCAGGTGTGGGAACATTCTAAATGGCACATATCAAAAGCTCTCAGCCCAGCACGGACCCGTCCCAGTCACCTCAGCATCCTAAACTGTCCCGGGTCAGAGGCCCTCCCCACAGAGGAGCTGCTTCGCAGTGAAGCAGGCACCAAAGGGGTCCTCTGCCCTCTCATCCAATGCTAATGCTCCCCTTCCTATCCACATGTGAAAATTAAGCCCAATGATGCGATTTCTGTATAAACTCCACTTTGCCGAAAACTGCACATTTTAACCTGTGATGACAATTTTAACTTTCTTGCCATTTTTCATTTCTACAAGGTCTTAAGATTTGCTGATTGATGCCTCTGTTGAGTTACAGCAAGGCTAAAGGTCTCTTCTTCAGACAAACTGAGAGGCACACAGAAGTGCCTTCAAGTTTGTAAGGGGTACAGAGAGAAACTGTACCACTTGACTGATGTATGTGAACTAGAAATACTGAGACAATTTTAAGTTACTAGAGCATAAGCATTTCTCAGTGCTTTTAAAAAATCTTTATGGTTCAAACCAATCTTTGCAGACAGAAGTGAATGGCTTCAAAGAAGGGCAGATGAAAAAGAGAATTGCTTCACTAACAAAAAAAAGGGAACACACCCCACTAAGGCAGCAATTAGGCCCGAGTTCAAAGATGAGAGCATCTCCTCCATCAGCAGGAGGGGAGCTCAGCGGATCGATGTGATCACAATGCTCTAGTTAGGACCAAGGCAACTTAAATCAGAGTCTTTCCAGAAGTAAAAGAAGTCACATCTGAATGGAACCTAAATATGGGTCTAGGCTTAGGAAAAATCAGACCTGGCTGGTAGCCAGAGGCTACTTTGATCTCATTAGCAAACAAAAGTATTTCTGGAGAAGAGCAGCCTGCTGTGTCCAGAGTCAGAAAGCTGCCAATTCAAGGGAAATCATGTTGCCTTGTGAATGGGAATTCTGAAATTCAAATTCTACAAAGTACCTTCTTTTTCTTTTAATCACCCATTTAGGCCCAAACAGAGTTCTGGTTTACTGTTGTACCAAGGTACATAAATACTACAATTTTCAACCTGTGCCCAAAACACTCTCCAGCAAAAAGCCTCTCGGCCCACTTTTCTACCTAGTTCCTTATACCGTTTAAACCTTCAGCTTTGCTGGTATCCATCACAGCAAAATGGCTTCGAACGGAAAACAGACTTGGGAAAAATAGTGTCCTCTGTTGAAGTACATGTGGAAACCCAGACAAAAGAAACATCAGTTAAGCACAAACAAGAATTTAATTTCCAGAACTTAGTGGGGTGTAAGTAAGTCCCTTAATTAAAGCTTTTGTAGCATCTCCTCAAGGTCTATAATTGTCTCTCTGTGCTCAAACGGCAGGACCACTTTGAGGACCTTGGGGGCAATTCTTGGGCCAGTAATCAGCACAGCACCCAGTCTTCAGCACATTTTCTGGCTAATTGACCTTCAAAGAGTTTGTGAGCTCCCTCTCTTGCTCGTTGCCAAACACCTTTCACAGTTTCTTTTTGCCCCCGTCTTTCTTTTGGAGTAATATTATAGGCCCAAAGTTTGGATAAGCTTTACACATAGAGTTATTCCTATAATTTTGTGAAGCATCGGAAGTAGAAGCTTAAGGCGGTAACTGAGCAGACCCTTAATCTGAAAGCTCCATGGTGTTATCAAGCATGAGGCTTAATCCTTAATCTTTAAAACCCCTGCCATTGGCTGTTTTCAACTAATTCATCTGGTATTTTATATAATCCATCTCTAAAAATCATCCACTCATACAATTTTACTTTTCCCTTTCTTCACATTACTAATACATACTTTGGGGTTCGAATCCACATACTGTAACTGCCTTCAATCTGGTACTTTATCAAATTTTCCATAATAAAAAGAACAAAATTAAAAGGAGGGTGGGGAACACTGGTAAAGGAATGTCAGTGTATCCCATACACCACAGCCAATAATAGAAGCTATCATCACGAGCTTTAATAAAAGTAACCACACATAAGTCCCCAAATTCAGGGACGAAACACAAAATGCAGAATTATATAAATATAGTAAGCCACTGGGCCAACAGAATGTGTTTTAAATCTGTTCTAAATAACTGATGATGTATTATGGGGTGGGAGCAAGGAATAATCACTTAATAGGCTGACTCTAGGGCTGGCATCTACCCAAACCCTATCCTTTCCTCCCCCGAGGCCCTAATTCTAATACAATTAGATACATATAAAATTATCCATTCCACCATCCAGTAACCCATCCTAGGAAATCATACAAAGGGAAAAAGATAAAATAAAACCCAGTGTTCCATTCTGGAGTGAAACTGACAGAGTAGGTGGCCGGCCAAGAGTAGAATGGCGCTGCAATTATAATTTCCCACGCAGGACTTTCTTCTGGTCTCCTACCACTTTCTGAATATGTAGTAACCATAACTAACTATGCCACCAGCACATCAACCTCACTTTCCTTTTCTAAATAATGTTAATTTAAAGGAAAAAACAGAACAAAATATAAGGCTTAAAAAAACCCCCCAAAAACCCGACCACACACTTATAACATGTGAGCAGGGTATCATTCTTAAGGGTGGTTGTTCTCTAAGTTTTAGAACCAGGAGTTTTGGAGTGCCTCAGTGGAATGAGGGAGCACCCAGGGCGGAAAAGGCACAATGAAGATAAGACACGAACTTATAAAAAGAAAAGGTTTAGGAATATGAGGAGGAAAAATTGGCATAACTACCACGATATAAACACACACAGTTTTTTCAGATCTTAGTACACTCCAGGTTGGAAGAGAAGTTCTCTGCAAAGACCATTTAATTTGTAAATGGAGACTGAATAATTTCCAACTGGTAATATAAAACACCCATTTTCCCCCAGATATATACAAGTCTTCACCTTATATCTGAAGTGAAATATTTATGGTACCTAAAGTCTTTAAAGAGAGGGGACCTAATCCCTTGAGTTTAATGGCTATCTTTCATCCCTTTCTAAAGATCAAAAGAAAGAAAAACCCCTTACACAACTTTACAGTGCTAATCCCAACACACCTGCAGACTTCGTTAACCCTTAACGCGGAGGCAACTGGACGGGAGAGGAGCACTGGGCCCACCTACACCCACAACACGGACGCAGAGCGGGAGCCTGCGCTCACAGGAGGAAGCCCTTAGGATCTAGTTTAAAGTCTGATCTTAACTATCTGTCTCTCATACACACGTACTCATATTTCATAACTTGAAGAGGGTCAAGAATGTTAGGAGAGGGGCTTCCCTGGTGGTGCAGTGGCTAAGAATCCGCCTGCCAATGCAGGGGACACGGGTTCGAGCCCTGGTCCGGGAAGATCCCACATGCCGCGGAGCAACTAAGCCCATGCGCCACAACTACTGAGCCTGTGCTCTAGAGCCCGCGAGCCACAACTACTGAGCCCGAACTCCTAGAGTCGGTGCTCCGCAACAAGAGAAGCCACCGCAATGAGAAGCCTGCGCACCACAGTGAAGAGCAGCCCCCGCTCGCCGCCACTAGAGAAAGCCCACGCAGCAACAAAGACCCAACACGGCCAAAAATAAAAACAAATAAATAAATAAATAAATTTATTAAAAAGAAGCAATATAAGCCCTGAAAATTTATATTAAAAAAAAAGTTAGGAGAACTTAAACGTGATACACCTAGTTGCAATTTTAAATCCGTCTCAATTTTAATTTGTGTAAAACCAAAGGATTTTTAACTCTAGGTTAACAAGTGCCCTGTCTATTGGCTTGTTTTGAAAATTCCTATTCCAAAATAATGCCATCATATCCTACATTTGTCTGGCATTTGAATCATTTCCTCCCAAATTTTCACATTTCTTAAATGTTCATAGGACAGATACAGAATAACAACTCAAAACTAAAAGGTATGGAGCATCATCCTGCCTTCCTGGGTCAATAAAATGGGTCTTTCCCAGTCTTTCATCTGATAAAAACCTTTAAAGGACAATTTCTCCAACCAAATATGAGCAATGTATTATCAATACTTTCTCCACAGTTATAGTAAAATAATAAAACAACAACAATAGAGAGACTGTTCTAGGGCTAATTAAAGGAAAGAATGGAAATGTGGAGTGTTTGAGACTGCATCTGTAATTTCACAATTAGTTAACCTACTCAATTGAGACCTTTGGCCAGCACGGAATAAACATAACCTCAAACATGTCATTATCATAGATGTGCTGTAGTTTCAGAATTAAACTTCAGCAGACAAGTAGGGAGTGTAGAAGAAAAAGAGAATAATGAGATTGTGAAAACAAAGTACGCTGTGTTCTACTCATCTCCTTCCATCCCCAGTAAAGGGAGTGACTTGGTCCCAGTGCAGCCCTGGCCAAGCCCCAAGGACAGGCAAGTTACAGATGGAAAAAGTGAAGCACAAGGAGATTAGGGGACTTGCCTGAGGCAAGCAATAGCATAGGCCAGAGAGTGAGCACCTCTGTGTGTGGCCCCAAGGCACAGAAGGCCTAGGGAATAGTGTTTTCAAACTTGCAGTCAAGCTGTCCATTTCATGTTTGCAAACCTCCTCTGGTTTAAAATTAAATAAACAAAACCTTTAAAAAAAAAAAAAAAAAGACTGACAACCTCTAGCCTTAGGGCATAACCAAGTATGCTCTACAATATTGTTAACACACCATGATATAGACAAAACCTAGAGCTTTCCAGGGAAGACAGAACTACATTTTTAAAAATCCCATATAACACAGGCATCCTTAAAGAATAAGTTCCAGATTCCTGAAACAAGACTGGAATAATTTAAACAGATAAATAAGCACCACAGTGACACCATCTAAAACGGCGAAGAAAAAGAGCTGCTACATTAGACCCTGCAGCAGAGGCTGCTCCTGAACCATTTAAACTCCTGCAGAATCTTAAAACTAGAAATGACCCTGGCAGTGATGTTGTCCATGCCTTTATTTCTAATATGAGAAAATGGATACCAAAGAGGTTAAGAAAACCATACAGCCAGGTAACAGCAGAGCTGAGAACCCAGTTCCTGATTGAACCCCAGTCTGTGACTCTTTTATATAATGCTGATTTTCTGAAGGGCAGACCTAGTATGTACCCAGAGGGTACTCTGGAGAGTGATCACCCATTCCAAAATGCTGTCCCAACTTCTTATATCTGCCTCTCCCAACAACCCTGTGGTACAGACAGGACAGACATTATCATTCCCATTTTACAGATGAAGAAACTGGCATAAAGGGATTAAGTCCTAAATCACATGGGCTAACACAACAGAAGGACCTGACCCAACACACAAGAGTTACGGTTACCGTATCACAGTTGATCATGCCTCCTAGGGCTCAACAAAATGTATTCTTCCTTTTTTTTTTTTTTTTTGCGTTATGCAGGCCTCTCACCGCTGTGGCCTCTCCTGTTGCGGAGCACAGGCTCCAGACGTGAAGGCTCAGTGGCCATGGCTCACGGGCCCAGCCACTCCGCGGCATGTGGGATCCTCCCGGACCAGGGCACGAACCCGCATCCCCTTCATCGGCAGGCGGACTCCCAACCACTACGCCACCAGGGAAGCCCCTCCCTATCATTTTAATCAACTTAGTTTATAATTCATGTTTATCATATGCCATTATATTTATATGTAGTAGTCTGCCAAATTGTTCTTGAAGTATTTTATGTTGGAGTTGTTTCCAATTATCCACTGTTACAAATAGGGCTCCTGTAACATATATGTTACTTGTTGCTCTTTTTTGGTTTCTTCCTTTTGCCAAAGGTAGACCACACAAGTAAAACAATGCCAATTATTGTATAGTTCAATGACATACCAAAATGTTAAACAGTGGACTTCTAGCAATGGTAGTACCAACAAACCACAAACTTAATATAAGATTATACTGATCTTATTTTGTACAGCACTGATTTTAAAAAAATTTTCCCTTGCATAGTACCCACTACTTACTACCTTTTTTTTCAGTTCCACTGGTGGGGGAAAAAAAAAAAAAAGCATCAAAGCAGCTCAGGAAAATAATTCCAAGAGGAGATCTTTGTTCAGAGAATGCAATTCACAAACAAGCTAGGGGCCTTTAGGGATTAAGAGAATAAGCAGAAACCCTTCCCTTCTGGAAGAAGAGTGTCAAAGTGTAGTGGCTGCGAAAACAACATTGATAAAATATTTTAACAGCTACTGATGAATACTGGACACATCAAAACAGGTCTCACAGAACAGACAACAGGAAGTTCTGGAGACATTTAGAGCAAGGCATTTAATCTGATATTTCTGCTCAACTGTTTACTCTTTAGGGCTGGCTTCAACATCATTCAAAAGAAATAAAATTATTGTAACTACAGTCACACGGTTTATTGTTTAAAGAAAGGCAGGTAATTAATGTCTGCCTATTTGCTAATATACTGGGCCATGCTGCTGTTTCCCACGTTTCTTCTTTCACCTCTTCCAAACATGCTCTTTTCACATAAGGAAGTGTGTGTGTGTGGCTGTCAGCTGGGTGTGGTTTCAGAAGATGGAGAGGTTTTTCTATTCCACTAAATTTGCCCCACCCTTTTTAAAGCTAATAACCTGACATTTTCATAAAGGGACCAAATTTTTCTCCTTTCACAATGAGAAAGAATGCCAAAAATTAAAGCATCTCTTAAGTTCACACTGATATGTATCAACTGAACTTCAAGTCAGATGCTTTCCTGAAAAGAAAATTTTTTTAAAAAGGGCAAAATGGGAACAATGAGAGTACAGGGTCATGAAGAGGGAGGAGTGGAGGAAGGAACAACTAAGACGCAAGGCTGCAAAGATGCAAGTGTGGAGGGCTGGTGTCTGAAGGCGAGCTGCCGGCCTTGTATGTGGCCTATTTGGCCTAGAAGAACCCTCGGCAGGAAGACAACGTTCCTGACCCACGACCCACCAGGACCAGCAGGTGCTCAGAGGTATTTCCAGGAGGGGGATGGGTTGCCCACGTCACCCAAGTGACTATTGGCATTTATTTCTCAAGCAGGTGGAGATTAGGCCAAGCTATTGAACACTAATGTAAAGCAAAATAATCCATCAAGATCAAAACCACAACTGGGACCTCAGTGAAGTCCGATGGTCTGCCTATCATTTATGTAAAAGTAGCAGGAATGCTTTAAATGAATGTCAATCTGTGGGATTCCCGCAATGTTGTAATATACTGAAGACTGTCTCTCTAAAGGCAGCATAACGGGGAGGGAAGAGATGTGCTGGCAGATGAAAGAAACTCCAGAGAAGACAGATACCTAACGGGTGTTCGGTTAAGGTTCTCCCTCCCCACTGACCCAAAGTCCACAGTAAAGTATGCATTTCTAATCTTTAAACAAAGCAGACTGTGAATTAATATAATATTTTTAAAAATCAGTGCAAGCCTTAGTTATTTAAGGCTTCTACAGTCTTGCCTGATAAAAAGAAATACTGGGAATATGTTGGTCAAAATGTACTTTATTTTGTAGAATATTTTCTAAGTACAAAAATAACTGAAGACAAAGCTTAAACTGTTTCTAACAATCATGTTATTAGCAATAATACTGATATTTTGAAACAAAGATGGATAAATAGGTAATAATGTAAATTAATTAGGAACCAAGATTATCAATGTAAAGAAAAAGAGCTAACTATAAAGACAAACGTATTAAGTAAAAATCCTCTAATCCTGAATATAAATTGGAACTACCCATATGAACTCAAGGCTTTTTCTTTAAAAAAAAAAAAAAAATTTTTTTTAAAAAGGTTTTCCTCTGCATACTAAAAAGTCCTAGAAACAATGACTCACTCAGTAGCAACGAGCAACCTTAGCACCTAGATTGTGATCTAAATTTGATTTCTCACTAAAAAGAACCAGGGCCACTTGGCAATATAGCTGATTCCAGGTCTGAGGCAGAAACTATATAAGATGAGCCCAGAAATATATTTCCTATATTATCACCCACATCCAAAAAAGCATCACCATATACAACTATTTTCTCCCTTTCATTTTATTAAGAACCTCCCTACCAATAAAAGCTTCTCAAGACTTAAAGCCTTCTCCTTTCCTTCCAGAATAATCCAGCCCTAAAGGGGCTGAGGAAGGAAGAAATCCTCTCACTCAAGTGTGGGCACTGGGTGTCAGAGCTAAAGGGGGCAGGGAGAGCATGCACAGGTGAGAGGGGAACAGCCCCGAGAGGGCAGTCAGAGACTGAGAGTGAGTGATGGGCAGGGCAGACACACAGGGGACAAGATGGAGTTTAGCTACCAACAGGAGCAATGAGCAAGTAAGTGAATAAATTATGAACCATGGGAACCAGGTTTCTCACTGTTGGAGGAGGTACAAATACAGAAGGGGAGAAAACTGGAACGAACCCTAAGGTGTTGGACTGGAATGGAGGTATTGCTGTGGGCTTATGGTCTTTAAAATATGTATAGATATAGGAGTTAGTATATGTATGTGTCTGTGTGCAACTAGAACCCTACATCTGGACTTGTAGACACTATTCCCCACTAAAAGGAACCAGGATGGAGAAATGGGACAATGGAAAGATCAAGATAAGCCTTGAATATCTTCTTGTGCCCAAAGCAAGAGAGTGCTAATAATAATAAAGAATAATAGGAACATGTTAAAAAGGATACAGAAGCCAGCTTGAAGGGACTCCCACTGGCCAAAGTGAGGACAACGTGAGAATCAGAATAATGGATTAAGATACACTGAATAAAACAGGAAATAATGAATCCATACTAAGATATATAAACAAATAGGAAGACTGATTAGGAACAGAACATTTACATAATTTCAAAGTTCCTCTCCACAAAATGTTTATTGATGATAATGGAGAAAGGAGTAACTTGACAGTAAAGAAGCCTAGCAGACACTAGTCTGATCAGGTGATTAAGTGAACATTATTCAGCTATAAGTGGAAATCGGGTGCCACTGATAGGATGCATTGAGAAGAGAGCGTTACTTCTGCAACATTCCTCCAAAGTTGCCTAACTTGAATCTAGAAAACCCCAAATTGAGGAACACACTACAAAATAACTGGCCTATAATCTCCAAAAGTGTTAGGGTCATGAAAGTCAAGGAGAGACTATTCTAGAATTTTCCAGAAGGAGGCTAATGAGACATGACAGCTAAAGGCAATAAGTGATTCTTTGATATAAAGGATAATTGATAAAACTCACCCAGGGTAAAAGGATTAGATGGGGTCAACATTAACGTGAATAATATTTTCCTGGTTTTGACGATTATATTTTGGTTATGTAGGACAATGTCCTTGTTTGTAAGAAATACACACTAATGTATTAAGGGGTACAGGTTGGCAATTTATTCTCAAACAGTTCAGGCAAGTTTTTTGTCCTGCACCTGTTTTAATAAGCTTGTAACTGTTTCAAAATTTTAAAGTTAATAAAATGGGGTTTACATTATAGGAGTTTCTTCCATCAATTCTCAAAAAAAAGGGGAAGGGGTAAAAATTATTGCCCTCATCCTACACCTTTAAAGAAAAGGAAATATTAAATGTGAATACCTCAAGGGGAAAAGCACATTTTTCAGACAGAAGCACTTATTTATCAACCCTACCTAGAAATGTATTCAATATGTGTACCTCTTTTTCTCTCCACCCATCCATACTTTTAATCCTTCTGGATTAAAGCTGAATTGAATGTTTAGAGGGTTAATATTTAGTGTACCAGAACACATCATTCTCTAGAAATTCAGAGGAGAGCGGTCGGTGCAGCACACCAGTGTGCCAAAACCAGGGTGCTGCCAACGTGTAAAGCTGCTCCTCCCTGAGGAAAACCAAACTTACATATCTAAGATCAGAACCGAGTAGTGCATTCAGACAATAACATAAAGCTACAGTAAATAAAACAGCGTGGTGCTGGCACAAAAACAGACATATGGATCAATGGAACAGCACAGAGACCCCAGAAATAAACTCACACACCTATGGTCAATTAATCTTTAATAAAGGAGGCAAGGGCTTCCCTGGTGGCACAGTGGTTGAAAGTCTGCCTGCTGATGCGGGGGATGCAGGTTCGTGCCCCGGTCCGGGAAGATCCCACATGCTGCGGAGCGGCTGGGCCCGTGAGCCATGGCCGCTGAGCCTGCGCGTCCGGAGCCTGTGCTCCGCAACGGGAGAGGCCACAGCAGTGAGAGGCCCGCATACCGCAAAAATAAATAAATAAATAAATAAACAAATAAATAAAGGAGGCAAAAACATACAATGGAGAAAAGACAGTCTCTTCAATAAGTGACACTGAGAAAACTGGATAGCTACGTTAAAACAATTAAATTAGAACACTCTCTAACACCATATACAAAAATAAACTCAAAATGGATTAAAGGCCTAAATGTAAGACTGGATACTATAAAACTCCTAGAGGAAAACATAGGCAGAACACTCTGACATAAATCCCAGCAGGATTTTTTGGATCCATCTCCTACAGTAATGGAAACAAAAGCAAAAATAAACAAATGGGACCTAATCGAACTTAGAAGCCTTTGCACAGCAAAGGAAACCATAGACAAAATGAAAAGACAACCTACGGACTGGGAGAAAATATTTGCAAACAATGCGCCTGACAAGGGATTAATTTCCAATATATACAAAAAGCTCATGCAACTCAATAACAACAAAAACAAAAAAAATGAATAACCCAAACAAAAAATGGGCAGAAGACCTAAATAGACACTTCTCCAAAGAAGACACACAGATGGCCAACAGGAACATGAAAAGATGCTCAACACTGCTAATTAGCAGAGAAATGCAAATCAAAACTACAATGAGGTATCACCTCACACCGGTCAGAATGGCCATCATCAAAAGGTCTACAAATGGGGCTTCCCTGGTGGCGCAGTGGTTGAGAGTCTGCCTGCTGATGCAGGGGACACGGGTTCGTGCCCCGGTCCAGGAGGATCCCACATGCCACGGAGCGGCTGGGCCCGTGGGTCATGGCCGCTGGGCCTGCGCAACCAGAGCCTGTGCTCCGCAACGGGAGAGGCCACAACAGTGAGAGGCCCGCGTACCGCAGAGAAAAAAGAAGTCTACAAATAAGGTTGGAGAGAGTGTGTAGAAAAGGGAACCCTCCTACACTGTTATACTGTGGGAATATAAATTGGTGCAGCCGCTATGGAAAACAGTATGGAGGTTTCTTAAAAAACTAAAAATAGAATTACCACATAATCCAGCAATCCCACTCCTAGGCATATATCCAGAAAAGATGAAAGCTCTAATTTGAAAAGATACATGCACCCCAATGTTCACAGCAGCACTATTTACAATAGCCAAGGCATGGAAGCAACCTACATGTCCATCAACAGATGAATGGATAAAGAAGATGTGACATATAAATTCAGTGGACTACTACTCAGCCATAAAAAGAATGAAATAATGCCATTTGCAGCAACACGGATGGACCTAAAGAACACTAAGGGCTTCCCTGGTGGCGCAGTGGTTGGGAGTCCGCCTGCCGATGCAGGGGATGCGGGTTTGTGCCCTGGTCCGGGAGGATCCCACATGCCGCGGAGTGGCTGGGCCCGTGAGCCATGGCCGCTGAGCCTGCGCGTCTGGAGCCCGTGCGCATCTGGAGCCTATGCTCCGCAACGGGAGAGGCCACAACAGTGAGAGGCCCGCATACCACAAAAAAATAAATAAATAAATAAAGAGATGCATGCTACCATATATAAAATAGACGAACAACAAGGATTAACTGTATAGCACGGGGAACTATTTTCAGTATCTTGTAATAAACTATAATGGAAAAGAATCGGGGGAAAAAAACCTGAGCAGTACAAATCACCCTAAAAATCCTCTCAACTTTCAGGATTTGGGTCCTTGAAACTGGAAATGAACTTCTTTTGCATCTCTTTTTATTTGGGCCATAGCCTTTTCTGTAGAATAGTGGAAGCCAACGTCTAGTTTGGAAGCAGGAAAAAAAGGAGTACAAGGTGTTAAATAAAAATACCTTTCTCTCTCTCTCTCTTTTGCCCAGCACATACAGTTAAATTGAAACAACTCCTAAGTATGCATTAAGTCACAGCATGCATTCTCAAAGCGGAATGAAAACTGGTTCTTGGCTGGGGAGAGGGGGTATGAAAAAAAATCTTATATTACAGTGGTTTGGAGCCCTCCAAAGATGAACCCTACTTAACAAAACTGTACTCCTCAGTGTTCAGTTCGTCTCACTGGGCTGTCTTGGGCTTCACAGAAGCAGCACTGAAATGGAAAACATAGCAAATGTATGCAAGATCAGTGCTCCACAACTGTGGCGACAGATAGCTCTGATCCGGTGACTGGAAGACTTTGTATCAAGCGCTCAATTGCAAGGTCACGTTAAGAGTGACCTGCATGTGCCAGGAATCACCACTGGCTGCCCTGTGGACTCTATTTATGTGTGCTCTTGAGAGCTTCCCTGCATAGTTCAGGCTTTGAGAACTAAATAAAAAGTTTCTAATTTAAAAGGTTATTATTCAACACATCATTAACTACATCAAGTGCTGGAAAGAAAAATGATCAGCAATATCTGACAACCAGCTAATTAAAAGTTATCTTCTCTTATCAAGGAAAAGTTAAATTCACTAAAAATGATTTTAAGAAATTAATTTTTCAATTGTTTTACTTCTGCTGGAAAAGTGGCTTTTGAATGGTTTTAAAAAATTTTTGGTTACAGTTATATATTTAAATTGCCAATTGGCATATATAATGATGCACTACAATTTATATAAGTATGTAACATTAAAAGCTATGCAGTAGATACAAAGTTAAACGTTAGTAGTTTTTTGATTTAACTCTCTCTTTTTTTTTCTGTCTGCACCACTAGGCTTGTAGGATCTCAGTTCCTCGACTAGGGACTGAACTTGGGCCACAGCAGTGAAAGTCTGGAATCCTAACCACTAGGCCACCAGAACTCCCTAATTTAACTCTTAACTTAAAAATGTTTACTTATTCGTAACCCTGAATTGAATTTTAAAAATAAGGTTTATACTTTTTATGTATAAAGCAAAGCTATACATAATAAATATGCAGTATACCAGTGGTATTAACATTTTACGGAGGGGCAATTAGGAAAAAAGTCTAAAACCTTCTTTAAGGGAGAGATAATAAAAAGAAGCTGAGGGGTTTCCCTGGTGGCGCAGTGTTTGAGAGTCCGCCTGCCGATGCAGGGGACACAGGTTCATGCCCCGGTCTGGGAAGATCCCACATGCCGTGGAGCGGCTGGGCCCGTGAGCCATGGCCACTAAGCCTGCGCATCCGGAGCCTGTGCTCCGCAACGGGAGAGGCCACAACAGTGAGAGGGCCGCGTACCGCAAAAAAAAAAAAAAAAAGAAGAAGTTGAGAAATACTGTGTTACAAGACCTATCAGATGGGAAAGTGAGCTAAGTCATTCAAGTGGGACGTGCTGTGGAACACGCACTCCAACACTGAGTACTGAAACGTCAAATGGGTACCAAGGCACATCAAAAGCACGAGGTGGTGAGCATGAGTGGAGAGAACTTTGTCTCATACATATAAGAGAGAGTGAGGCAAGGAAATAAAACACACTCGAGAACAACACAGGGCTACGCGAATCAT
Organism: Phocoena sinus; assembly: GCF_008692025.1. Taxonomy (NCBI): domain Eukaryota; kingdom Metazoa; phylum Chordata; class Mammalia; order Artiodactyla; family Phocoenidae; genus Phocoena; species Phocoena sinus. The sequence continues at coordinate 15,550,570 of NC_045769.1, read as the reverse complement.
GATAGCTGCTGAGGCTTTAATGGGCACTGTGGCCCCACGTCATCCCACTGTTTTGACGTATGGTGATCACTGCAGATGTGTTTAACATTGCTCTTAATAAAGCCTTCAAAGAAGGTAACAAAAATTGTAGTATTTGAAAGCTTGCCTCAAACACCGAAAAAAACCAGAGAATCAGGGGATTAAGGACATTTTTTACACAGCATAGTAAGGTCAGAAGCTTATTAACTTCCAAACTTTTTTTCTTTTCAATGTGGTGCCTTAACAGAGTCATGTCTTTGCTGATGGTAACTAAAAATGTGGAGACACTATACAGATCCCCCCTTTTTCCAGCCTAGACTTTTTGTGTAAATCAGACCATAAACGGCTCCTGTACTCCAGCAAGCTGTTCAATACTTATTCTTCTCATATATTTCCAAGCTCATGTTACACTAAACACCAGTGTGAAGGCTGGGGAGACATCACAATTTCACCCGTACTTTTTAGCATCTGAAATCTTTCACAGGTGTCCTGAAAGAGGAAAAAGGTCATGACCTACAGGTCAAGTCAATGATCATTAGGTGATGCTGTAACAGAAGGTATCTAAGTAACCTCTGTGGGTACATATGGTGCAGGATTAAATGTGCCTATTACTTACAAGGTTATTTTTCATTTCACAAAATGAATTTTGAGCAGCATGAAAATTAGAATTGTCAAAACTAAAAGTACTAAAACTTCTGTTTTTCCATCAGGAATCTTGTCTCAGGTTAAACTGACATTTTCCATAGATTTGTGAATAAACAAAACTGAAATAGTAACAAATTCAAGGGGAAAAAATACACACTCAAGTCAGTGCAGCCAATCGCACACAAAGCCTACTACCTTCCCTAAGAAATTATTTTCGCCACTGATTTGCCCAGGAACCACATAACTGTTCTAAACACAAAAATGTTGCAAATTTTCCTTGCCCAAAAGTGGTTTTGAAAAGGATAAATGCATTTTAACATACATAATTTAGTTTGCAACAAACCACAAAAACAAAGGGAAAGAAGTCTGAAAAAAAGCACATACATATGCTGTAATGATCCGATCAAATGCCACTAAAACATGATGAGTTGTTCCAAGTGTTCAAAACGCTCTACAGTCTGTTAAAAAGTTAAAGGTTCTTCTTTCTTTTTTCTACTCAACGACTGCCCTTATTCTATCAGCAGTTTGGCATTCTAGCTCACCTTGTGTTCTTAATTGCAAGGGCGCTCAGCAAATAAAAACTCTGTGAGACTAAGTGACCATGGCTTCTAATTGTGGCTGCAGTCACAGGACTTGGGAGTGCTTCTCAGAGATCCACAGGCTGCAGAGGGCTGCTGTCTGCATGAGAAGCCAGGTTACATGCCAATGTCAACAGAACTCCCTGAGATCAATGTGATGATCAATGAGATGAGTTTCCAGGTTTCTCTCACAGTGGACAGGGCCAAGTTTCTCAAAAGGGAATCAAGTTCTGTTCCACTCTCTACCACCAAACAAAGCGGCACAAAACGAAGTCAGTGGTGTTCATCAGAAAGGACAGAGAGAGATTAGGTATATCTGCCAATGAACTGACATTAGCAAGACTCTCTGGTGAACAGACTTAGCTCAATTATAATGGCAAAGCCACCACGGACTTTTAACTATTAAAAGGTAAACCATATGCCAGAGTAACAGAAGACAACTCAGTAATTAAGAATGACAGGAAATGGTAGCTCTTAATCTGTTTCTTCTTGACTTTTTTGATACTCTGAAGACCTTTTATTGAAGCAGAAAAAGCTTTATGCAAAATAATAAAATATGCAAAATAACAATAAATCTGAGGAAACGATGTAGCTAAACACGCCCTAGCAACCAAATTCCTGTGTAGGGATTTACTTAGGAGATATATATATATATATATATATATATATATATATATATACATATTATATATCTATTAAATTTTAGATGAAGAACTTATACCAACTTTACTGCTGACTTATTTTGACAAGCCACTTCTTTAGGTCTTGGTTTCTTTAACCATTTAAAAAAAGGTAATCATATTTGTCATTATGTAATCAAAACAGATAATTAAAATATAACATTACAATATTCTATTATGAGAGCCAAAGTAAATTCAAAAGTAAACACAAGATGGCCCCTGTCCTCATACAAAATCAAACACCAGTAACAATTTGGCCTAAAAAACTGAACATGAAGACCTACAACCACATCGTAAGTGGTTACAGTTTATGAATGTATTTTCTAATTTGAAAACACACACACACACACACACACACACACCCACACACGCACTCCAAGCCAAAATGATAGACATTTACATATTAGGGATATTAAGTACTAAGTATTATATTGTTTTGGTGCTAAAATATAAAAGGATTAAAATTATAATATCATAGGTTTAGAATGATGAAAATAGAACTTAAAAAAAAGATCAACACATATGAGCTGTATCATAAAAGGTTCCGAGTGGCACAAACGGTTCCAAGTGGAACTTTTCCAAATGCTGAATGCTGTAGCTTCTACCTTCATAAAGTTTCTTAAATCAGTCTTCTCCTCGGTATAGCCTTGGCCAACATTCAAAGTCAAGCCCTTATTCTCACTATAACACCTTTCAACCATTCTCTTCCCCTCTACTCTCCATGCCGCCCAACCTACATAATGCTGCCAGATTAATTCCTTCAAAGTACAGATCTAATCACATCACTCACTTAAGAAAAAAAAAAAAAGCAGCAGCAGCTTCAATATTTTCCAGCTAATTAGCTACAACTCCTTATTCTAGCACTCAGGACTCTAAATGTAGTCCCAAGCTTCCTCCTCACCCTGTAGTCAAACCGAACTGCACTAGGCTATGTTTCCCATCATTTTTTGCCTTTGCTCTGGTGGTCTGCCTTGCTTCCCACCTATTCCTTCGAAGGCCTATGTCACTTTTCAGAAACTCACTAACGCTTTCCCATATGCTCTTAAGAAACCGCACCATCTCCCTCTTTGGAAACTTCAAGGCACTCGCCAAGCTGGTATGCAGTGGTCATTCCCCCTGTAGGTTCCTTGACAGCAGGATCTGTGTCCTACTTATTCTGTCTTCTTGAAGCCTGTCTCATGACAGGGGAACTTAGAGGCTTCTGAGAAATATGTCTAAGGAACTTACTGAGGCAGGAGAGTCATTATATTAAGACACTGGTCTATGGCTTCTAGAAACATCATTAATATAAAAGTTACATATAAAAGTATCATATCCACAACAAATTATGCTCCAATTTACCATTTCAGCTCTCTGCAACCTTTCAAGTAAGAAAAAAAATTATATCTCATATATATGACATAATCTGTTTCAGGAAACAGAGTTTTATTCAGCTAATCTCTATATGAAGTAAAATTTCTGAGAAAAGACTCTGTATAGAAGGTTAAAAAAAATGTGTCACATCAGCTTTCAGGCTGCCATTAACTTGGATGACCAGATCTTAAAGCAGAAATTCTAGAATAGTCAACTGGTGAATGAGTAATGTAAAGCCACTATAAAGACAGGCAACTTGGTCTTGTGGAAAGAACAGTGGGAGGCAGGCGCCCTGGGGTCCCCATGTGTGACCCAGCCCAACTCACTTGGCTTGCCTATCCTTGGCTTCTTCACTTGTCAAATCAGGGAACTGGACTTGATGAACTCTAAGACCCAGTTCCAACACTCTAAAATTCTATAAGCATCACACATATCTTCACTGAATGATTACTAATGAGAGATGTGGTAGAAAATGATAACTCCCTGCAATATTTAATCTTTCAATTTTATAAAAAAAAGATAACTCCACAAATCTTCAACCTAAAAAGGCCATATATTTAGGGTTACTGCATTTTCAAAGAACTTTCCAAATTAAAAAAAAAAATTGAAACAATAATAAAAAACCATCTCTGAGGACCAAGAAAAATACAACTAGGGGAAAACAAAAATATGTCCCCCCAAACCTCACACCAGTATAAGTACTGCTAAATAACACTTTGAAAAAAGTGAACGTTCCAATAGAAATTTAAGATGCCAGATAAAGTTATAAAATTGTCAGGTAAACAGTGGAAATAAAGTGGTAAAATGTTTCTTTCAAGTTGTCTGTGGATCTCTTATCTAATACTGATTCAAGCCATAGGGATATGAAAAGCAAAAATTTCAGGATTCCTCAAACAAGAAACTAGCATTTTAGGAGTATATATACAATTTAGTTAGCCTAACTTCCAATGTCTCTCTTTTTTCCTCTTTTGCCTTAAAGGCTTCAGGCAGGAGGCTCTGAGCACAAGTCATGAGTTCTGGTTCCCTCAGCTTCCAGTTTGGATTGTGGGTTGACCATGACTTGATGGTGCCAGTAACTAGGGGTTACCAGCACTCAGCTGGAACAAAAGTATAATGTGTGGCACTACAAGAGCTCTGAAAAGCATCTTCTCAAAATACTGGAGGGAAAAAGGATATTTCTAGAAAATACTGACAATTAATTGATATGAAGCTCTATCTCCCACCTCCCCCCTAAATCAAAACCAAAAACACTTTATCACAAATAGGGCTTCGCCTCTTCATTATGGGATCATTGACTCTTGACTCAGCTGATCTGTCTCACCTTCTGATGCTCTGATCACATATCCTCCCTTCTTTTCGCCAGGAGGCACATCAAGTAGCTGCATGATTCTGTCCAGAAGCCCATGGATTATCTCAAACCCAGGATTCTTGTTGTAGTAAACAGCACAGAGATGCCTGTAGTTTCTTGCACCTACATCTGAAAAAAAATAAAAGAATTGGTCACAAGGCTACACTGACCATCACTTAAGAAGCTGATTTACCCCAAAACATAAACTCAAGCAAAATCAACAAAAAGGGAAACCAATTAGGAAACATAGACCCAATCAAACTCAGAAAGACAAGATAAGATGGTTTTTCAACCATTAAATTCCCTGAGGTGTTTTTACTTGGGGGAGATGCAGAAAACCCTCAATGCTGGGCCAGGAACAGTAAGGCTTCATTGTGGTACGAACTGGTAAAAAATTTAGCAACATTTTTCAGAACCTTAAAATTTCATACTCTTTTATTTACAATACTATCCAAAAGAAATAATTCTAAATACAAGAATGGATTCATGTAGAAAGATATTACTTCTACACAAAGCGTTATTTCCAACAGTGAAAATCAGAAACAACCCAAATTGGGAAATGGCTACGTAAAGTACAGCACAATCACTCAGCCGAATACTAGGCAGCTAAAAGGCATCTTTATGAAGATTCATCATAATAGAGCTAGCTTACGACAGTAAACATAACAAAAAAGGAGGCCACAAAGTTCAAAAAGAGTCAAAACTAAACTATATCGTCTAAAGAATATCCACAGGTTGGACAACTATGAAACAAAGAAGAGAATGACTATCACAAAGGTTAGCATAGTGATTGCTCTGTGTAAGGGAAGGTAGTTTTGATGGGGAAGGGGCTTAACGTGGATGGTTACACTAGTGTTTGCTTTATAATCTTTTTAAACTGTTTATGTCATATATACACATCACAATTAAAACAGGGAAAAAAAAGCAATTTATGAAGAATCACAGCTATGTAAATATAACCACAAGCCAGAAAACTCCATGCACAGGAAAAAGAATGTAAAGAAATATACCCGAATGTTAATAGAGGTTCTGTTTGGGCAGGAATATTTTTTTCCCCATTTTTCCTTGATTAGTATATTTTTTCTACTTTGAAAATCAGGACAAACTTACACAATGTAATATTTTTTTTTAAATAATTGCAATAATCCAAGTGAACTCTAATAGGTGACTAGATAAACTGGTTCACCCATACAATGGAATACTACTCAGCAATAAGGGAGACTTGATAACTTTGAGGAATCTCAAGGACATGAAGCTGGATGAAAGAAGCCAGTCTTAAAAGGCAATATAAGTGGACAATATAAGTCCATTTATATGACATTCTGGAAAAAACAAAAGTATACCAACAGAGAACAAGATAGCGGTCATCTGGGGTTAGATGTGGGGGAAAAAATGTGACAACGTGGGACATGTGGGTTTTGGGGGTAACAGAACTGTTCTGTATCCGCAGTGATGGTTACAAAAATTTAAAACTCATTTTTAAAAAAATATCCTTATTGGAGTATAATTGCTTTACAATGTTGTTAGTTTCTGCTGTATAACAAAGTGAATCAGCTATACATATACCTATATCCCCATATCCCCTCCCTCTTGTGTCTCCCTCCCACCACCCTCCCTACCCCACCCCTCTAGGTGGTCACAAAGCACTGAGCTGATCTCCCTGTGCTATGCCACTGCTTCCCACTAGCTATCTATTTTACATTTGGGAGTGCATATGTGTCCATGCCACTCTCTCACTTCGTCCCAGCTTACCCTTCCCCCTCCCCGGGTCCTCAAGTCCATTCTCTACATCTGCATCTTTATTCCTGTCCTGCCCGTAGGTTAGTCAGAACCATTTTTTTTTTTGAGATTCCATACATATGTGTCAGCATACAGTATTTGTTTTTCTCTTTCTGACCTACTTCACTCTGTATGACAGACTCTAGGTCCATCCACCTCACTACAAATAACTCAATTTCGTTCCTTTTTATGGCTGAGTAATATTCCATTGTATATATGTACCACATCTTCTTTAACCATTCATCTGTCGATGGACACTTAGGTTTCTTCCATGTCCTGGCTATTGTAAACAGTGCTGCAATGAACATTGTGGTACATGACTCTTTTTTGAATTATGGTTTTCTCAGGGTATATGCCCAGTGGTGGGACTGCTGGGTCTTACGGCAGTTCTATTTTTAGCAAAACTCATTTTTAAAGAAAGATATGCATAGCGTATGAAGACAGACTCAAATTCAGTGGAGATCATTTAACTTTTTAACAGGTAGATACACTTGTGGCCCTTTAATAAATTCTGGAGGAGACCACTGCTCTACACAAACAATGAATGAATGTTGGCTTCGTTTTGCCTTTCAAATCAGGAGAAGAGAAAGAACAAACTAATGTCTATCTGGGAGAACAAACTGAAAATAAAAAGCTGCTTCATATTAGCATGTATTGAGCAAAAGTTCTTCCACAGACTTATTCCCATACTATAATTTGCACAAAATATAGAATGTCTTTTGCCTTCCAGATATCCAAATAAACAAATGAGTATTTTAAAACACTGTACTTTACTGCTAGTAATATAAAAGTTAGCCAATAAATGGGGTAAAAGGAAAGGGAAACTTAGTACCCAGAACTTAGTATCTTTCTGTCAACCTATCTGTCACCTTAATTCTCAAGACACTCATGTAAGCTAGGTTTTATTGTATCTATAAAGTGGATAGGGAAAATAAGATGGGGAAACAAAAGTTCAGAAAGGTTTTGCCCAAAGTCAAGCTAACTGCCTGGAGAGAACTGTAATTAATTACACAGCTAGTAAGTTACCAAACCAGGATTTGACCAGGACTGTCTAACTCTAAAATCCATGCCCTCTCTACTATACAGTAGTAATCTCTAACTCTCTAAAGGATTTAGATGAGATCTCTAAATCTCGAAGGGATTTAGATGAAAATAAACAATATAAGGGCAAGCTTATGTATGAATATATTCTTAGTATAGTCGAAGATGTGCATTCTTGAAATGTTTTTGATATGATACACAGATGTTTTCATTTTCAAAAGTTTTCATATTTAAGAATTGTAGTCAAGCAACTGAAATAAATTATTTTTAGAAGTCAGTTAACTAAAGTTTCTAGCCATCAACAGTACTGTAACTCATGGGAAGTACATTCTGAGTTAAACTTTGGACTGAACATACATAGAGAAATAACTGTTCTTGCCATGTAACATTTCTTAGCACCCACTATGTTCAAAGCACTCCACTAGAGGTCAAAGCCAGCATACAGCCTGCACAGACTAAACCCTCAACAATTATTTTCTGAATAAATGAATAAAGCCTGGAAAGGAAGCTAAGCACACACCAAAAACTCATTAAACAAGGCCAGGACAAGACAGTGGCCACATTCTAAGTCAGCACAAGAGCCAGCTGGTGTCAGAAAGTGAGTACTGTGCCACTGTCACTCTCCATCATTTCCATGAGCAAGAATAAAGTAATCTGGTAACGAAAAGCTATGATCGGAGGTGTCGGAATAAAGATTAATACTAAAACCAGGCAGGCATCAAACATCACTAAATCAACCACATGCATTAACTAAAATGAGGGGCCTGATTGCTCTGTAGGAACACACACACACACACACACACACTCTCTCTCTCTCCTCCTCTCCCCCTCCCTCCCTGCTCAACCCCTCTCCCCAGCCCCCTTCCCTCGAAGGGAAAAAAATGAAATGAAACAAAACTAACTTATCCCTTTCACATTACGGACTTGCTCCTGGGCACCCCTGCCATGTGGTACCCATTTGTTAGTGTCACATGCTTCCACTTTAACACACAGACACGTACTGAAACCACTTTGTAGTCCCATTTTTGCTGTGAGAGAAGAGTCCAACAGAAATGCCATCATTCAGAGAGCTTAGCAACACAAACTGGAAGCTCTATTTTGGTAACCTCTGCCTTGGAATACTTCTGTCCTGATCTCCAAATTATGTAAAACCTGCCTTTCTGATTAAGAGGAGCAACATCTGGTTTAAAGACTTAGAATTAAAAAAAAAAAATTAAGTGATTTTGATGATCAGAATAATGAAGTTACAATAAAAAATACAAGACTTAAAAAAATTATACTCCATTCAAGAAAGGTTTCAGGATGTTGACAGCACACGCATATACAATAATGAGCTATATATTTTTAAACTCAATTTTGCAGTATTTTAAGGAAAGGCCACTGACTTTTAGGGCTTTATACTAAACCCACCATAAGAATTAGATTAAATACATTATTTAGGTGCCCCTCCCAGCTCCCACCACTGATTGGCTGGTTTTTCACATCTCTCCCAAGTGCTACCATTCCCTCTAGACTTGCTTCCTCACATCTTGCTAAGACATTCCCTCTGAATTAGCTGGATTGAATTAAAAGAGAAAATAACCATACACTCAGTTCCACCCAGAATTTCTCCTTGGAGAAACTGCTAGGCATAATAAAATTCCCACTTCCTAGTATTTTGCACTGAGAGACCATATTACATCACAGGAAATTCACTGACTGCATGCCTCAAAATAAGAACTATTTAAATTTCATGTCAAAACTAGGGTTTGTTGGAAATGCCTCAGTTCTTTATAACTCAGTTAACAGACCTCTTGTGTCATGCCATCAAACAATTCTGCTTTTTAAATAGGCCTGCCAAGTATGTCAGCCTAAATTACCAGTGTCTTTCACAGACTTCAAAGTACTGCCTGGAGAGGCTGATGTAAACCACCCAGAGAAGGGGTGGCTGGCTACGATTCTGGAAGCTGAAAGAACATGCCAAGTGATTTTATAAAAGAAGAAAAAAGGGCTATGTGATGTCCCTTAGTAAATGACTATCACATACAACTCAAATTTTTCGAACAGCCTTCTGCTTAGTGTAGATTCTCTCTCACCAAAGTACCAATGATTAAAAGCAAATTAGGGGTGTTAGGCAATGTTATCGTTAAGTGGCACAGAATGCAAAAGGATAAGAGTCTTCAAGAGAAGCTTTCCATCTCTATTCTCACATTCACCAAGAAGCCCAAATGAAGATGCTAGGAGAGGGCTTCCCTGGTGGCACAGTGGTTAAGAATCCACCTGCCAGTGCAGGAGACACAGGTTCAAGCCCTGGTCCAGGAAGATCCCACATGCCGCGGAGCAACTAAGCCCGCGCACCACAACTACTGAGCTTGCGCTCTAGAGCTCGTAAGCCATGACTACTGAGCCTGCATGCTGCAACTACTGAAGCCCACGTGCCTAGAGCCTGTGCTCCACAACAAGAGAAGCCACTGCAATGAGAAGCCCACACACTGCAACAAAGAGTAGCCCCCGCGCACCGCAACTAGAGAAAAGCCTGCATGCGACAAAAAAGACCCAACGCGGCCAAAAGTAAAATAAAATAAATAAATTTTAAAAAAGAAAAAAAAAGATGCTAGGAGAAAGCCTACTGGGAAACCAACAGAGCTCCCAGGGCAATTGGTGGCTGATACTGAGCTTGAGAATAATAGCCTGGCCAAGCTCAGAAAATGAAACAAATCACTTTGATTTTTAGTCTATTCCATCTAAAAAATTTCTTTAATATTGGTACCCATGAGACTAGTATAGCTTATATTACAAATTTTACTTATCTTCAGAAGAAATTCAGAGTAGGCCTAATGATTCACAAAAGCTATAAGAATCCTGTCAAGACATAGACTTTAAAAAATTAGATCTAATATGGGAGAACAGGAACCTTTACACACTCTTGGTAGGACTGCAAATTTGTAAAATATCCTTTTTAGAAGAGAATTTGACAAGGTAGCAAACATATAATATGCATATCTATGGACTGACCAATTCAATTTCTAAAAACACATATTTGTATAAGGGTACAAGGATATTCATTACAACAGACATATTTTAGCAAAAACCTGGTAACAATCTAAACAGTCATCATAATAGTTTGAGTCAATAAATTACAGTATATCCATAAAATAAGATACTGTGCAGCCATTAAAAAGAATGAGGTGGACAGAATGTGTTCATCGGAAAAAAGTACAGAAGACAGAAAAAGCATAATCCTATTTGTGTAAACACCAGAAAGAATTTACCTGTATCTGTGGCTATACAGAGAAATGTAAAACATACGGTTGCATATGCATAGAATGTCTGGCAACTAATTCTAAGAGTAGGATTCGGGAGAAGTTGGATATGTGTATTTTTTTTTTTAATGTGAAAACAACAGAATTACTCTTAATACATATTTGTGAAAGTTCTTAAAGATATTACAAATACATTTTCAATTTTAAAAACAAACATAATAAAACCTAAGAACAATTTTCCTTAAAACACTTCTATATTATGGCACTGAGGTAAAGACTTTTCTTCTTTTAAATAATGCTGAAAGCCAAGAAACAAATGTGAGGAAAAATCTATGACCTTCTCAATGCATGAAGGAAAAGGTTACATCCTTGTGGGTTGGCTTTTATTTCGTTAACATGAACCTGGAATGGATTTTTATCTATTAAAAAAGTACAATATTCAATGCATGACAGAGCACATTATACTCATGTTAGCAGATCTTAACTATGTGAACCAAACGTACTAAAATAACTTTCTATATTAAAAATGATGGTATTCACACAGTTAAGATGCCATCACATATGCGAACGATGCTCCTTCAAATACTGTTAATGTCAATGTTCCTTACACCCATATTTTTTGGATTATTAATTGGAAATTCTACATGCCAAAAACATGAAGTGGTAAAATTAAACTAATCTAGACTGATGACATAAGCTCTCTTCAGAATGCCACATTCCACATGTGGATGTGAGATAATCTTCCATTATTCAGTGGCTGCAGAATTAATGGACAATTTCTCAGAGCTGAAGTATTTTACAAGCTCATAATGAAAATGCTTTCATTGAGCTTTTTATCAAGCAAAGAATTATACAAAAAACTACGAAGACTGGGCCCCTAGAGTTTAGCAGGTTACAAAATAAGACAGATACATGAAAGGTACAAACCGAGAGCAAACAGAAGGAACAAACCAAATCATAAAAGAACAGCGAATTAGCTCTGTTCTATGCAGCCATGGTGGTGCCAGGAGGAGAAAAGAACAAGAATCTTAAATATACTTAAGTTAAAAAAAAATAACTTTAAATGTAAAAGTTTAAAAAAAATTCTAGATTTCCCTATCCAAACTAGGCAAGGTAAGAAGTAGATCTTTCAGATTTAGAAAAGTTTCAGGGAGAATGAGAAATTTTAGCACCTATTTAAGCAGCAACTTGGGGGACAGAGGAAAGGTGGCTTGTTCCAGGGCTGCAGCAACGCTCTGGAGACGCAGGAACAACCTGAGCAATACAATAATTATTAAAACCCAGCAGTTTTAAAATTATTAAAATGCAGTAGTTAAAACTAAAGGGCAGTACGATTATCGGGGTTCTCCACCGATAAATGTCAAACTGACAACTGGATGACTGTATCATGCTAAATTTAAAACACCCTATATACTTGCTTTACAAAGCCAAAGTAAGTCTTCCTTCTTAGGCTATCATTCCTTTTAAACTTAGATTCAACCCCATGATGCATTTTCTCCTGCCATTTTTGTGAGCTTTTAGGCATCCTGGCAGCTTCAGTGACCACTGTGGAATAAACTGTGATGGCAGAATTCAATCTGCGTTTAATAAAAAGCCAGAATGCTGGACTTCACAAAATATAGTTGCATTTCTGGGCATGAAGATTAGAAATTCACAACTGCTCCTCTGAAGTAATTTTTTACTATTTTGTTGATACTTTCTCCTCGACACTGAAAAGACAAACATAACAACTGAAACCAACCAGTTACTCACACAGCAGCCTGATCTGATAGCTTCCGTACAGCTTCTACTGGACTTCCCTGCTATAATAAAGCTGAAAATTTACCCCACAGCAGAGTCTGCATTCAACTTCTCGTTCCAAAGATACCGCCACTCTGCCCAACAAAAGGTATGAATCAGCTTTGTCCCTCGAGTCATGACTAATTTTTTTAAATGTTGCAGCAACTTCAGATCTTACAATTCAATAAATGCAGTGACTGGCTCAGCCTCTTAGAACAGGACTGTGTCTGGCTCAGAGTGGAAATCCTCACACTTGAGGAGGGTGCCTGAGTCCCCCACCGGGCAGCCTGACAGCCTCATGACATGGATGGCCAGTCAGAAAGTCCACGTTAGCATAAGAAACTGTCCGATAAGGTCAAGAACAAAAACACGGACTAGGAGACTTCCATCTACTCTTACAGAAACGCAAGTCAGACAGAATTTGTGGAAGGCATATTGAAATCCAATACAGATTCCTCTTCCATTTCCATTTTGGAAGATACACTTGCCTACACAAAAACCATGAGGCTGAGAGTGTTGGGTTTTCCTTAATGTTACGAAACAAGTTAGTGGCAGCTGTCACTCCCTTCTCTGTGCTATCAGGGCACCTTGTAAACTCCCTTGGCAACTGTTTCTCTCATGTTCCAAGCAGCCCCTGGCAAAGAAAAGGAACTAAAAGATACTTCCTCCCAGTACAACAAATGAGACTGTCTTGCCATACATCTCCACCACTTTTAAACCAGCAGTTCGAGTACCGCCCTCACTAGTGAAAATTTGGGACATTTTCATAGTCCCTAGAAAACTGCTCTGTCATTTCACTTTTGATGGTCTAGATTTTTTCTTTTTTCCTTCAAAATTGTTTCATTATTTAGGAGGAAATGGCTACTGTAAATCCAACAGAGAAATGGTTCCTGGTTCGAGAGACGGTAAAAACATATACGCTCAATTCACTGAAAAGAAGTGGGTGATGAATTGCTCAAAAAACATTCCTGGACTTCCCTGGTGGCGCAGTGGTTAAGAATACGCCTGCCAATGCAGGGGACACGGGTTCGAGCCCTGGTCCGGGAAGATGCCACATGCCGCAGAGCAACTAAGCCCGTGCACCACAACTACTGAGCCCGCGTGCCACAACTACTGAAGCCCATGCGCCTAGAGCCCATGCTCCGCAACAAGAGAAGCTACCGCAATGAGAAGACCGCGCACCACAACAAAGAGTAGCCCCCACTCGCCGCAACCAGAGAGAGCCCACGCACAGCAATGAAGACCCAACACAGCCAAAATTAAAAAAAACAAAAAAAAAAAAACCCCAACATTCCCACTTTCTTAATTCCCACATTAGTACATTTTGGTTTTCTTTTCCTAAAAAAAAAAAAAAAAAAAATAGTGCACAACAGAAGAAAAACCAATTAAGTTCAAAGTTAGGATAAAAATGAGCCCCAAGTGCCTTAGCAAGGTGATATTAACCCTTTAATGGCCAGCAAAGGTTTTTCAATTCATTCTCAAAGAAAATTTCCAGAGACCAAGAAGCTAGGTTTTGGGCCTTAGGGATTGCTAATATGCTGATAGTCAGAGCAAACACCAAACGGTGCTTATTACGTGGCTGGAACTTTTCAAAATACATTTAATTTTTACAAGTCTACTGAAATAAGTGCTATCATTATTCCCATTGTACAAATGAGGAAACTGAGGCACCAAGAAATTAAATTAATTGTCCAAAGTTAAGCAGCTGGTAAATGGCAGAACCATGACTCAAACGCAGGCGCTCTGACTGCAGTCTCTCATGGAACCGCGGTGCTGGGCTGCCTCTCCTGCAGAGTCCTCTCTGTACACCAGATGACAGGCAGGGAGACCACAGGTCCATATTTATAATAATCCATCAGAAAAGCTTCTGTTATGAAATAAAATCCAGGCCTACCTAAACAGGAAACACACTCCACATAAACTAAAGCAAACCTATGCTTTCAAGATGGTAGACTTACTCCACATCTACCACCTCTTATTCCTCAAATCTCATTGATATGACAGAAAATTTTAAAGAAAAACAATAAACCATGATGGTGTAAGACAACAGGCAAAAGTGCTATCAGTTAAAAATGGATTGATGTGGAAAACAGAGCAGAATAATCACAACTAAAATCAGGTATAAAAGAGGTTTGCTACAGAGATAACTACTCTTCCTGATGAAACAAAGTGTAGCAGAAAGACAAATCTTTGAATTAAAAAGTATATGGATGGGGTTTCTGGAACTATCACCAGGGTGATTTGTTAAATGATGGCCTAAAGCACTTGTATTTAAGAACAGCTCTCTTTCAACCTCCAAGCACAGGCCTTCCCAAGAAACACAGAGGAAAAGAAAACCAGCAAAGGCACTCTACCCAGGACTGCAATACAGTAAAGTGGTGTTCCATGCCTACAGCGAAACCTTCCCTGTGGCAACTGTGGGGACCGCAGCTCAGCCTCACCCTCACCATCCAGGCTCTGAGCTGCCTGCTTGTGAGCATGCCCAGCCCTGCAGGGAGCCTTTGCAATTAGGGAAGAGTCCTGTTGCTGAAACAGTATTACAGAACTTTTGAGGAAATCTCGAGTAATTAACCTAATCCTATATTTAGAAATACGAAAGGATCACCAAGGATCAAAACAACATAAAACTCAAAGAACTAGGATGAAAGGTAACAAGTCAAAGTTAATAGAAAAAACTGACATTGGAATTACAACAAATTCTCAGTTATCTATACCAATGGATGATTTGAGGTATAAGAACCCTCAAAACTATTTGCAGCTGGCACTGAAAATGTCTTCTGATTTCTATTACAGCAGATTTATCACACAAGGAAAATTCTACATAGAACTTTTATTCTCTAAGGATATAAGCACTGAGACCAAAATTCTGGCCCTACTCTAAGTCCCTTATTTTATGGAGCCTTGCGCAAATTACCACTTTTCTGTCTTAATTTTCCAGTATATTAAATGGGGACAATATTTGCCTCAAAGAGATGTTTTAACAATCAAAAAAGAAAAAGTACCTTAAAAAATTTGGGGGGGGGCTTCCCTGGTGGTGCAGTGGTTGGGAGTCTGCCTGCCGATGCATGGGACACAGGTTCGTGCCCCGGTCCGGGAAGATCCCACATGCCGTGGAGCGGCTAGGCCCGTGAGCCGTGGCCGCTGAACCCGCGTGTCCGGAGCCTGTGCTCCGCAAAGCAAAAAGCACCATACAAATGCAAGGTGGCACTGTTAACTGAAGACAGGCTGCGTACTGGGAGCACATGGAATCCAGCCTAGGCTGAAAGGTTTGCAATGGACAGTCCACAGGATACCTTTATAGAATCTATTTCCTAAGACAGGCCGATTTACAGTCAATAGTTCTTGGCTACTTTCTAGTAGTTAGAATGACGCCATGTTGTCCTCTTCAGGAGAAACTGAGGAAAAGGCCCCCTCTTTTGTCAACTGATTCAAAAGAACACATTCTGAATTCTGCAGAGTCTGGGGTAAGATTGAATAAATACTGCTAGGACTTCAACTGTTAAATCCAGGGAATCAAAGAAATACTGCCAGTAATTTAGTCATTTGAGGGCACTGCTCACCAAGAGATACCACATATGCAGCTCGAACAGTCAGTCGGACTTATATAAGTTGAAGACATGGAGAAATTTGAACGAGACAGGCTTTCTTGGCAATCAGGTTTAAGGACTTACTAAATACATATTTATTAAATAACAGCTACATTCCAAATATTAGACAAAGCAACTTGCTGTACTAACAAGTCCAGACCATCCTCAAAAGAAGCAAAAACTGGTAAAACACATTTACAGTCACTGGTACAACAGTACTATGAACAATCACTGTTAAACTAGAATAGTAAGGGATCAAGTACGTCAAAATGATATGCATATAAATCACACGACATAAGAAAAACAGAAATACTCCAGAGTGCTTTGCAAGTTGAGGTTTTAATAGGGTTCTTCATAAACATTATTAAATTCTCTATTAAAATTTGCTTTCCATTAAAAGTAAGAGATATTTCAATCAAATATCTGGCCCTTGCTTGGATTGATTCACATAAATCAGTCATGAAAATTAAACTTATGAGATAATTGGGAAAATTCAAACACTAGCTGGATATTTGATGATAAGATATAATAATGGCATTGGATTATTAAAAACAATAGTGGTAGCCCTTACCTTTCATAAATACAAACTAAAGTGTTTGTTGATAAAATGATGTGATGTCTAAGATTTATACTAAACGAATACGAGGAAGAGGGTTGGAGTATAGATGAAAGAAGTCTGGCCATGTGTGAGTTGATAACTCTTGAAGGTGGGTACTGGAATCACAGGAGTAACTACAGTATTTCCTCTATTTTTATATACAGTTGAAGTTTTCATAATAAAAAATGCTTTAAGTATACAAATCAAAGGTGACTCATTCTTACCTCTGCTAGAATCTTTTATTACAATGTCAGAGATTTCAAACAGTTTCAGAGGAAGGGGCATCTTCCGATTCGCAGCTATGGTCTTTAGGAGGCCAGGAAGAAGGGTAGTGCGTGCCACCTACAGGAGAAGACATGAAATTGCACTGACCAAATAGGAACCAGACATACTTGGTTATTAATCCATGGTCTCACAGGAAGACACTTTTGGAAAATGCAATGCCTAAATATCCAAGTCATTCTTTATTTTTAATACCAGTACTTCATATCCTGCTTCATTTCACAAAGTAATTGAAGTAAATTACAAGAAATACAAATATTTAAACAGTTTTAACGTGAATTAACCAAATTTTAAAAAACCAGGACCAGGGAAAAAATGTAAATGCAATTAAAATACCAGGACAATGAGAAAAACAGAACACAAATATGTAGGCACTAAAAACCCACACAGCTGCTATGGGCAGGCTGTGACTACAGTTTTCAGCTTAGTAGCCAAAACAAATAGGAAAATGTATAGTTATTTCATTCTTAATATTCATAAGAAATACAAATACACATTCCAATTCTTAAAAAAAAAAAGGGCAAAACTTCCCCTGCTTTTGTCTGTGAAATAAATTTCTCATTCTAAGCTGTATGAGATACGTTAGCTTCCAACACATCATGTTACCAGAAAGTTTTATGAGCGACGGTATTACATCTGCAGTCAGACTCCAACACCATTATCTTTTGCCCAGACTCTGCATGAGCTTTCTAGGATGATTTCTCTGCTTCTACTTTGCCACCTTATGATCTATTATTCTCCCCACAGAGTGACCCTTTAACACCTAAATCAGATCACAGAACTCTCCTGCTCAAAAACGTCCAATGGACTTCCATCAGATTTGGAATAAAACCATGCCCTGCATGGGGCTTTATGTGAATCTGGGCCTAGCCCCCTCTCCAACCCCGACGCCCGCTGCTCCCCCTGGTATACTGCACGTGCTCCAGCCACATGCTGCCATCAGGATCCCGTCCCAGGCCTCCACACGTGCTCTTTCCTCTGCCTCATACATTCTTCCTCTAGATTCGTATGTAGCTATCTTACTTCCCTCAGGTCTCTGCTCAAAGGTCTACATGGTCCTACATGGGCCTGCCCTGCCCACCCTGGCTAAAACAACAGCCCCTTAGATCCTGCACATGTAACATTAAGCCCTTAAAAGGACTTGCTAGATTGTGTTGAGGAAAAAAGAGAACACAGGGACCCCCCTGGTGGCACAGTGGATAAGACTCCATGCTCCCAATGCAGGGGGACCGGGTTCAATCCCTGGTCAGGGAACTAGATCCCACATGCATGCCACAACTAAGAGTTCGCATGCCACAACTAAGGAGCCCAGGAGCCACAACTAAGGAGCCCATATGCTACAACTAAGGAGCCCACCTGCCGCAACTAAGACCCAGAGCAACCAAATAAATAAATAAATATTAAGGAAAAAAAAAGAAGAGAACACCTTTCCTACTATATTCACTCTACCAGAAAGCTGCTATTAGCCTTCAACTCAGTGCTTTCTGAAATATGGGTCACTTTCCCAACCAGAGAGAAAGTGCCCAAACCATTCACAGAACAAAACTACAATGTTTAAGGAAAGCTTAACTTATTAGAATAAAAACAAGCCACTTTTGTAGATGATTTTTAGGTTTTTTTTTTTCTTCACTTTGTTTTATAGATAAGATTTATTTATTTAAAAACTCACAGCAACACAAAAAACTAAACCTGAATCAGATCAAGCTCCTAGATCTAACTCCAATTTACTGAAAATACAGGGGACCACAGGAATATAGTCAGCAAAATCCTAAATGTGAGAACTCTACAGGATAAGTGACCCAGTTACTTCCACAAAGTGAAAGGGGGAGGGGGAGAGAGGGAGATAGGGAAAGAGATGAATGGTTGGAGGAGCAACCTGTGAATTAAAAGAGACTTAAGAAGCACATCAATCAACTTTAATGTATGAACCTCATTTGAACCCCAAATCAAATAAACTATTTTAAAAAAGACACCTGAGAAAATCTGAACAATAATTGGATATTTGAGGATATTAAGGAATACTATTGCTAATTTAGGGGGATATGGTAATTTTCTGTAATTGTGTTTACAGTAATTATAGTAAAATTTTACATACTTCAGTAAATAACATTTCTCTTATTTCATCCATTCTCTAGTATAACTACTACCAGAAAATAGCCCAAAGTTAAGAATTATGCAAAAGAAAGAATAAGCTTAGACAATAAATTGAGATACAAGACCATGAACAACTTACACTTATTTTAACCATAAATAAATATAAACCTGTTAGCCACACTGGTAATGGTAGGACGTATCTGTTCATAAAGGAGGAGTAAAATAGAGAATCTGTCAAATCTAAAAGACAGACTCTCATTTCTTATGTATTTAATGCAGAAATACTGAGTCTTACATGTGCTGAGCCACAGCTATTTAGAGTGACATTTAATGTGTTACTGATTTGTTTTCCTTCCACTTATATAAAATAGATACGATGTAAACTCTAAAGAACATAACATCACCACATTGTAAGAAACCTATCAAGCTTGAGAAATAAAACTGGGAGAAAAAGAAACACTTGGAAAAAACTCAAATAAAAATCCATTAAGATTTACTGAAAAATTTCTCTATCCAAATGAATTTGAACATCTCTTATTAAAGAGAACACCTCAGACGTCTTAGAAAAGCTAGTGGGCATCAGAAATCCAAATATAAAAATTATCACAATCCTTCTAAACTAGCGTAAAGATTCTTCAAAGTTCTGACACTGAATATGGAGAAAGAATTTATGTATTTGATGCATATTATTAGCAATTAGTTCTTTAGTCTAGCTCTAATCTGCCACATTAGTATGTAGCTCTATACATTAAATCTAACTTTAAAAAATCTAAATCTTAACATTTTTAGAACTTTTAGAATTTTTAGAAGTAATCCAGACACTACTTTTACAAAAGTGAAAACCAAGATCTAAAGAAACTATCTCAAATCAGAGTTCATGTATTATTTTATAATTAACTTTCTGAAAAGCATTTCCTTCCAATTCTAAGATTCCCCTTGATTCTAGAAGACATGATCTTCTCTAAAGCCTGTCTAAAAAAACACTGAAATGCATATACAAGGAAAACAGAATGAGCTTACTAGTATGAAAGAGATAAGACGATTCAAAGTCATTAATAAGCAAAGATATTATAACTTTGAAATGCTCTCTTCTTATAGTTAAGGTCTGAATCTATCATGTAAATCACTGAACGTTTACTATCAAGGGAGTATCATTCTCATTTAAATATTCCTAACCTCCACATGAAACTGCCAATAAACTAGACAATGACAATGAAAGGCACAGTCAGCATAGTCCAGAACTGGCATAACGATTTATTTCAAAGTAAAAGACTTAATGGAGGTACTGGGAACAGGTGTAGTTTCACTTATTACAAATGGATAGAAAAGAGACGAAACCTGAAAATAGTATTAAAAAAAAAAATCAATTGTGAAATGGAAAGCTCAGACAAGAAAGGCTGGGCTAGGTATAGGTAGCACGAAGCAAGTAAGAACCATCTATAAGGTAATCAAGAAAAGATTATAAAATATTTAAAGAATTTTTGTCAGCAATGTATGTAAGAACCAAATATAAATCTATCCAAGAAGAAATTCTAAAGAAGCTCTATGATTTTGCCATTTGAGATAAAATAACTGCAGAGACTTTTCACAACTCATGTACTGTCTCTCAGTTTTTACCCAAATTCTTAACTACTTAAAACTCTTACCTGAAATTCAGCTGTTTTAGGATTACTTATGAGGACTGCCTTTGTTGCAGAGATATCCAAACCCAGTTTATCAGCAATATCTTCTTGGGAGCACTAAGAAATACATAAAAATAGATCAATATGGAAAAGCAATGACTAAATCCAATATAAAAAAGTATTTAATGCTGTAACAACTTTTGATGGCCTCATGGCAATGTAGATTATGTAAAGTAAGCTAAGAATAAGCTGAGAATAAACATATATCAATTAAATTCAGGTCCACAGCAGATGCAATTTAACATTAATAATTCTCTTACAATGAGTTCTAACCATGATGCAGAGCTAAAGTACATTTTTCACATGGAGCTGGTGGTATAACCTGTACTTGGGCCCCCCTAAGCTAGCCTCCCACTGACCTTACCAGTCGAGTCTGCTACAACCCCCTACTCATTCCCTGAACTGTATACTTTTCCTTACCTTTACCTGAAATGCCCTCCCTGCCCGACTTACTGCCACCCCACCCCCTGAAAGATTCTACTTAAAAGACATCTCTTCCACCACTTCCATAAAAATAACCCTAATGACTCCAGTCAGAAATTCTCTCTCCCTCCTTGGTGCTCATATGACTTTGTGTTTTGACTACTATTGTAACCTCTGCAAAATCTGTACTGACTTGTGATAGAATGGTGGGACTAAGAGCAGGATTCCCATGGCCTCAACTACGTCACTTAACTTCTAGGCAGATGTGCTTGATAAAGCTCTGGGTAATGAGCAAACTCCTAGGCACTCAGCCACCAAAAAGAGAAAGATGCCCGTCACCCTCAACACCAGGATGGTAGGCAGAGTTCTGAAAATAAAACTCAATGACTATGAGATAAAGCAAATACAATACCTGGCACAAACTAAGTGACCAAAAAATATTAATGATGATAACTAATGTCATTATTAAGAATAAACAATTATCACATATATTAATGTTAACGTTTGAAAGAGTTTAAAACTTAACATGAAAATTGATGTACCATCAGTTACTCTTTTCTATTTTCCAACATTAGGTTGGAAAATAGAAAACTGTCCTCAGGACTAGTGGTCTGTATTTCACTTAGAAAAAAAGAATGGGTTTGGATGCCAATGCCAGTTCTAATGACTTCTGCCTTGCTCTTTCAGGAAGGATTCTGAAGACACATCCAGGCACAGCAGAAAAGAGCTCCCTACACCGCCATAGCTGCAGCAGTGGAGAATGGCAGCAGGCATGCTGGGATAACCATTTTTTCCTCCATAACATGGAGGAGTTTTAATAACAAGATTTAGACATAATGTGACCAATTAGGAAATGCAATTTACATGATGCGAACTATTCTCAAACAGAACTAGTACTGCCTGTATCAAAGAAAAAGGGCCCACAGACACATGGCTACACAGCTAGGTATCTGAGTGACCTTGCACTTTATCATGATGATGGACCATAAGGGACAGAGGTAAGAAGCAATTTAAATCAGGTATCCTGAAGCAGCAGTAGCTAGTATACAGGATGGAATGTTTATAAGTGTTAATATTTATGTGTTTATTTTAAATAAACACATTTACTTGTTAGAAAAAATAGAATAAGTAAACGAAGCCCATAATTTTTACAAACATTCTTCTTAAATAAGGCTGAAGTAGGTTTTTAGTTTTAAAAGTGAGCTAATTTAAATGAAAATATTACAACTGGTATGCAGATATAGCAAAAATCATGATGATGATATGTGAATTACTTACACCTGGGAAGTCAAGGGCTGGGTTTTAGGAAGAGAAGGGCCGCTACTCTTGTGGAAAACTAGATATAAAGGCCCAGTGATGTTTAGGTTTGCTTAGAAACTATGTAACTTTATAAATACCTTTCATGTGGAAATTCCTACAGCAAAACTGTTACTACAAATCTGAAACTCTCTAGCACCTAATTCTGACCCCCGCCCTGTCCCGCCCCACTGTGATAAAGTGTTGAAGTGACCTTGGACAACTGAACAGACTGTTTCTGGCACTCGTGGTGGGACAGTTCAGTCACAGGCCTGGGGTACACACAGACCTGTGCTGGAATCCCTGGTCCACAGCCAACTGGCTGTGCGAAGTGGGACAAGTTACCTCAATTCACTGCTGTGTAAGACAGAAACACCTACCTCACAGGGCTGCACTGAGAGATGGAATCATGTACATAAAGCCCTTTGTGGAAGACAAACTCTCTCTGCAGAGTAGCTACTTGTCAGGAGGCAGAGAACGTGCTCCCCCTTAGATGCATGGGGCTACACAGTTACAAAATCAATTCCTTTGCCACTTAATTATAAAAACTAGAATACATTTCTAAAACAACAGAATACATTTCCTTGTGCTATTTTTTGTACATCAGTTCACGTGGAATCACTGCTGCTCCTGACTGCATATGCATATGTGGCCATATATGAATGACATGGTCCTCAACCCTAGCATTCAGTCTGACATAACAGAAAAGCACTCCTCAAGGAGTCAAAAGGCCAGATTCTGGTCATGGTTCTCCTGCTGTCTGTGTAAACTTTGCTGGGTACTTATCCTCTCTCGGCCTGCGGCTTCCTCACTGGTACAGTGCCTGGCATATAACAGATGTTCCATAAATGTTGTTGAATAAAAGATTTCTAAACCAGAAAAAGGAAGGTGTCAGGACTTCCCTGGTGATGCAGTGGTTAAGAATCCACCTGCCAATGCAGGAGACACGGGTTTGAGCCCTAGTCCAGGAAGATCCCACATGCTATGGAGCAACTAAGCCCGTGCACCACAACTACCGAGCCTGCGCTCTAGAGCCTGAGAGCCACACTACTGAGCCCATGTACCACAACTACTGAAGCCTGCACGCCTAGAGCCCGTGCTCCACAACAAGAGAAGCCCGCGCACCGCAACAAGAGAAGCCCGTGCACCGCAACAAGAGTAGCCCCCGTTAGCCACAACTAGAGAGCCCACTCGCAGAAAAGAAGACCCAATGCAGCCAAAAATAAATAAAATAAATTAATTTAAAAAAAAGATTAGGGCTTCCCTGGTGGCGCAGTGGTTGAGAGTCTGCCTGCCGATGCAGGGGACATGGGTTCGTTGCCCCGGTCCGGGAAGATCCCACATGCCGCGGAGCGGCTGGGCCCGTGAGCCATGGCTGCTGAGCCTGCACGTCCGGCTCAGAAAAAAAAAAAAAAAAGATTAAAGAAAAAAAAGCAAAAGGAAGGTGTTGAACTAGATCTGGAAGGTCCCTTCCGGTAAGAACATCCTATGAATTACAAAGGCTCAATAAAGTGATGTGAGAGAGGCTACATCTCCTCACCAGCCCTCTGTGTACTGGTCGTGATTCCCAGCACTGCCTTCTGTAAACACCTTAAAAGACTGAGACTTTTAGAGCTGGAATTGCGTTGGGAGGAGCTTTTCTGGTTGTTTTGGTTTTTGCCTTATATCGTTAAGGTGAAACGGACTTGAATAGTCAAGAAGTACACTGTGGGCACCATAGCACAGCTCAGCAAGAGAGAGAAAGAAACTACAAATTGCAGACACATTTCAATATCTTCAAATGCTCGATCTGCTGGGGGAGGGAGATTTCTGTCTGATTTTGTAATAAAACTCATTTCCTGACTTAGGCCTTTCATGTCAGCTTTTCAACTCAAAGCAAATGTCTGTGAACATGTTCAAAGACAAAGAAACAGGCTTAACGTGGAGCAGTCCACAAGCCCTTAACCAGGGCGGCATCTAGTGGGTACAGCCACAACCAAATTAAGACTAAAAATTCTAACTTAATAAATTTGGTTACGAACTTCATTGTGAACCCTCAACAATTACATGAAACTCTAAAATTTAGTCCTTCGTGCTTTTCTGTGACTAAAAAAAAGAAATCTTCATTTCTTTACCAGAAATTACACAATCTCAGGTAACAAAGTGCTCTTTATAACTTTTTATAAATTCATATAAGGAATCACAGAACAAGTAATTCGGAGATTCAAAGAAAGCAATGAGCAGGGCACCAAAAGCATGTACAACATACCAGAGCAAAGGTAAGTGCCTCAGTGAATCCAGCAGCTGCCATGTCATGTCTCAGGAGTTCTGTGAGTTTATTTAGGGGAAACTGGGGGGAAGAAATTATTTCACCTCAATAACATTTCCCACTTTTTTTAATTAAAAAAAAGAGAGATTTATAGAAAACTTGTCACTTAAAGGAAACCACCCTTCCATCCTAATATGCTGCTCGTCCCACCATTTCCCCACCACACCGACCCCTCCCCATCACCACTACCCCAACACTCCTACCCAGACGTACAAACCCCCCGCTTCTACCCCTCCCACACGCCACTTCTGCCTTCAGGCCCAGGATCCGAAAATGAATCTCCGACTTAGAGATGCAAGAAGGGCTCCAAACTTGAAACCTGTCTTTCTTCAAAGAACTAGTCATCACAGGTTTTCAACGTACTCTAATCAATCGGGCATCTGTTTTGCATCCTCTCCACAGCAAATGCCTCTCAGAGCAGAGCATGGCCAGTACTGCTTAATTCCTATGTTCTGTTTTTCTCGAAGCCTTCCTGGCATTCAATAATCAGTTTCTAACAATAAGGAGTGTTTATTTAAGGGTGCAATCTTACTTGATTAGCTATGGTGTATGTTTTCGGGAGAGTCATCTGAATGTTGTTATATCCGTAAGCAATAGCTGCATCTTCTATGATATCACAGGCGTGGATAATGTCAGCTCTCGTTGGAGGGATTTCAATTTCAATCTGATTCCCATCGCCTATGACTTCTGACTTTAAACACATCCTGGTCAGAAGCTTGGCAAGATTTTCTGGAGTTTCTCTGAAATAGGAACGTACAAACCATAAACTTCACTGGATTATTTAAAACATGTTTATATTTTGTTTTAAAATATGCTACTACCTGAAACCTGTCTTTCTGAATTCCAATGGACACCAGACATCCTAAATGATGTTCTGTTGTCACTTATTACTCTGAAGGGATATCAAAATTCTCTCCAAGCATTTTTTCAGGGAAAATTAAGCAGTCATATGTGTACTTCATTCTTGAATTCTCTTCAACAGTAAATAAATAAATGAAGTTTTCAGAGCATACCTGATCCCAACTTTTTTGTTAATTAGATCAGCTCTCACCATCTCCTTTCGATAAGCCAGTTCCTTAGAGAGAGAAAGAGTTTGAGAAGCTGAAATCAGTCGTGCCAGATACAGCATTAGCCTCTTTCTAATTCAATTCATTATTGTTGTGGTTTCATTACCCTCCCAAGAAGTTGTCATTAGAGCCAGATATCAAACTCAGTGCGCTTCAGGACATTATCTGCTACATTATATTCATACGTGAACATTCTACTTGCTAGACAACTGGAACTGCTTGGAAATATTATAAAATGCCAAACATTTTTCTCTTTTACTTGATCAATCACCATTCTCTTCAGCAAAACACTAGTGCATTGCATCATTTCTAAAATGCTTACAAATCCTGCTGAAGATTTTCAATTTCACCTCATGCAAGTAGGTGTTTATGACCAAGAAAGAATAATTCATGTGCCGCATTGTACTATCCATCATACTAAATCTAAGAGTGTTATGAAGTCATTCCTTTCCTATCATTTTTTTCAGGTGGGGAAAAGCAACTATGACCCAGTCCTAGCTATCAATCTGCTCCAGGACAGCCAGGCTGGGAGCATCTCATGAATTAGTACTCACTCTCCTTCAAACAGTACGTAACTCTACCATGTGAGATAGGAACAAACACACATAAAATCCAGGCTTTTCAGCAACGTTGGAAACATACCTATGAGTATTTCTTATCACAAAATTACTCTCAAAACTGTAACCACCACTAGCAAAAAGGCCATAAATTTAAAAACCTGTTTGGACTCAGGTAAGGACAACGGGCTTGCTATTCAAAATGCAATTCTCAGAGCAGAAGCATCATTATCGCCTGAGTGCAGCCACCACCATGTAAAGAAGCCCAAGCTAGCCTGCTGGATGAGAGGCACTTGACCTGTTCACCTCATTGCCAAGACACAGACACGTCAGTGAGGCCATCCCAGCTCATCCAGCTGCTAGCCTACCAACCAGCTGGAGCCTAGCAGAGATTAGCCCAGCCAGTCCTGAGCAGAACTACCCAGCTGACCCCCAGAATCATGATATAAACAAATGATCGTTGTTTGAAGTTAGTAAACCTTGGGGTGGTTTGTTACATAACAAAAGCTAACTGATAACAGCAACTACAATCAATTAAAAAAAAAACTGCTATTGGGACTTCCCTGGTGGTACAGTGGTTTGGAGGGCTGACTAACCTTAAAAGGGGTGAGACTATAAATTACCTAGGTACCTAGTTAATAAGGGAATAAACCACAGGCATTATGGCCATATAATGCTGTGGTATAATGTAGTGGGTTGCGAGTGAAATGTGGTATAATACAGTGTGTTGGGACTGCCTGGGCTTAAATCCTAGCTCCACCACTGAATAGTAATAGGCAAGCTATTTAACATCTCAAGGTCAAGGGCCTAATGATAGCACCCAGCCTCATAGGGTTAATGTGAGGATTAAATCCATGGAACACACACAGTATAGTGCCTGGCATGTAGGTGGGTGGATGCACAGATAGACAGAAAGACCAAAAGCACTCTATAGCTATTATTATTAATGTTATTGCTGTTGTCAAAGTCATCATCATCATCAAGTCACTTCTTCTATACTCACTGGAAAGGTATGTAATTTTCCATTAGGAAAAACTACCTCAGCTGCTTCAACCCTGAAAACAAAAATAAAGCCAGAAATAAAATTAAATATAAATAAAAATAAAACTTAAGGGGAAAAAAGGGCCATAAATTCTAAAAATGTGTGTGGTTAACAAAACTTTCACTCGGTCTACAACTGCAGCCTCAACACATTCAATCTATTCACATTCCAACACTGCTGTCTGGATTAATCCCCTCCCATACACAACATTACTATTCCATTTCCTGTGGCTCCCATGTCTCTTCAGGCAGCACCCACTTGGTAAGTTTATCTCCCAGTCCTACAAAGCATGCATCCTTGATGAACACCTTGCCAATACTGACACACACATTCCAGGCTTTACCAGGGTCACGCTGTTACACAATGAAAGCTGACTGACACAACCACTAAAATGCAAATCAATTAAAAAAAATAACCAACACTGCCCATACAATTTCAGTCATGCTTTCTACAGTTATACATTTATTTTGAATTATAATACTCTAGAATAAACTATGATGCTAGTACACAGTAAGGGCCATATAGGTTTGATAAGCAGTTTTTTAAATAAAAAATTAGCTTTGGAACAAATACAGTAGTCTTATTAGTATACACAGGATACATGCTTCGCTCTTATATACGATTCTCTATCTTTGTTTAGCTGTTCCTTCTGCTGTTTCTCCATGTTCAGTCTCAAATCCTTAAATACAGCTTAAATTTCATTGCCTCCATGAAGTCTACCCAGATTGCCCCAGCTAGCAGTAACCTGCCCTTACAAACGGCCAGAACATCACTGAAACTTTTTAAGGTACTTATCACTTTTTACTTTATACATTATTTGTTCATGTCTTAGCTCCCCAAAGGGATTATATATTCTAGTTACAGGAACCACATATTTCATCTTTATATTTAGCACAAGGCCTTAGTGCTCTGACTTCAGAACAACAGGCCATCATCGATAAAGATGCCGAACGAACTTACGTAAATTGATTCTCACAATATTCACTGAACGTGGTAACAATGATATCAAGAACTATTTTTGCCTGCAAAGGAAAAAAACAAATATTATGGTAATCCATAAATATACTTTCTTCCATCAGCTGGAAATGAATTAATATAATTTAGTCTCCAAACATCTAAAACTGTATCTGTATATATAAATTTTAAAGAAAGAAGTGGAGTAAAAACTCTTGAGCTTGAGAGGCCCTGACCTTATCTTCAGGTGTTCTGCATTTATGCGGTTCTCTGACAGTTACAATCCATGACTGAGACAAATCATCTATTTCCCCACCCCCTCCCTTGGGCTGAGCAAATTTCAAGAAAGACAGATGGCTAACTATGGCAGTAAACCTTATCAGTCTCATAAGTTTCTGCAGCCAGATGCCAGACTCCTGGCCCAAGCACTTACTAGCAGTCTGATTTTGCACATGTCACTTAATTAGTGTCTTTGTACCTTTCTTTGTTTGTTAAGTAGAGATAATAAAAGTTCCTACCTCATTTGGTTAATACAAGGATTAAGAGTATGAGAGTGTGTGTGTATAAAACACATAGAGCAATACCTGGTACACAGTGAAGGCCATATAGATTTGTTAACTTTTTTTTTTTAATTTAAAGAAAAAAAATACAGTAACCTTATTGGGATATATGCTTTGCTTTTACATATACTTCACTCATATAGAAGCTTCAGAAAAGATATCCAAGTCTGCTAATGTGCAAATTTTAAAAAAGTTTTTAACAGGAAAAGCTATATTACCCTGACAATATTTCTGAAGGCACATATGGTATATAAAAGTTATAAATGAAGTATCTTACAAGGATCTCCAATCCTGTAAGATGTATGTGAATGCCATTTATCTGCCCTACTTCTATACTTCAGCCTTCTGCCATTCAAGTTTACCTTTCTTAATTTGCTTAATTGCCACCTCACTCTATGGCTTACTTAACCTTTGTAAAGAAAAAATATGCCATAAAATAAAGCTTTCATAACAATCCAATCTAATATATAGTGACGAAAAGTGACTGAAAGATTAGTATTCTACATATTCTAGACATCTTTGTGTGTATAAACCCTTTATTAATTTGCTAAATAAAACTTGATAGCCAGTTGGTTTTAACTTTTTTTATCAAGTACACGAAGGTATGAAATTAGTTAGCATTCAAACTAAGCCAACTAAGATGAACACTTTATACAGATGGCATTACAATGTATACCCCGTTCTCTGTTTTACAGTAATGTATTTGGCTAATTCTCTCACAAGATGACAAGTTCCTTGAAGTCAAGAACATGTAACTCATTATTAAACTCATGGCATTGGAAAGAGAGTAGGTGCTCACTAAACATTTGTCAACTGAATGAAAGCACCTTAACCAAAGTACAGAATAGCTACATCTTTCCAATTTTCTAAATGGCTAAAGTATGTCCTCACCTACAAAATAAACATATTTTAAAGTTTAGCCACATGGTCTTGGCCCAGAAGTAAAAATCTACCCTGACAGTACAAAAATAGAAAAAAAGTTTTATTTACCTTAGTAAAGTCAGTCCCTGTGCATTCAATAAATATATTTCTAGTATTTACTGTTATTTTGGAATGATGTCCTGCAACAAACACAAAACAATAATGACAAAACAATTAGTTTCAGAAATAAAAGTGCATGAAAAAGCTCTACAAAACAGAAACTACATTTTAGTTTAGAACATAATATAAGTTGACACCTCAGAGGTAAGGAGATATACAACTTTCATTCTAAGCTCCCATTATAAGCTGGAGAATAAAGATAAAATAAAAACAAGGCTTTACTCAGTGCATTCCATATGTAAGGTGCTTAACAGAAGTTGTCTCATCTCATTTTCACCACGATCTATGACAGGGCTGCAGGCAGGACAACTAAGATTCAGAGATTAAGCTCACTGAACATGATCACAGCTATTAAGCCGCAAGGCTAAGATTTGGGTTTGGATCTGGCTCACCCCGAAGCCCACTATAAGTACTAGAGTCCAAGATCTTGAGGAAGAAAAGATTCTCCTTCCCATCATGAATCAACTGAACCCCCTTCTCACCTCCAGAAGGGCAAACATCTATGGCTCTGACATCACTAAATTTTGTAAATATGTTCAATTTGCTTCTTCAACAAAAGCTTCAGAAAGGAGTTAAGAGGGTGAAATTCAGTTTTAAAATTTTAATTTAACTATAAAACAGCAGGCCAGACAGAATTTGACTTTAAGTTTAACTAAATGAATTACCTGCTAAAACCACAATATCAACACTCTTTGGAGGAATATAACAGAACCCAGAGACTAGCACCAGAAAATATTTATAAACTTATAAATATGTATACATTTATAAATTACATAAAAATCACCAGTAAAATATTGAAAAATGAATGAAAAGAACTATTACAATAAAATCCACAAAAGACCTGAGATTCTCAGATTGAGTCATCTGACTGATTCAGTCAAGTCTACTGAGAATTCCACAGAAATGATAAAGAATAAGAGGGAAACAGCAAAAAACCTATGGTGCTTAAGAAATAACTCACCATTGATGACTGGAGGCATTGAAAGGACGACACCATTGCTATCATAGATAACCGGATACAGAGGTTTATTTTCAATTATATGTAAATAATGTTTAAGGTGGTTGTCAGTCTGAAAAAAAATTAAGTCAAACAAAATTAGCTTTTTATTTCTGTCACTGTAATTAGTTTACATACCTACCTAGCATAAAAAGGGGGGAAAATCAGAAAAACAATAAAACAGCCCCCGAAGTTTTAAATGTATAATATTTTCTAATGTAAATTAATATCTCAGAATCCTTATACAGCCTCATTTCCTACTGGGGAAAGATAAGACCGCAATCGTTTTTCAAGACTGAAAACAGACTTGCAGAGTAAGCCTGAATCACCTTAAGCAAAACACAAACCATACAAAACTATTTAGATAAATAGGAAGAAATCACTTGCAAATCAGGTCAATGATAATAGCTGCTTTTTCCAAATGATACCCACCTCTTTTACTATTTGTTAAATGCAATTTAAAGTGACTACTGAGTTCATTTTCACTGCTGGATTCTAAAGTGCTAATCACAGGAGGCAGATGCTTTTTAATAGTGCATGCTACAAAAAAACTACCTAAATCTCATTGTTCCTTATACTTGAATGAGTTTTAGTTATACCTAAATGTGAATATTACAATGTGGTATGACCTACTTCAGTGGTTCTCAATCCTGGCTGTACGTCAAAAACATCTGAGAGGATAAAAAAGTAATAACAGGGCTTCCCTGGTGGCACGGTGGTTGAGTCCACCTGTCAATGCAGGGGACATGGGCTCGATCCCTGGCCCGGGAAGATCCCACATGCCGTGGAGCAACTAAGCCTGTGTGCCACAACTACTGAGCCTGTGCTCTAGAGCCCACGAGCCACAACTACTGAGCCTACGTGCCACAACTACTGAAGCCCACATGCCTAGAGCCCATGGTCCACAACAAGAGAAGCCACGACAATGAGAAGCCCAAGCACTGCAAAAAAGAGTAGCCCCCGCTCATCGCAACTAGAAAAGCCTGCACACAGCAACGAAGATCCAACACAGCCATACATACATACATACATACCTAAGTAAAAGTAATAATAAATAAAACTATGTCCAGACCTCACTCTAGATCAAAGGAATCAGTATCTCTGGGTTGGAGCCCAGACACTGCTATTTTTTCAAGCACTTTTTATTGTCCTAATTAAGACTTGATTTGGAAGGAATTTCATGCTTTATCCAGAGCTATTACATTAACATAAAAGAACATTTACCTTGTATATGTTCATCAGTTCACAGGCTGTATACTCCTTGGTCTTATTTAGAGGCTTGAATTTGATATCGGAAGGTTTCTTCGCAGTATAAGTAAATGGGCCTGACAAAGTGTCCAAGTCATGGGTACCAATAGCAACCAAGGCTCTTTTCCTAAATGTGGAGAGACAGAGAGAAAGAGAAACAGAAAACGATTTGAATATCTCAAAGCAGAAATTCTAAAGATAACAGAGTGCAGGGGTTTTATTTTTAGACACTTCCTTAAAATAGCCTGTTACTACTATATAGCACCTTCACAATCATTAAAAATTATGAGAAATATAAATATAAAGCTACTTAAAACACATTATTTCAGCAGCTGAAGTAAATCCCGTCCACTACGTTTTCCCTAGTACTATGTTATTAGGACGTTTTCAAAGTCAACATACCCTTTTACCTTCTTTTAATCTATTTCCTCTAGTGTCCTCAAGTAAACATAAATCTTATTAAATTAGAATAAACTAGCAAAAAGCTCCTGTGTTTTTTAGCTTTTCCATATTTTCCTAAATTTCCTGTCACATAGCTATATTGCTTTATTAATGGAAATTATTTAGCTTTAAAAATTGTGAATTATATTTAAAATTTAATATGTAAGGAAATTTCAAGAGCTATTAATTTCATTTGTTCTACAGTTTATCTGTAAAGGATTTAAGGTAATTTTAGGAACTTAAAGCAAGATACAAAGTAGGAGAGAAAGAAACAGAAGTAGGGATATAAAATGAAGCCAGAAACAATGTTGATTAGTACTAAATTAGAATTTCAAAGCTTACAGTCTTATCACAGAGGGTCACAAATTTGGCTCTAAGCTTTCCAAAAGACAATTCAAAAGAAACCTGGTCAGAATTTATGATGTTCTAAAGAATTCTTAAAGTCTTAAAGACTATGTGTACATATATTAGAATATGTATGCATAACCACAATTAAATATCAAATGGAGGGCTTCCCTGGTGGCGCAGTGGTTGAGAGTCCACCTGCCGATGCAGGGGACACGGGTTCGTGCCCCGGTTCGGGAAGATCCCACATGCCGCGGAGCGGCTGGGCCCGTAAGCCATGGCTGCTGAGCCTGCGCGTCCAGAGCCTGTGCTCCGCAACGGGAGAGGCCACAACAGCGAGAGGCCCGCATACCGCCAAAAAAAAAAAAAAAATCAAATGGATAAAATCATTAGTAATCAAGGAATGTGTTAAAGTCCATATTACATGAACCATGACATAGTTTTTAAAATCTGTAAGAAACAAATTTTGGTCAACCTCAAATTAACACAACATTGTAAACCAACTATACTGAATAAAATTAATTAAAAAAAAATTTTTTTTCGTCAAACTCCAAGACAGGTGACTAGAACTTTATAATAAATATGGGTAAACTGAAGAGTTGTTGACAAGCCTAAAGGAAGTGTTACTTTACTCAATGAGTTACATGTTTATATACTAGCATAGGTAGATATATATAGATGGTTAAGTTTAGATAAATTAATAATTAACAAATTCATAGGTAAGAAAGTCCATGTTTTCTTGGACATTAATATTGGTTTCTTAATCCTGAAACAGCACCTCAAAATGTCACTAAATTTCAACTTCAAACCAATCACAAAAAAACAAATTCCAGATTAATCAAAGAGCTATGCATTTTGAAAAACAAAAGGCAAACACACACACACACACACACACACACGGAACCATAAAAATTATTCAAAGAAAATATAGGAGAACAATGCTTAAAACTGTGGAGTAGAATATCCCTTCTTAAGACACAAAACATAAAAGTCATATAGGAAGACTGACAAACTTGACTATATCCAAACTGTAAACTTTATACAACCAAAAGCCCCAAAAGTCAAAAGACACACTGAGAGAAAAGGTCTACAACGTAGGTACAGAAAAAGGATTAATATCCCAAATGTAAAAAGATATGAAAACAAAAAGCAGTCAAAAATCAAGATTTTACCTATTCTACTGGCAGAAATTTTATTAAAGTCTTGCTGTGAAAAAGTAGCAGCTCAAAGAACTGGGCAGAAAATTCTGCTGCTGCCAACTGCAGAGGTCTCATCTAGCCAAATGTTTCGAGTGTGAGTCAGGCTAAGTATGCAAGACTCTTTGCCTGCAACAGAAACCACTTCTCAGAGAAAAAGAGCAAAATAAGAGCCTCTTACATAACAAAATATTCTGCATGCAATCAAAAAGCAGTGCATATGAAAACAGAGAAACATGACATACTCCACACGAACCAACCCATAAAAACCAATGCTAAGATGACCCAGATTTTCAAGTCACCACACAGATTTTTAAAACGTTACTACTACTACTACAAAAAAAAAAGCCACTACAAAAAGCATTCAAGAATTATGTGGAAAATATACACATAATGAACATACGGGGAAATAACAGACAAAAAAAAGAGAAACTTTTTAAAAAGGAACCAAACAGATTCTATAGAGATGAACACTAAAGTAACTGAAGTAAAAAGTTCACTGGACCCTTCCAGCCAAGATAGAGTAACGAAGACTAGGTTTACTCTCTTGCCTGATACAATCACAAAAAAGGCAAAACATGTAAGACAACAGTTTTCATGGCTGGCACTGGAGGTCAGGCTATGAAGGGCAGATGACAAACAGGAAACAGATAAGGTGAGCCCTACGACAGCCCAGCTGACTGCCTGGAAGGGTTTCAAGCCACAGGGCAGGAAACGGGGTCTGGCTAGAGCCCAGTGGACTCCCTAAGTTGAGGAGACACAGCTGAGGGTCTAGGGAGATCACAACGGCCAGAGTTCACTGCACAGAGTACTGGGGAGGACAGAGCTACTCAGACAGAGAACTCTGATATCTGCAGAGGGGCCCCCTCAAGAATTCAGCTGAGTATTAATCAGTGTGTGCATGTGAGGAAACCAGCCAAGGCCAGGGAAAGAACCATCCAAGGCAACAGTGCTCACACAGACTGAAAACCTCACTCTTCATATGGCAATGGATATATAGGAACAAAGTCTTGCCTCAGTAGTAAGGACTAACTAGCCCTAGAGAGAACACTGCATGATCAATGAAAACAGAAAAATGAGGGAAAAAGCAGAGAAAAGTCAATGAAAGCAAAAGCTGGTTCTCTAAAAACTGATACACAATGATACTCACTGAAGTAATTGATGTATACACTGATCTCTAGCTACACTGATCAAGGGGAAAAAAGAGAGAAGACAGGAATGAAAGAGGTGATACTGATACAGATACTACAGATATTAAAGGATAATAAGGGAAGATCATAAACAACTTTTATGCCAGTAAATTTTATAATTTAAATGAAATAAATATATCTCTTGAAAAACGCAAATTAGGATTTACTGACTCTGGCATACCAGAGTATTAGGATGTGATTTATTCTCCCTTTAGAAAAAGCTCATTATTTCCAGAGATACTGTATAAAACAGAGCTTAAAGTCGAATTAAGGAAATGCTTTCCAATATAGATAAAAATTAGATTCTTCAAATGACCAGAACAGATAACTGGGCTCAAGCACGTCCTAGCTATATCAGTGCTTGTCAGAAATCCTCTATCTTGTTCTATATTTTGAAACTATATTTAAATTCTTATTGTTTTGCTCAAGAATAACATATCTGTAAGATGACAAATAGATTATTTTTATAAAAGAACTTGGAATAAATGTTACTCAGAATCTGAGAAAAAGTTTCTTCTACGATGTATGCAAAAATGTTTCAAGAAAAAGAAACCTCGTGAGCTTAACCACAGGTATTTTATTTTTTTAAATATTTTTCACACCAGAAGAAAACGCCCAAGGTCCCCCCAACCCTGTCTCTAGACCACCCTTACACAAAAGCCTCTTCTAGTTTCCAGTTTACCAAATTGCAACTACTGCAATTATTAAAATATAAAAATTATTTTTTTCCATTTTTACTCAAGACATATATAACTGTTAATCATATCTTTGACTAGCATGAGATAACTTACGTTTATATATTTTAGTACCAACACAAAAAAAACTTGGTATGTTAGCTAAAGGCTGACATTTCTTATCATCAGTAAATATATATTTTCTATTAGGATTTTGAAATATTGAAATTAGCTCAAGGACTCCCATTGTTACCTTCCTCGACCTCTAGGAGTTCAGCAATTATATAGGTTTGAAGATCGCCACACTAAAGGGAGCTGTATGGGAAATGATGTGTAGCAATGCCAACGACAGAATAAGAAAATTCAGTTATGTAAAAGTCTCAAGTTTCACCTGTCAATTTATAATTATATTCACTCAAAAAATGAGATCACAGCTTCCCTAGTGGTGCAGTGGTTGAGAGTCCGCCTGCCGATGCAGGGGACACGGGTTCGTGCCCTGATCTGGGAAGATCCCACATGCCGCGGAGCGGCTGGGCCCGTGAGCCATGGCCGCTGAGCCTGCGCGTCCGGAGCCTGTGCTCCGCAACGGGAGAGGCCACAGCAGTGAGAGGCCCGCGTGTAGCAAAAAAAAAAAAAAAAATGAGATCAAGCCGATAACTTTTGTCTATTTTTAAAATAAGTCATACTTCAAATTACCATGGTTTAATATTTAGTAGTATAATCCACTGTTAATGATTTGAACCAAAAAACAAAAACCAAGAAAATGTCTAGGACTAGATATTTCTTCTCTATATAGTACTCAAAATCTCTCTCTTATTTCTCCATGGATACACTATCTATAAGCAGTAACAAAGAGCTGTTTGGTGAAATTTAAACTTATTTAAATTTAAATTTAGTTAACTTTGAACTCTTGTTACTCCCACACATGATTAATTTAGAAATGCTGTGAAAAAAGTCTACAGTGGAGGAAGAAAGAAAAGAGCGGGGGAAAGAGGAAGAGAAAAGGGAAGGGGAGGAAAGGAGGAGGGAGAGGAAGGAGGAAGGAGAGCAGGAGGCAAGGAAGAAAGAAGATGCGACCACAAACCTGCAAATGTTCTGATGTAACTTCTCCTGAAGTTCAATGAAGCTTTCATATCGATCTTTAGTAAACTTTATGTTTCGGAGAACTGCTACAACAGCATACGGGCGTATTTTAGCTGTCTGAAATTCGTTATATCATTAGAGATGGTAAATATTAAGGCTTTTCTTTGTAATATCATCTTGTAATAGAAAGTTAGCTGTCACAAATTTTCATTCAAACAAGTATACATTCATTCATTCAGTCAACAGTAAGATATAGTGGTGATAAGAGACAAAGTCACTGTCCTCATACAATTTACATTTCAGCAAGACCTCTGAAAATTTACTGAATTACTGAGAAAAAAATTAACCCTTAAGTAGTTTGCTCGTAGTTAATATTTCTATTAGTCTTTCCCCAAAAGATTTTTTCTAAATTTTATTAATATCCACAATTTAAACAATTATATCTCAAATGTATTTTAAGCAAACATTTGGATGTTATTTTCCAAAATTATTCATGGAAAACAAATGCTGTGTTCCCTTTCACTTCTTGGTAAAAAACTAAATGACAATTTTTAAGAGCTAGAGGCTAAATATATATCCATTTTAGCAAGTGATCAAAGAAAACTACATTTGGCAGAAGGGTCACCTTTGTCCCACCTTATAGAGATATACACAAAAGAGATGTTTTTAAAAGAAAAATAAGAATGGATCCTTATTACCTCTTCTGTGATGATCAATTTCTGGATTTCTCCATTAGGTATTACCCGTTTATACATTGGGGCCTTTATCCTAAAATATTAAAACAAACTTGCTCATTATTAAGCAAAACATTCGATAAACTAATTTATTCTGTGAACAGATGAACAGAACTAGGACAATGGGTTAAAGTTACAGCAAATCAAATTTGGGCTGAGTATTAAAAAAAAAAAACCTAATAAACTTTCTAACATTTCCAGATGTCTAAAAATGGGCTAGGGGTTTCCCTGGTGGCGCAGTGGTTAAGAATCTGCCTGCCAGTGTAGGGCACACGGGTTCGAGCCCCGGTCTGGGAGGATCCCAAGTGCTGCGGAGCACCTAAGCCCGTGTGCCACAACTACTGAGCCTGCGCTCTAGAGCCCGTGAGCCACAACTACTGAGCCCGCGTGCCTAGAGCCCGTGCTCCGCAACAAGAGAAACCACCGCGATGAGAAGCCCACGCACCACAACGAAGAGCAGCCCCCGCTCACGGCAAGTAGAGAAAGCCCACGCGCAGCACGGGTGATAAATAACATAAATCTGTTAAAAAAAAATAAAACAAAAATGGGCTAGGATGCCTCGTGGTAATGCGTGTCCTATCACTGGAGTCTTGGCAGAGGCTAGAAAACCTTTAACTAAGCAACTGTATAGGGGGCATTTAAACATCAGCTGAGGGGCTGGATTAAATCACCTTGAAGTTTCATTCCAACCGTGAGAATTTGAGCTTCTAAGAAAAACAGGGCTTATAACAAATACAGATGGCCTGGTCCCATCTGGACCTAATGAATCAGGATATTCAAGGGAAAGGCCTGATAAACAGTACATTCTGAAGGCAGAGTCCAGGTGACTGTTATCATCAGACGAGGGTGGGAACAACTGTTTTAAGTCAGTGCCTTTCAAACCTCAACGTGCCTACAATCAACTGGGGAATTTGTTAAACCACATATTCTGATTCAATAGGTCTTGGGTAGAGGCTGAAATTCTGCAGTTCTAACAAGCTCCCAGGTGTTACAGATGATGCTGGCCCATGGACCACACTTTGAGTAGCAAAGGTTTTAAGTCACTTTCCTAATTCAGTCTCATCATAAAAATCATACGAGGTGCCTATTAAAAACAGAAATGCGTATGGGACAGGTTTGGGAAACACACTGTAAGGGCTTATCCCTGACCCTAAAATATAAACATCTGACTGTCACGCAGAGAAGCACCTGGGTCAACCCCCAAATTTTAACCACATTAACGAAATGCCTAATTATCACCCTTTCACCAGCGCCCATCACTCATCCGAAGGCCTCACAGTTGCAGAGTCTAGCCCATCAGCCTGAGGCGCTTACTCTTTTGCGACTGACTAGATAATGAATAAGTAATCAAAACCAAAAATAATTATTTTTGATAGCTTTACTGTTTCACCTCTTTTTCACTTCATATGTTCATCATTTTCATGTATTACATGAAGAGCTGGAAGAGGACTTAAAAATATTCTTCATTATAAATTAGGAGACTGAAACTAGAAAAGTCAATTAACTTGTCCACAGCCATCATAAGATCTTCAGTTTTCCAGTTAGGAGGCCCCATTCCCAGCCTCCTCAGAATTCTTAAGAAAACAGCATATAGTTGTGCCCCCTCTACTTTTCTCCCAGCCTTTAACAAACCCAACAAACTATCTACTCCAGTTGGATTACTAAAGAACTCACGTGAACCCATTAAAAAGTTTTTCAAGATGCCATAAAATCATTAACCACTCCAGCTTTAAAATACGCTCCCAAAATGAAAGGCTATGACTCAATATTCAGGCAAATTTTCAAATGGCTACAATCTAAAGGCTCCAATCATCCCCTCTATGCAGACCTAAAGCTGTGTACCTGTCCAACGAGTTTTTTTCTAGAAACTTAAACAGGGTTGCTGATAATGAGAGGCAAAGAAAAAAGAAACCCAACTTAGCCAGGTATTTAATGAACATATTCCCTTACCTTTCTTTGAAGACCCGAAGTCCTCGAACCAATCCTTCCAGACACAGGAGATCATATCTATTGGCAGGGACATCAATTTTGTAGAGAACAACATCAGAGGCCCCCTGTGCCTTTTCATTACCTTGTTCCTTACTTATAATTTCCTTCTCAGATGTCTAAAACAAACCCAAAAGTTAAAATAAAACTAAATAAATCCAAATTCTTTTGAAAAAGTAGCCCTATAAAGTAGTAACTGCATTATTCATGTTCTTTCCAGAGCAGCAGAAATCTATCTAAAGCAAGGAGTGGGCCAAATCATGCCTGCCGCCTATTTTTGTAAATAAAGTGTTACTGAAACATAGCCAAGCCTATTCATTTACATTTTACCTACTGTTATTTACAAACTGCAACAGCTGAATTGTGACAGAGACTATAGAGCCTTCAAAAGCTTGCTATCTGGCAGGAAAAGTTTGCCCATCCTTGATCTAAAAAGAAAATGAAAACACCAAAAAGAACACAGGGCAATAACAACAAAAGTGTCAATGAGACAAAGTAAAGAGAATTCACCAAATAAAAGCTATGTTGGGAATTGCCTGGAGGTCCAGTGGTTAGAACTCTGTGTTTTCACTGCCGAGGGCCTGGGTTCGATCCCTGGTCGGGAAACTAAGATCCCACAAGCCACAGCTTGCGGCCAAACAAAAAAAAGAAAAAAAAAGATGAAAAGATATGCAACTTTTTATAAGACAATGACTCTAAAAAGCTAAATCCTATGGGCACCCAAGCCTACAAGCAACAGGAGAATGAGAGTAATACTATAAAAACAAGCAAAAACATTTGAAGAGGGGACCTCCCTGGTGGTCCAGTGGCTAAGATTCCATGCTCCCAATTCAAGGGGCCAAGCTTCGATCCCTGCGCAGGGAACTAGATCGCTCATGTCACAACTAAAGATTCCACGTGCCGCAACTAAGACCATCAGCGCAGCCAAATAAATAAATGAATATTAAAAAAAAAGCATTTGAAGAGATCATCAGAAGCTTGGTGTAAATTAGAAGGGATTATAGGTATGATGGGAAGCAATCTAATGACAGTAAAAGGTACAGAGCAGCAAGAATGAAAGCAAACAAGAGGAAAAAGAGAGAAAAATACCACTAGAATAATTTTTAATGCAGTGGCAAAAAGCTTAGACTATCTCAATAACCACACTACAGATTTTCTTAAAAACAACCATTGCCAAGAAGTTAAATTCTGTTCTCTATGTTTACTCCAGCAGGGAACTGTATGTATACTGAAGAAATTTTCAACCAAAATGCTTAAAAGCCATATTCCAACTGTTAATGTTACCCACTAATTATCTGGAATCCCCACTTAACTGGAACTCCTGCTATTTTTACCACCAATAACCTGCTAAAATAACTGATGAATTCCTATCAAAATAAGTGATGATTTTTGTTTTACATGATGCTCTCCCTCTCCCACTGCCAAAATATAAGCAGTTCAAGTTACTGCCCAAAGAATTATAGTCCACACTTGCACAGCATGCAGAAGAATTCACTTCCTGTCAATAAGCGCTGCGTGCCCGAGCCACACCTGAGGAATCAGAGTCCATATGATGCTGGGACTGCACGGGGCTCACGGCGCTCATTGACTATGGGCTCCAAGGAGCACCTCCACTGGCCATCTCAAACTCAGGAGGCAAATTTTTTAAATTAGGGAAAATTTAAAAATAAAAAAAGAAGAGGATGAAGAGGAGGAAGAGGAGGGAGCAGGAAAGGAGAAAAGAAATGGGGGGATGGGGGAGGATATGAGAAGAGGCAGGAGGAGAAATCAGAATTTAAACAGAGTTCAATTAAAGGGGTCAATAAAACTGCTAACATTTTAGTGAAGAAAGATAAGTCACCTCATGCGGGTGCTGGATTTCAGGGGGGACCCATATAAAGAAGGGAAGAAAATGTGGTAACTTGAGAAAAGAGGGCATCCAAACAAAAAAATGGCCTAATTCCTTTACAAAAAAGACACAGCTGCCTAAGCCTTCTTCCATTTTCAGTATCTCAGTTCATACAAAGATCATATGTGGGGCTTCCCTGGTGGCGCAGTGGTTGAGGGTCCGCCTGCCGATGCAGGGGACACAGGTTCGTGCCCCGGTCCGGGAAGATCCCACGTGCCACGGAGCGCCTGGGCCCATGAGCCATGGCCGCTGAGCCTGCGCATCCGGAGCCTGTGCTCCACGACGGGAGAGGCCACGACAGTAAGAGGCCCGCGTACAGCAAAAAAAAAAAAAAAAAGATCATATGTGAAGACTGGGTTTGTCAATGCTAACAAAAATGTTATGGCAATCAATGACCACAGAAATTTCAGAGCCAGAGGGATCTATAGGGATCATACAATGCAAACCTCTTATTTCACAGATGAAAAGGAGGCCCAGAGAGGCAATGTAATTGTCCATGGTTCCACAGCTAGTAAGTGTGGGAGTTCGAACTATTACTCCATTCTTCTGATATCCAGTACAATGCTCTTAGATATCACAAAGCCTCAAGCATAATTTTGAGTTCTAATAAAATTAATAACAATTTAATATAAACTACAGAGTTCTCAGCTGACTTCTTAAGCATATGGATGCTCATTAATATAAAAAAACTTTCTGCAACATTAGTTAAGAAGCAACAGGAAAAACAAGGCAGAACAATACAGGTTTTTGTCAGTCTGAGGTTTTTTAAACCTTATTGTGTTATAAAACACTGAACAGATCAAGAAGGCTTGGGGTAAAAAATAATACTAATTACCAGAGACATATTAAATTATCTTTTTAGTTACAAGTACAGTGTCTCTAGTACATTATCATTATTAATAATATATTTGGTAAATAAAGCTATTTTTTCAACATTTTAATCATTATATAATCAAAAGACCAGGAAAATGTTTCAAAATCATTTTTACAAGCAATTCTTCAAAAAGTAGGAGATCATTTTACAAGATCAATGTATAGAGTAATAAATGAAGAATGAACTAACGCTGGTTAAACAGGCACGGAGGAAGGTGGCGTGGGACACAGAGGAAGTGAAGGAGGGGGAGCCAGAGGCCAAGGAGACAGCAACTCCAGCTGAAGCAAAG
This sequence comes from Phocoena sinus, assembly GCF_008692025.1. NCBI lineage: Eukaryota > Metazoa > Chordata > Mammalia > Artiodactyla > Phocoenidae > Phocoena > Phocoena sinus. The sequence goes on along the minus strand of NC_045769.1, from coordinate 15,507,671 downwards.
TTTCCACTGCTCGTGGACCCCTTCCATCCGGTTATCTGCAAATGGCACCTCACTGCCCGGGAGACTGCTTCTATTCTGGGGTTACCTGAGAGGGTCTATCCACCTCCACAGCACTAGCCTGATGACTTGAGGGTACTGTATCAGAATAAGGCATGAACCCCTTTTGAGATTTTACACAAAGTAACACTCTTAGAACCAGAGCTTAGCCCCTTAACACAGAAAGCACCACGGCCCACAAATGTTCCATTTGGTCTAACCGTAAGGTAACAAAGATAAAATATAATGAACTTATACACAGAATATTAGAGAAATAAATATCCAATACATACAATTTCATCAAGTTCCAGACCAAATTCAAAACATAGTTCATCAAATTCTTCATCAGCTAGGAAAAAAAGAGATTGCTAATTTTAATCTGTTCAGTACAAATGAAAATAGCATAGAAACTGCATTTTTTTAATCATCTTATACCAAGCATACTAAATATCAGGCATCAGATATCTCCATTTAAAAACGAAAAGAGCTTGACCAAAAAACATTTTTTAAGAAAACCAAAACTATTTTAAAAAGGGCTGATTCATCTAATATCAGCTACAGAATTAGGTTACCTGCACTAGGGAGTTTACACTTACTTGGAAGAAAAAACTTGCTAAGCAGGGATCCAATGTAAAGTAGGCTCCAAATCACAGATCCAACATAAAGGAATAACGTCATATAAATCCTATCATTTAAAATTCTCTGAGGTGGCCTGACAGTTGGCTTTGGAGCCAGATCCATCCAAGTTCGAATTCTGACTGTTCCACTTACCAGTTGAGAGCTTGGCACTTCATGTAAACTTTCTGATTCCTATGCCTCATCCATAAAGTAGCATTTTACAGCCACTTAACTGTAGCATGCAACTGTTGGAAAGATTTAAATGAGTTCATGCAGATAATGGGCCTGGCATAGTGCCCTGAAACATAGTAGGTCTGCAACAATTAATAGTTCTCTTCCTTACTTTTAAGTTATATCCTACTTTGCTTTGCCACCTGACACAGCATTGTCAGGGTTTCCTTGTTACCAAAAACTGAACACAAACCATCATTACTAGTATATTCTAGTAAGAAGCTGATCTTAAGATTCCTGTTCCTGACATTGAACTTCAATTTAACAAACATTTATTGAGCACCTACTATGTGTCGGCACTGTACTAGGTGCCAGGGCTACAGAGATAAATAAAATACAATTCTTGCCCTAACTATGCCCTACTCTAGTAAACCAGATGTGTAAATACAGTTATGGTAAGTGCAAGGTACCCAGTTGGCACAAAGGAAGCAATCAACTCCACTGACAGTCAGTGAAGGCTTCACAGAAAGGATGAACTTATTCGGCAGGGACTGTGGGGAATGAGACAACCGCATGGCAAATTTGGGACGTTTCATATGAATGAAGCGTGAGGTTCATGTCAGGAAGAGATATGATGAAAAAAGGAGAAAGAAGTCAGCTCAAGATGCCAAGGGGTTTGCCCTCTGTCCTGCCTGAGGCAACGGGGAGTTACACTAAAGGATTTCCAGCTGGATGACAGCATGATTAGACCTGCATTTTAAAGAATGGTGGTGGACAAACTGGAGCAGAGAATCTACTGCCACAGACAAGCGAGACAGTGACGACTTGGTTAAAGCAGCCAGCAGTGAGTCTGAGGGAGAAGGAAGAATGTGCGAAACGTCAGGGGCAGAATCTGTAAGGCTCGAGGACTGACTGGGAGGTGAGGACAGTGAGTGAGCAGGAGACGTGTGCAATGGCTCCCAGGTCCCCGGTGCAGGTGAATGGGTATCGTTAGGGCAGGAAATAACAGAGGCCCCCATGACCCCTGCCTCCTGGTACTCACACCGTTCACGTCTCAAACAACCACAAGAGTGAGCTGGGAAGCTAACTCCAGCCCAACCAAGCCTTGAGATGACTGCAGGCCCAGCTGGCACGACAGCTTGACTGCAACCTGGAGGAAGACCCAGAGCCAGATCACCCAGCTATGCCACTCCTCCCTCAATTCCTCTCTCAGAAACGTGTGAATGATAAAGGCTTGTTGTTTTACCCTTCTAAGTACTGGAGTAATTTGGTATGTAGCAAAAGATAACTAACACAGACTTCAGTCCCTGGACATAAAGTGCTGCCATAACAAAACACGGGAAAACATGGGGAAGGCTTTGGAATCAGGAGGTGGGCTTTGAGAGTGTAAATGAAAACCTAAAGCGCCTTGACAAAGCTGTTAACAGAAGCCTCAGTCTCTGATAAGGATGCAGGTGAGGATATGAAGGAAAGTGAGGAAGTGTTATTGGAAACTGACAGAAGGAGTATCCTTTTTATGTAGAGGCAAAGTTTAGCAACACTGTTGCCTACAGTTATGGGGACTGGGGAAAAGGTACCTACTCAACCAGGTGACTTAACTAACCTTTCCAACCAGTGCGGAAAGTGTCGCCTGGTTTAGACTCTGAGAGAAGAGATAAACTAAAGGGAAGACTATTAAACAAAAAGGAGCCAGGACCTAATGGTTTTAAGAATCCTCAGCCTCCCAGATGTAAAAAAAAAAAAAAAAAAATGCTAAGAAATGGTTCTGAAGAACCTAGGGGGAGGACAGCAATAAAGAGGCAGATGTAGGTAATGGACTTGAGGATATGGTGGGGGGGAAGGGTAAGCTGGGACAAAGTGAGAGAGTAGCATGGACATATATACACTACCAAATGTAAAACAGATAGCTAGTGGGAAGGAGCCACATAGCACAGGGAGATCAGCTCGGTGCTTTGTGACCACCTAGAGGGGTGGGATAGGGAGGGTGGAGGGAGATGCAAGAGGGAGGAGATATGGGGATACATGTATACGTATAGCTGATTCACTGTGTTATAAAGCAGAAACCAACACACCATTGTAAAGCAATTATACTCCAATAAAGATGTTAAAAAAAGTGACTTCTGATCAAAGAGCAAATCCAGAGCATTTCCAGGGAAACGTGGTCGAAAGATGAATCAAGGACATGATTGTAAAATCTTAAGACGCAGTAAAATCAAAGGCACTGTTCATTCAGACAAGAGGCGCTACATATAAAGAAAATAAGGGCGTGCCTCACAAATTTCTTCGGTCACACAGCTGAGCTTAAATAAGAGCCCTGTATCAGCAGAAGCCAAGGTGCAAAACAGCTTATTTCAGAGATCTGTGGGCGGTGTGTCTTTTGACTAAGGAAGTGGAAACCAGCAAAACTGACCAAAGAGCCAGAAAGTTTAACAACAACAACAAAAAAAAACATATGCAGAAACATGGCAAGCTGGAGCTGAAAGGGACAGAGACGGGACAAAATGAAGGCTTTGAGCCCCAAAATTCTATCGGTGGGAAGTAGACCAAGAAACTAATGAGCTGTAAAGTAACGTGCCTTCTTTCACCAAAAAATAAAATAATGAGGATCACCCAGAGAGTGGAACCAAGAGCCTAGAAATTAGGGCAGAACCATGGACAGTGATCCCAGGCCTGGAGATCTGACCAAGACATGCAACACTTTCCAGCTCAGCTTCAGAACTGCCATAGACTAGTAACTCCTTCGTGTCTCCCATGTTCCCCATTCGAAGGAGAATGTCCTATGCCTGTGCCACCACTGTATGTTAGGTGCAACGTGGGGCAGATAACCTGTCTCTTTAGTCTCTCAGGCCAAGAGTAATTCTACTCAATCAGCTCTACTTAAGAACTACACCCGAAGAGCCCCATCCACAACTGGACCCGATTTAGCTGATGAGACTCTGGTTTTCTGAGCTGCTTCTGTAATGGGATGACACTTCCGGGGGCCTTGGGAGGGCGTGTATGTGGCATGCGGGAGGAACATGAATCACTAGGGGCCAGGGGGCAGACTGCTGTAGTCAGTCCCAAGATGGCCTCCAAGAACACCTGCCTCCTGGGGTTCACACCTTTGTAGTCTCCACCCACACGGTGCCAGAGTTGGTCTGTGTGACCTAGAGAATATGGCAAGGGATGGTGTATTCCCTTACGAGATTTAGTAAAAACTGTGGCTTCTATCTGGACACTCTCAACTACCTGCTCTCTTGGACCTCTCACTCTGGGACAAACAAGCCGCCATGTTGCAAGCAGTCCTATGGAGAGGTCCAGGTGGGAGGCACTGAAATCTCTGACCAAAAATCAGCAAGGAACTCAAGCCTGCCAACAAGCACTTGAGTGAACCCGGAATTGGACTCTCCAGCCCCAGTTAGGCCTTGAGATGACTAGAGTCCTGACACTTTTACTACAACCAGGTGAGAGGCAGAAACCACCAGCTAAGCCACTTCCAATCCTTGAGCCTCAGAAACATATACAAATGACTATTGTTTTAAGCTGCTAAATTTGGGGGTAATTAATTATGCAGTAGTAGATAACTAAATGGTTACTTAACAAATCGTGCAGAATCATTAAAATACACTGAACCCTCTACTGAGTCCTAATTATCATACAATTTGTTTTATTCCTTTCAGCTGTATTTCATGCACTTAATCAACAATGAAATCGTGATCAATGATTCCCTCTAACAAAATGACACACCTAAGTAACTACATCTTCAAGGTTCATGATATACACAGGTGGCTCTGGCCGCACTGCCAGCAATTACACCAAGGCAGAACAGGGCCAGAATTGAAGAACAGTGAAAACAAACCGTTAACAAAAAAACGAGTGGCAGAGGAAACATCTGAGCAGAAAGGCGATAAAAAAGGTAGACTAAGGAGACAAAACTGCCCCAGAGGAGCAAAATGAACAGAATCAAAGCAGCCTGAAAAATATCCTTTGCTTATCTTTGATAAGCAAGTAAGTGGTGAAAGGCAATGACTGATGACACAATGGAATTTAGGACAGACAAAAAGAAAGCCCTAGAGGGACTGAAAACAAAAGAGGGAATGGGGCTAGAAAAGAGTGAATGAGACATTACCTGAAAAACAAGGAAAAAAGAGGAAGACAGAAAAGGGGGGAGGGGGTAAGAAACAAGGTGGATCCACACTGCTTGCAAATGAGATGCTTTGCCAAACATGTTTTTCCAACTTTGACCTCAACCTAATTTACATTTAAAAGATTTCAGAAAGAACATGTGAAATATAAACTAATGATGAGTATTATTTCTGGACCCATCTGAAGTACACCTCAACATCAATCTTCCTGACTGAATTTTAATGAGTCAGTAGTCCACAGATAATTATAGATATCAAGCTTACCTGATCTCTCTCAATATGGAAAAGAAGGGAAGAGGCATCTAGAGAATATATTAAAAACATCAGATGACAGTAAACAGGTTATAAATCATCATTTTTTAAAACCTGACTTATTTCTTATTTTCCCAGATATGGATACACAGGTGGGAGCTGATCACAGATGTACTGAACAAATTTTTGCTACACACCATCTTGTGTATTCAGGTATATCATACACAATTAGTGAGAAGATGGTTTAGAAGGATGGATAATATAAAAAAAGCATAGTATGAAATAAAAAGTATAGGGAATCAGAGCCCTGTTTAGAGGACAAGAGTATTACCTCTATTTTCAGGGACTTAGGGCAGAACCCTAGGGAGAATAACACTTTAAGAATACAACTGACCCTTGAACAAGGCAGGGATCAGGGGTTCCCAGCCCTCCACCAAAGTCCATAATCTCTGTACTTACAGTTGGGCCCTCCTGGGTTCCGCACGGGAGGATTCAACAACCATGGATTATGCAGTAGCTTAGTATTAACTGTTGAAAATAATTCCTTCTATAAATGGACCCACCCAGTTCAAACCTGGATTGTTCAAGGGTCAACTGCACATAATATCTAAAAGTGCACCTTAAGAAACGTTTTAAAAAAGCTAATTTTATTTTCACAGTATATCTTACTGTAGGAAGCAGTATCCGTTAAACCGACTAGGCCTTTGTTATATTGAGCCCTAAAACCAAAAACAGCTCTCACAGACCAATTATCACTGCTGTCACACAAGCTGATGATATGGGACATGGCAGATGTCACTTCAACTGCTACATGTATAGGGTAACGGATAATCGTACTTAATATTTCTCCCTTTTTCTTTAATGGTAGTGTTTTTAAAACTGAAGAGATGAAGCGTAGCCTGAAGACTAAGCCACCAAGTAAGACTTCCGTCACTCTGGGCTCAGCCCACGTTACCCACCCTATCTAATGCTGTTCTTAGCACAATATCTTTCTGTTTCCCTGCTAGCACTTAACATTATCCGAATCATCTTATTAATATGCTGGTTTATTATCTGCCTGCTTCATCAGAATGTGAACGTGGACCTTATGTACCCTGTGCACCGCTGTGTTTCCCAAAGTACTTAGAACAGTGCCTGGCACATAACAGGCCTCAGTAAACGTAATAAAGTAAAACTAGGAAAGAAGGCCGCCCCCCCCACACACACACCCTGTTGCTCACAAATGGAGTTCCCACAGCGCTCTTCTTAGTGCACTTAATGAACTACACTCGGGAGGGAACCCGGAGCTTCATTCCTATTCTATCCCTGGCATCAGACACGCAGCAAGCGCTCGACATCGCTGAATGAAATGACACAGTGAGCCCAGCACGTGCCGGTGATGCAACGGCACCCGCGGAGACACGGGTTCCCAGAGGCTACATCGGCCCAGCAGGGCCGCCGGGACTCTATGCCCTCTCTATCCACAACTCGAACGCCCAAGGCCAAAACCTGCGGGGCAGTATGAACATTGCCACGATGCCTTTTGCAGGGGGTCCCAGCCTCTGAGGAGAGGCGCAGAGCCCAGGCTGTCGGACGTGTACTCCACTGTAGGTCCGGCCCAGAGCTCGGAAGAGCAAATCGCGCTTCAGGCTGACAGTCGGCATGGCGAGTCCGGACCACTGCGCCTGCGCGGGCGAGCTGGCCGGGCTTGGCGACCGAGGTGTGTAGGACCCGGCCCCCTTCGTCGGCTGTCTTGAATAGCGCCAGTCTTCTTCAAAAGCTCCGCCTCTCTTTTCTCATCTGAAAGCAGGTAAAATTGCCACCACTAACCTCAGTAAATCTAGTTTCGTTGGGTGAATAAATTATAGGCTGAAAAGGGAGACAGGAATCGGATAAAATGGGCTAGGATTTGATGGGCAATAAATGAACAGCCCGCGAAAGCCCTCAACGCCTCCAACACACTACAGACGGAGGACGCCAAGCTGGGGGGCGGGGCGAAGGGAGAGTGTGTATGGGGACGTGGACCTCGTGGTGGAGAATCAATCCACCTGGGAGGGGGTGAGCCTGTGAGTAGGCGGGGTCTGAGGCGGCCTGGAGAGAAGGATGTGCAAAAACAAGTAGTGGGAGCGAGAGAAACTGTTAGTAGATCTGCTTTTATCTCATTCCTCGATCTCCTGCACCCTGCTACGTGTTACAACTGTGCTTTTTTGAACCTTACATCAGCACTATTAGGGAGGCTTCCTTAGAAACGTCTTTTAAAAGAGGAAACAGACTGACATTTACTCGTTCTGTATAGGCAGATGCTGGGCTCAATCCTCTGCCAGCTTAGCAGATCTCCTTCTAACAACCCTCAGTGTAATAGGCAAAATAACAACCACAAATATATCAAGCCTAATCCCAGAAACCTGTAAGTGTTACCTTAAATGGAAACAGTCTTTCAGATTAAGTTAAAGATTTCCAGATGGAGCGACTCTTCTGGATTATCAAAATGGGCCACTAATATGTATAAAATGATAACTAATAAGAACCTGCTGTATAAAATAAATAAAATTCAAAAAAATAAAAAATAAAATTAAAAAAAAGTAAAATAAAACTACCAATTCAAAAAAAGGGGGAGGCCTAAATGCAATCGCATGTATCTTTATAAGAGGAAGGTTAGAGGGAGATTTGAGAAAAACAGAAGAGGGAAGGCAGTGTACCACTGGAGCAGAGATTGGAGTGATGCAGCCACAAACCAAGGAATGCCATCAACCACCAGAAACTGCAGAGGCAAGGAAGGATTCTCTCCTAGCCTTCTAGAGCAGTCCTGTCGTGTCTCTGGATACACTGACTTGAGCTCAGTGAAACTGATTTTGGACTTCTGACCCCAGGAGCTGTGAGAGAATAAATTTCTTTGTTTTAAGCCACCAAGTTCGTGGAAATGTTACAGCAGCCATGGGGGACTAATACACCAGGATAGGTGCTACCATTATTCTCATTTTACAAATGGTAAAACTGAGGCCCACTCTGAGTCACCCAACTCAGAAGGCAGAGCTGACACAGTTCCATAAGGGAGCGTTGACCTTATCCTCTCTATACTGTACAGTAAGGGCCCCAAGGCCATTCAGGTGAGGGGACATAAGCTGGGAGGGATTTAGGTCTCTCTGACTGCCATTCAAGCAGTTTTTTACTATATTAACTTCCCTCTATAGTTGCAGGCAATCCCTCCCCAGTATGCAAAATAATAGACTGGCAGAGGCCACGTCAATGGCAAATATCTCCAATGCCAAATAAAATTCTCTGCTCTCAAACTGGTACTCAGGGAAAAAAATGAATCAATGAATAAAGGACTTCCTGAATTATTGCATGCTGACTTTCTCTCCTTTGGGCACCCCAAGATGTTCTGTGGCCTTTAACCTCAGTTTCCTTACCTGTAAAGTAGAGATGATAATAATGTACATCTTAGAGAATTATTGTAAGGATTAGAAATAATACTCATAAATGACAATCATAGTTCTTGTGTCTTAAGTCCTGGAAATTGGGCGTTGTCATTATTGTTATCTTTCTAGTCAGTTTCTTGCTATTCTCAGACTACCCAGAGGCATTCTGTTCCCATCTCCCAAATGCCACAACTCACCCATCCTGCTTTTTATCCTTGCTCACGCACAGGTGCCCTGTGCCTTCTCTATGACTAGCTAAACTGTTAGGATAATCTAATGGAAAAGGGAAAACTAGGCCACAAGTACTCACCACAAATGGCATTGGCTGACAGATAAGGAAGATATTTGGAAAATGTTGAAATAGTATATCACAAAATGTAGATATGTGCTTCTCTTGTCTAATTTTAGAGCCAGCCTGAAAGCAGGAATGAGATGGCAGCATTTCCTAGAACTGAAAGACGGGCTGGCCAATAAACATGAAAAAAGCTCTCCATACATTAGAAATTAGGAAGATGCAAATTAAAATTATAATGAAATACATTTTTTACCCACCAGATTGGTAAAAATGTGAAAGTCTGACAAAACCAGATGTTGGCAAGAACTTGGCAGTATAAATTGATACAACCAATTTGGAAAATTATGGCCTTACCTACCTAGAAAGGCAGAGCATGTGTGTACCCTACTACCCAGCAATTAGGAACCCAGGAATACTCCCCAGAGAAACTCTTACCCATGTGCACTGGAAGACCAAATAAGAATATTCTGTTACAATGTTCATTATAACAAAAAAGTGGAAACATCCCAATGTCTATCAATACTAAAACATGTAAACAATTATAAATTCATACAATGAAGCACCATACAGCTATGAGAATGAATGAACTACAGCTGCATGTATAAACTTGGACAAAAAAATAAATAAACCACAAAAGTATATATACAGTATGGTGCGACTTATATAAAAATGAAAAATAGGATAACCTAAAGAGTATATTATTTAGGCATACATAAATAGATGGTGAAACTAAAGGAAAAGGAATGAGAAACACAAAATCTGAGACTAGTCAGTTCTAAGTGGGATAGAAGGGACGAAGCCTAGGGAGTTGAGATACCCAAAGGGTTTCAAAAATATTGGTAGTGTTCTGCTTTATCTAGTATACCTTTAAGGAAGTTAAGATGAAGATTGAGGAACAAGAGATAAATGTGGCCCTCTTTTTGCGGGGTGAAGGAGACAAACGCTTGGTGGCCTATACCTGAGTAGAAACACAATCGGAATACTTCATATTCGATTTTGTTTTAAGTTTTTTTTTTTAAGAAGGGGCATTTTTAAGAGTTTTATTTAAATTAGAATCTAATTTACGATTATTTTTCTTTATAGTTTCTGGGTTTTATGTTATGTTTTAATAGGTCTTTCACCACGCCAATTATTATTTTTTTAAATCACATATACTTCTTAGAGGACTTGAATGGATTCTTTTTTTTCTCTCCATTTAAATCTCAGATCATTCTGAAATTTGTTTTGGTTTTGAGAGATGGTGAATTAACCAGCTTTATTTTGTTTTCAAACAGCTCTCTAGTGAGCCCAACAAAATTTATAAAATAAACTTCTTTTTCCCCAGAGATTTGAAATACCTTCTTTAGCACATATTAAATTTCCATATATATTTGGGTATATTGCTGAACTATCTATTCCATTGATAGTACAAAGCTATTTTAATTATTAAAGCTTTATAATACATTTTAATATTTGAAAGTGTTCAATGCTTTTTTTCAAAAATTTCCTGACTATTCTCTCATGTTACTTTTTCTACATGACCTTTGAATTCTGTCAAGTTCTGCAAAACATTCTTTTGATGTTTTACTAGGAATCAAATGTAATTTATGGGTTAATTTAGGAATTTTTCTATCCAAGATCCGCGGCTTCCATGCAAGTTTTTGAACATGTCAGGCAGTGGTCCACCTTAGATCCAGCAGTTTCCTCTGTTACAGTGTTTTTGCCCCCAGACTCCTGCAGGGCCAGCTCCAACAAGTCTTCTCAGAAAGAAGTATCCCTGACTATACTATTCATTATGGTTATTAGATATAAATGTCTTTCCCTGATAAAACATAAATTTCATAGAGCAGAGACTTTTGTGTACTAATATACGCCAAGAGCCTTAAAGAGTGACTGGCACAGAGCAGACCCTAGATAAATATTTGAAGTTTTCTTTTAATGATAGGAATATCATATATTTATATAATTAATAATATATCATTATATATTATATCTACTGTATTATCTTTTCTTTTTTTTTTTTTTAAACATCTTTATTGGGGTATAATTGCTTTACAATGGTGTGTTAGTTTCTGCTTTATAACAAAGTGAATCAGCTATACATATACATATGTTCCCATATGTCTTCCCTCTTGCGTCTCCCTCCCTCCCACTCTCCCCATCCCACCCTTCCAGGCTGTCACAAAGCACCGAGCTAATATCCCGGTGCCTTGCGGCTCCTTCCCCCCAGCTATCTACCTTACTACGTTTGTTAGTGTGTATATGTCCATGACTCTCTCTCGCCCTGTCAAAACTCACCCTTCCCCCTCCCCATATCCTCAAGTCCGTTCTCCAGTAGGTCTGCGTCTTTATTCCTGTCTTACCCCTAGGTTCTTCATGACATTTTTTCCCCTTAAATTCCATATATATGTGTTAGCATACGGTATTTGTCTTTTTCTTTCTGACTTACTTCACTCTGTATGACAGACTCTAGGTCTATCCATCTCATTACAAATAGCTCAATTTCATTTCTTTTTAAGGCTGAGTAATATTCCATTGTGTATATGTGCCACATCTTCTTTATCCATTCATCCGATGATGGGCGCTTAGGTTGTTTCCATCTCCGGGCTATTGTAAATAGAGCTGCAATGAACATTTTGGTACATGACTCTTTTTGAGTTTTGGTTTTCTCAGGGTATATGCCCAGTAGTGGGATTGCTGGGTCATATGGTAATTCTATTTGTAGTTTTTTAAGGAACCTCCGTACTGTTCTCCATAGTGGCTGAACCAATTCACATTCCCACCAGCAGTGCAAGAGTGTCCCCTTTTCTCCACACCCTCTCCAGCATTTATTGTTTATAGATTTTTTGATGATGGCCATTCTGACTGGTGTGAGATGATATCTCATTGTAGTTTTGATTTGCATTTCTCTAATGATTAATGATGTTGAGCATTCTTTCATGTGTTTGTTGGCATTCTGTATATCTTCTTTGGAGAAATGTCTGTTTAGGTCTTCTGCCCATTTTTGGATGGGGTTGTTTGTTTTTTTGTTATTGAGCTGCATGAGCTGCTTGTAAATTTTGGAGATTAATCCTTTGTCAGTTGCTTCATTTGCAAATGTTTTCTCCCATTCTGAGGGTTGTCTTTTGGTCTTGGTTATGGTTTCCTTTGCTGTGCAAAAGCTTTGAAGTTTCATTAGGTCCCATTTGTTTATTTTTGTTTTTATTTCCATTACTCTAGGAGGTGGGTCAGAAAGGATCTTGCTGTGATTTATGTCATAGAGTGTTCTTCCTATGTTTTCTTCTAAGAGTTTGATAGTTTCTGGCCTTACATTTAGGTCTTTAATCCATTTTGAGCTTATTTTTGTGTATGGTGTTAGGGAGTGATCTAATCTCATACTTTTACATGTGCCTGTCCAGTTTTCCCAGCACCATTTATTGAAGAGGCTGTCCTTTCTCCACTGTACATTCCTGCCTCCTTTATCAAAGATAAGGTGTCCATATGTGCGTGGGTTTATCTCTGGGCTTTCTATCCTGTTCCACTGATCTATCTTTCTGTTTTTGTGCCAGTATCATACTGTCTTGATTACTGTTGCTTTGTAATATAGTCTGAAGTCAGGGAGCCTGATTCCTCCAGCTCCTTTTTTCGTTCTCAAGGAGAACGGGGTCTTTTGTGTTTCCATACAAATTGCGAAATTTTTTGTTCTAGTTCTGTGAAAAATGCCAGTGGTAGTTTGATAGGGATTGCATTGAATCTGTAGATTGCTTTGGGTAGTAGAGTCATTTTCACAATGTTGATTCTTCCCATCCAAGAACATGGTATATCTCTCCATCTATTTGTATCATCTTTAATTTCTTTCATCAGTGTCTTATAATTTTCTGCATACAGGTCTTTCGTCTCCTTAGGTAGGTTTATTCCTAGATATATAAATATTCATGTATTTATATAATTAATAATATATCATTATATATTATATCTACTGTATTATCTTTTCTTTTTTAAAATAGATACTTCAATAGAAAAAAATGGGCAAAGAATAGTAACAAACAATTCTACCAATAGAAACAAAAAACAAAAGGTGAGGAGGGGAGGAGAAATGCAAATTAAAACAACAGTGAAAGCAGGGATATTTTCTCCAAGGAGACTGGCAAAGATTAAAGAAATAAATGATCCGCCCTCGTGCTGGCAAAGATTTGGAAAGCTGCCACTCATAGGCACACCTGTCAGGAATATAAACAGTAGCTTGACAATAAGAATCAAACTTTTAGATATGTATCCTCTTTGATCCTGAAATTCCACTCTTGGGATTATTCTAAGGAAGTAATCAAGGAAGTATTCTGTTTGTAATACAGAAAATTTGGAAACAACCTAAATGTACAACAATGTGGGACTTGATTAAATAAATTCTGATACCTCCATACAATAGAATACCATGCAAAATTAAAAATGATACTAAAATTTTTAACATGAAGACACGTCTACAACATATTACATGAAAATCAGTTACTAAACAATATACTTAAAATGATTTTTTAAATGCATGTATGTATGTGAGTGTGAAAAAAACTAAAACGGCTAGTATGGTACACACCAAAGTGCTAAGTGGTTATCTTTGGGTGGTGAGATAATTTTTGTCATTGTACCTTTTGTATTTTACAGAATTGTGATTAACAGGATTATTTCTATTGTGAGGAAAAACCAATCGTGTTTGGTTCTTCTCCTTGCCTAATCAAACGTTGGTAGACAACCTCACTCTTTCATCACCACATAGGTTGTGTAGACCTGTGGGATCATGTTTGCTTTTGTCTGTAAAACATGTAACGTAACACAGAGAAAGTTTCTGAAATGATTGGGCCACTTTCCTGTAATGCTTGTGGGTTAGGCAACAGTTGAGAAAGAGATGTTGTCAGATCTGAAATTCTTCCTACATAGATCCGGAAAATACAATGCTGTGTTTGATGACATCTCACACTAGAGCAACAGATAGTGGCAGCCTGGTCTATCAACAGATGAATGGATAAAGAAGATGTGAGATTGAGATACACACACACACACACACACACACACACACACAATGGAATACTACCCAGCCATTAACGCAATGAAATTTTGCCATTTGCAACAACACAGATGAACTTGGAAGGTATTATGCTGTCAGACAAAGACTGTATATCACTTATATGTGGAATCTAAAAATTAAAACAAGTGGGTAGACCTTCAAAATGGCGGGAGTAAGACACGTAGATCACATTCCTACCCACAAATACATCAGAAATACATCTACATGTGGCACAACTCCTACAGAACACGTACTGAACGCTGGCAGAAGACCTCAGGCCTCCCAAAAGTCTAGAAACTCCCCACGTACCTGGGTAGGGCAAAAGAAAAAAGAAAAAAACAGAGACAAAAGAGTAGGGACGGGACTTGCACCAGTGGGAGGGAGCCGTGAAGGAGGAAAGGTTTCCACACACTAGGAGCCCCTTTGCGGGTGGAGACTGCGGGTGGCGGAGAGGGGAAAGCTTCGGAGCCACGGAGGAGAGCACAGCAACAGGGGTGCGGAGGGCAAGGCGGAGAGATTCCCGCACAGAGGATCGCTGCCAACCGGCACTCACCAACCCGAAAGGATTGTCTGCTCACCCAGGGCTGGGGGCTGAGGCTCGGGCTTCAGTCAGAGCACAGGGAGAGAACTGGGGTTGGCGGTGTGAACACAGCCTGCAGGGGGTTAGTGCGCCACGGCTAGCCGGGAGGGAGTCGGGGGGAAAAGTCTGGACCTGCCGAAGAGGCAAGAGACTTTGTCTTCCCTCTTTGTTTCCTGGTGCGCGAGGAGAGGGGATTAAGAGCGCAGCTTAAAGGAGCTCCAGAGACGGGCACGAGCCGCGGCTAAAAGCGCGGACCCCAGAGACGGGCATGAGACGCTAAGGCTGCTGCTGCCGCCACCAAGAAGCCTGTGTGCGAGCACAGGTCACTCTCCACACCCCCCTTCTGGGGAGCCTGTGCAGCCCGCCACTGCCAGGGTTCCGGGATCCAGGGACAACTTCCCCGGGACAACGCACTGCGTGCCTCAGGCTGCTGCAATGTCACGCTGGCCTCTGCTGCCGCAGGACCGCCCCGCACTCCGTGCCCCTCCCTCCCCCCCAGCCTCAGTGAGCCAGAGCCTCCGAATCAGCGGCTCCTTTAACCCCGTCCTGTCTGAGCGAAGAACAGACACCCTCCGGTGACCTACACGCAGAGGCGGGGCCAAATCCAAAGCTGAGCCCCTGGGAGCTGTGCGAACAAAGAAGAGAAAGGGAAATCTCCCCCAGCAGCCTCAGGAGCAGCGGATTAAATCTCCACAATCAACTTGAGGTACCCAGCATCTCTGGAATACCTGAATAGACAACAAAGCATCCCAGAACTGAGGAGGTGGACTTTGGGAGCAAAGATATATTAATTTTTTCCTTTTTCTCTTTTTGTGAGTGTGTATGTGTATGCTTCTTTGTGAGATTTTGTCTGTATAGCTTTGCTTTTTACCACTTGTCCCAGGGTCCTGTCTGTTTTTTTTGGTTTTGGTGGTTTTGTTTTTTTGTATAGTTTGTAGCGCTTGTTATCATAGGCGGATTTGTTTGTTTTTTGATTTGTTTGCTCTCTTCTTTCTTTTTAAATTACTTTTCAATTTTTAAAAATTTATTACGTATTTTTTATTTTAATAACTTTATTTTATATTATTTTATTTTATTTATTTATTTTTTCTCCCTTTTCTTATGAGCCGTGTGCTGACAGGGTCTTGGTGGTCCAGTCGGGTGTCAGGCCTGTGCCTCTGAGGTGGAAGAACCCAGTTCAGGACATTGGCCCACCAGAGACCACCCAGCCCCACGTAATATCAAACAGCGAAAGCTTTCCCAGAGATTGCCATCTTAACACTAAGACCCAGCTCCACCCAATGACCAGCAAGCTACAGTGCTGGACACCCCATGGCAAACAACTAGCAAGACAGGAAGGAACACAGCCCCACCCGTTAGCAGAGAGGCTGCCTAAAATCATAATAAGGTTATAGACACCCCAAAACACACCACCAGACGCGGTCCTACCCACCAGAAACACAAGATCCAGCCTCATCCGCCAGAACACAGGCACTAGTCCTCTCCACCAGGAAGCCTACACAACCCACTGAACCAACCTTAGCCACTAGGGGCAGACACCAAAAACAACGGGAACTGTGAACCTGCAGCCTGCGAAAAGGAGACCCCCAAACACAGTAAGTTAAGCAAAATGAGAAGACACAGAAACAAACAGCAGATGAAGGAGCAAGGTAAAAATGCACCAGACCAAACAAATGAAGAGGAAATAGGCCGTCTACCTGAAAAAGAATTCAGAGTAATGATAGTAAAGATGATCTGAAATCTTGGAAATTGAATGCAGAAAATACAAGAATTGTTTAACAAGGACCTAGAAGAACTAAAGAGCAAACAAACAATGATGAACAACACAATAAATGAAATTAAAAATTCTCTAGAAGGAATCAATAGCAGAATAACTGAGACAGAAGAACGGATAAGTGACGTGGAAGATAAAAGAGTGGAAATAACTACCGCAGAGCAGAATAAAGAAAAAAGAATGAAAAGAATTGAGGACAGTCTCAAAGACCTCTGGGACAACATTAAAATTATAATTATAATTTGAATTATAGGGGTCCCAGAAGAAGAAGAGAAAAAAAAGGACTGAGAAAATATTTGAAGAGATTATAGTTGAAAACTTCCCTTATATGGGAAAGGAAAGAGTCAATCAAGTCCAGGAAGCACAGAGAGTCCCATACAGGATAAATCCAAGCAGAAACACGCCAAGACACATATTAACCAAACTATCAAAAGTTAAATACAAAGAAAAAATATTAAAAGCAGCAAGGGAAAAGCAACAACTAACATACAAGGGAATCTCCATAAGGTTAACAGCTGATCATTCAGCAGAAGCTCTGCAAGCCAGAAGGGAGTGTCAGGACATATTTAGAGTAATGAAAGGGAAAAACCTACAACCACGATTACTCTACCCAGCAAGGATCTCATTCAGATTCGATGGAGAAATTAAAACTCTTACAGACAAGCAAAATCTAACAGAATTCAGCAGGACCAAACCAGCTTTACAACAAATGCTAAAGGAACTTCTCTAGGCAGGAAACACAAGAGAAGGAAAAGACCTACAATAACAAACCCAAAACAATTAAGAAAATGGTAAGAGGAACATTCATATCAATATTTACCTTAAATGTAAATGGATTAAATGCTCCAGCCAAAAGACATAGACTGACTGAATGGATACAAAAACAAGACCCATATATATGCTGTCTACAAGAGACCCCCTTCAGACCTAGGGACACGTACAGACTGAAAGTGAGGGGATGGAAAAAGATATTCCATGCAAATGGGAATCAAAAGAAAGCTGGAATAGCAATTCTCATATCAGATAAAATAGACTTTAAAATAAAGACTATTACAAGAGACAAAGAGGACACTACATAATGATCAAGGGATCAATCCAAGAAGAAGATATAACAATGGTAAATAATTATGCACCCAACATGGGAGCACCTAAATACATAAGGCAAATACTAACAGCCATAAAAGGGGAAATCAACAGTAACACAATCATAGTACGGGACTTTAACACCCCACTTTCACCAATGGACAGATCATCCAAAATAAAAATAAATAAGGAAACGCAAGCTTTAAATGATACATTAAGCAAGATGGACTTAATTGATATTTATAGGACATTCCATCCAAAAACAACAAAATATACTTTCTTCTCAAGTGCTTATGGAACATCCTCCAGGATAGATCATATCTTGGGTCACAAATCAACCCTTAGTAAATTTAAGAA
The DNA here is from genome assembly GCF_008692025.1 of Phocoena sinus. Classification (NCBI taxonomy): domain Eukaryota; kingdom Metazoa; phylum Chordata; class Mammalia; order Artiodactyla; family Phocoenidae; genus Phocoena; species Phocoena sinus. The sequence continues at coordinate 15,489,966 of NC_045769.1, read as the reverse complement.
AATTGAAATCATATCAAGTATCTTTTCCAACCACAACACTATAAGACTAGATATAAGTTACAGGAAAATGTGTGAAAAATTCAAACACATGGAAGCTAAACAATACAATACTTAACCAAGAGATCACTGAAGAAATCAAAGAGGAAATCAAATAATACCTATAAACAAATGATAATGAAAACACGATGAACCAAAACCTATGGGATGCAGCAAAATACATTCTAAGAGGGAAGTTTATAGCTACAAACCTACCTCAAGAAATAAGAAACATCTCAAATAAACAACCTCACCTTACACCTAAAACAATTAGAGAAAGAAGAACAAAAAAACCCCAAAGTTAGCAGAAGGAAAGAAATCATAAAGATCAGATCAGAAACAAATGAGAAAGAAATGAAGGAAACAATAGCAAAGATCAATAAAACTAAAAACTGGTTCTTTGAGAAGATAAACAAAATTGACAAACCATTAGCCAGACTCATCAAGAGAAAAAGGGAGAAGACTCAAATCAATAGAATTAGAAATGAAAAAGGAGAAGTAACAACGGACACTGCAGAAATATAAAGGATCATGAGAGATTACTACAAGCAACTATATGCCAATAAAATGGACAACCTGGAAGAAATGGACAAATTCTTAGAAAAGCACAACCTTCTGAGAATGAACCAGGAAAAAATAGAAGATATAAACAGACGAATCACAAGCACTGAAAAGGAAGGATTAAAAACCTTCCAACAAACAAAAGCCCAGGGCCAGATGGCTTCACAAGAGAATTCTATCAAACATTTAGAGAAGAGCTAACACCTATCCTTCTCAAACTCTTCCAAAATATAGCAGAGGGAGGAACACTCCCAAACTCGTTCCGCGACACCACCATCACCCTGATACCAAAACCAGGCAAAGATGTCACAAAGAAAGAAAACTACAGGCCAATATCACTGATGAACATAGATGCAAAAATCCTCAACAAAATAGTAGCAAACAGAATCCACCAGCACATTAAAAGGATCATACACCATGATCAAGTGGGATTTATCCCAGGAATGCAAGGATTCTTCAATATACACAAATCAATCAATGTGATACACGATATTAATAAACAGAAGAAGAAAAACCATATGATCATCTCAAAAGATGCAGAAAAAGCTTTCGACAAATTCAGCACCCATTTATGATAAAAACCCTCCAGAAAGTAGGCATAGAGGGAACATACCTCAACATAATAAAGGCCATGTGTGACAAACCCACAGCCAACATTGTTCTCAATGGTGAAAAACTGAAACCATTTCCACTAAGATCAGGAACAAGACAAGGTTGCCCACTCTCAACACTAGTATTCAACATAGTTTTGGAAGTTTTAGCCACAGCAATCAGAGAAGAGAAAGAAATAAAAGGAATCCAAATCGGAAAAGAAGAAGTAAAACTGTCACTGTTTGCAGATGACATGATACTATACATAGAGAATCCTAAAGATGCTACCAGAAAACTACTAGAGCTAATCAATGAGTTTGGTAAAGTAGTGGGATACAAACTTAATGCACAGAAATCTCTTGCATTCCTACACACTAATCATGAAAAATCTGAAAGAGTAATTAAGGAAACACTCCCATTTACCACTGCAACAAAAAGAATAAAATACCTAGGAATAAACCTACCTAAGGAGACAAAAGACCTGTATGCAGAAAACTATAGGACACTGATGAAAGAAATTAAAGATGATACAAACAGATGGATAGATATACCATGTTCTTGGATTGGAAGAATCAACATTGTGAAAATGTCTATACTACCCAAAGCAATCTACAGATTCAATGCAATCCCTATCCAACTACCAATGGCATTTTTCACAGAACTAGAACAAAAAATTTCACAATTTGTATGGAAACACAAAAGACCCCGAATAGGCAAAGCAATCTTGAGAAAGAAAAACGCAGCTGGAAGAATCAGGCTCCCAGACTTCAGACTATACTACAAAGCTACAGTAATCAAGACAATAATGTACAGGCACAAAAACAGAAATACAGATCAATGGAACAGGATAGAAAGCACAGAGATAAACCCACTCACATATGGTCACCTTATTTATTTTGTTGTTGTTGTTGTTTGTTTTTTTGCGGTACACGGGCCTCTCACTGTTGTGGCCTCTCCCGTTGCGGAGCACAGGCTCCGGATGCGCAGGCTCAGCGGCCATGGCTCACGGGCCCAGCCGCTCCACGGCATGTGGGATCCTCCTGGACCGGGACACGAACCCGTGTCCCCTGCATCGGCAGGCGGACTCTCAACCACTGTGCCACCAGGGAAGCCCTGGTCACCTTATTTTTGATAAAGGAAGCAAGAATATACAATGGAGAAAAGACAGCCTCTTCAATAAGTGGTGCTGTGAAAACTGGACAGCTACATGTAAAAGAATGAAATTAGAACACTCCCTAACACCGTACACAAAAATAAACTGGCTTACAGACCTAAATGTAAGGCAAGATACTTTAAAACTCTTAGAGGAAAATATAGGCAGAACAGTCTAGACATAAATCACAGCAAGATCCTTCTTGACCCACATCCTAGAGAAATGGAAATAAAAACAAAAGTAAACAAATGGGACCTAATGAAACTTAAAAGCTTTTGCACAACAAAGGAAACCATAAACAAGATGAAAAGACAACCCTCAGAATGGGAGAAAATATTTGCAAATGAAGCAACTGACAAAGGATTAATCTCCAAAATTTATAAGCAGCTCATGCAGCTCAATAACAAAAAACAAACAACCCAATCCAAAAATGGTCAGAAGACCTAAATAGATTTCTCCAAAGAAGATATACTGATTGCCAACAAACACATGAAAGAATGCTCCACATCACTAATCATTAGAGAAATGCACATCAAAACTACAATGAGGTATCACCTCACACCAGTCAGAATGGCCATCATCAAAATATCTACAAACAATAGGTGCTGGTCTAGAGGGTGTGTAGAAAAGGGAACTCTCTTGCACTGTTGGTGGGAATGTAAATTGATACAGTCACTATGGAGAATAGTATGGAGGTTCCTTAAAAAACTAAAAATAGAACTACCATGTGACACAGCAATCCCACTACTGGGCATATACCCTGAGAAAACCATAATTCAAAAAGAGTCATGTACCGCAATGTTCATTGCAGCACTATTTACAATAGCCAGGACATGGAAGCAACCTAAGTGTCCATCGACAGAAGAATGGATAAAGAAGATGTAGCATGTATATACAATGGAATATTACTCAGTCATAAAATAAACGAAACTGAGTTATTTGTAGTGAGGTGGTTGGACCCAGAGACTGTCATACAGAGTGAAGTAAGTCAGAAAGAGCAAAACAGATACCATATGCTAACACATATATATGGAATCTAAAAAAAAAAAAAAAGTTATAAAGAATCTAGGGGCAGGACAGGAATAAAGACGTAGACATAGAGAATGGGCTTGAGGACATGGGGAGGGGGAAGGGTAAGCTGGTACAAAGTGAGAGAGTGGCATGGACTTATGTATACTAAGAAATGTAGAATAGGTACCTAGTGGGAAGCAGCCACATAGCACAGGGAGATCAGCTCGGTGCTTTGTAACCACCTAGAGGGGTGAGATAGGGAGGGTGGGAGGGAGGTGCAAGAGGGAGGAGATATGGGAACATATGTATATGTATAACTGATTCACTTTGTTATAAAGCAGAAACTAACACACCATTGTAAAACAATTATACTCCAATAAAGCTGTTAAATAAATAAATAAAATAAAATGAGTGACTATAACAAAAAAGAGACAAACTCACAGACATAGAAAACAAATTAGCGGTTACCAGTGGGGAAGAGGGAACGGGGGGGCAACATACGGGTAGGGAGTTAAGAGGTACAAACTATTATGTATAAAATAAATAAGCTACAGAGATATATTGTACAGCACAAGGAATATAGCCAATATTTTATAATAACTATAAATGGAGTATAACCTTTAAAAATTGTGAATCACTATGTTGTACATTGGAAACTTATATAACATTGTACATCAACTATACCTCGATAAAAATAGAAACATATGGGCTTCCCTGGTGGCGCAGTGGTTGAGAGTCCACCTGCCGACTCAGGTTCGTGCCCCGGTCCGGGAAGATCCCACATGCCGCGGAGCGGCTGGGCCTGTGAGCCATGGCCGCTGAGCCTACGCGTCTGGAGCCTGTGCTCCGCAAAGGGAGAGGCCACAACAGTGAGAGGCCCGCATACTGCCAAAAAAAAAAAAAAAAAGAAACATATGCAAAAATTCTGATTAGGGAAAAAATAATAAAGTGGTAAGCTTTTATGTCTGTAATTTCTTCTCCTAAAACAAACATTGTCCACTTCCTCATCCATAAAGTGAGGGTAGGACCTCTCCGGATGGTTTGGGGATAAAGTATGTGGAAACAATTTGAAACACGCTAAGTACTTTTGAATATTAGACATTTATATTCCAGGTAACAATCCAAGTGATCGGAGACATTAATTTGCTCTGGTATTAAGCTTAGTAAAAGTGGGGTTGCTGTTGCAAACTGAGGTGATAGATGATACAATTTACAATAACTGACTTTGTTGTAATTGCTATGTATCCAAAACAAGTTCTGTTCTGGCTGAAATCTTTTATGCGTTTCCTGTGAGTCTCCTGGGGCGTTCTAATCCCTTTGTAGATTACCCTGAAATTTTTAGGACTACATTAGAGTTTGGACTTTATCTTAAAGATTTTAAGCAGAGAAATGACATGATTGACTTGGTATTTTGGAAAGGTCACTTTGGGTACATTGTGGAGAAGGGATTAGGGGTGGTAGTTCAAGGGGCAAAACTCAAGGCACAGAAATCACTTAGGTGGTTGCAATAATCCAGAGGAGAAATGATAGCAGCCAGGCTGGGGAAATGGCATGTGTTGGGGAAAAAAGTAATAATAATAGATCCGAGGAATCAACAGGTCATATACCAAGTAACCATAAACAACCAGAAAGATACAAACATGAGTGAAAGCCCATCCATTGGATTGGACCTTCTTGGAAACTGGAAGTAAATGATGGAGCCTGCTTTGCCACACCTCCAAGGACACTGCTGTTTGAGTTGCTGAGTGCTTCATTCAAGAGCCTGTCCTGGACCCAGGTTGGTTGCAGTAGGCATTCCCAGTCACTTTCTCCTAGTTTTTCCCTTGTTTGGGTGGCTGGGGCCCCAGGTAGGTTCCCAGGCTGGGTGCAAACAAAAGGGGAGAGAGGTTCATGGGAAGAGAAAGGACATTTCATAAATATTAGTGATTACCGTAATAATTTCTCAGAGTAATTGTTCATAGTATTATAATTGTTTAAAAGAGCAGCTATGGAAGCACCTGTTTTGTAGAGCAAATAACAAATATTAACATTAACTAATGGAAAGGTAAAAATTGAACCTATATCAATGGAGCATTCAAAGGAGAATGTGAAAAGAAAGCATAGTATATAGAGTCTGAGAACTTGTATGTGCCTATAGCAACAAGAAAACACAGAGGAAAGGTAAACTTCGGACCATTATCATGGTGGCTACAAAGTCTCACTCTCTTGGGAAAGATGCCTGAAACTTTGCCCAGAACAAACATACTCCAGCCCTGTCAGATTGATAACATAGTTCATTGAGAAGAAAGTAAGAAAACAGAGGGGCCTGGGCAAATTTCTTGAACTTTGTTCAGAAGAGCCTTGAGAATAGAATTTCGTGAAGGACATTCCATCAGAATTACCATAGTGATGGTCCTCTATTTGACTTTAACCCGAGCCAGTCACTCTCAATGAATTATGGTAACTGTGATGGTTGGGTTCACAGTTTATGTGGTGTGTGTGTGAATGAGAGAGAAATATTATCTTTATGACTAATGCATCTTATGAAAACCAGAACAGTGACCTTTGTCCTAAACTGTCCCCTTTAAGGCCTCTCAATCTAGAGAGAATGCTGTTTCCTTTTAAACTTAACGATAGGAACATTTTAACTTAAACTACAGTAAAATAGAAAAACGTCATCTTCTTGTTAGTAGAAGTTAGCTATGGTAAAATGCACAGGAAACAAAATAAAAAGAGGAAGTGATTTTTAGTTATTCATTTCCAAGGATAGGCTTTTGTAATCTATAAGGCAATCTAAACTATCACCTACTCATTCCTTAATTAGAGCTGAGAAGTGGAAAGAGGAACCACACTCGATCGCCGGAATCTCAGATCTTCAAGCCGGACAGTGTTGATTTCCTATCACCATGGCCACTTCAGGATTTAACCACGGCAGAGGTGATTTATAAATTTTTGTTGAATTATTGAAAAGTTATGCATGTTTTATTCACTCATATGTACCCAAAGCCAAGCACATAGTATATGACTGGTAAATATCAATATTTGTTGACTGAATGAATAACTAACCCCAACGCAAACCGTGACAAAGTTGGTCCTCTGCATTCTTCTACCAGAGGTTCAGTGACCGGTTCCTCTGTTTCAACATCCCCTTCCTCCCTCGTGGTATCATTTGAGGAAGAGCTTAGTACAGCAGTTACTTGCTCAGGGTCTAGAAACAGACAAGCCCATTTTTAAAAAACAGAAACTTAGTTTTACTACCTACTAGGTGAACAATTAACTTGACCTCTAGCCTCACTATCTTTACTGGTAAAGGAATAAGAGTACCTACCCTGGAGAGTTGCTGTGAGGCTTAAATCAAACACAGCACAGAAAGCATGTAGCCCAGTACCTGGTAGATGGTAAGCACTGAGTAAAGCATATATATCACATATAGTTTTTTAACTGCAACCCTGTTTAAACTTTGTATTTCTCCAAATATTAGCCTACCCACCACCACAAAAAAAAAAAAAAAAAAAAAAAAGTGGTTTCCAACCTGGGTTTTGCTGATCCCTCAGAGGTTCTGTAACTGTTTGATATCAGTTTCACTTTGCTAAAGATACAGCTTGGGAAGGAGGAAGATACTGAGAAGGTGGGAGTCAGGATCCCCATTCATTTCCAACAAGAGCAGTTTCACTTTGATTTCTTTTATAAATTGGAGTTATTTGAAGATTTAAAAAAAATCCCCCTGCTAAAGTCAAAGTTTGAAACCATGATCCTACACGACATTGCTTCTGCTTATCTGTTTTAGTAGCGTTGTAAAGAGATCTAGGTCTACTCCTTGCCGGTAACTGGCTGGGGTACCTTGGACAAATCCCTCATCTTCTCTGCTGTAAGCTCCCTATTCCACAAAATGTGTAGTTTGGAAAAAAAACGTGTAAGGTTCATGTTTTCCTATTAGTTTTATTTCTAGAGATCAACAAAACTCCTACAGAAAAGTTGTTTTGAATAGCTTGTTGAATTAAAATTTTCTCACCATTTAACTCCGATAACCTGGTACACAAATAAACATATGTTGACTGTTAAACAAATGAGTGAATGATTTAGTTGTTCATTAAAAGGGTGATGGAACCTCATGGGTCCCTGCTTTGCTTAAAGGAGCTATGATGGGGTATGACAGGTCTTTTCTACCTGCTGAGGGCCCGGGGAAGATGACAAGAGCATGAACCAGACGAGTTTGCTCCAAGTGACTGGGAGAAGGAGCTCCGGGTATGCTGCTCTTCTTATCTCCTAATAGATTGTGAACCCAATTAATCAATCAGTCCTGCCATTCACATCTCCCAGGCTTATGTCAAATCCATCTCTATTCTCCTTTGCTAACACAGTAGACGAAGCCACCATCCTCTACTCTCACCCTACAACAGCCTCCTTAGGGTCTCCCCACTTCCACTCTTGTTACCTCCAATCTCTTCTAATTAGGTGCTCATTCTCTATCACTGGAACTTGCATGTTTCTTTCGGGGCACTAGCACACATTTGGTTTATTTTCTGTTTCCCTCACTAGACCGTGAACCACATGAGGACAGAGACCTTTCTTACTCATCCCATCTTATTCAGCCCATCTCCACTCCTCACCTAGTGCGTAGCACATACCAGCCTTTCCATAAATAATCAATGAATGAATGCGTGGGAATTCTCAAAGGCTGAGAGACCCTGTCTTAATTCACCTTTGTGCTATCGGCACGCAGGGCAATGCCCGGTGCAAAGCAGGCATTCCCTACATACTTGTTCCACGTGTGGGTCAACTGATGAAGGGATGACTCCTTTCCAGGTTTTAGACGACAAAACCGTATTTGAATCTTCACTCTGCCAGCTGTGTGACTTTGAGCCTGGCCTTCATTAACTGCCGAATGAGCTAACAGTTATTTCGCGGGGTTGCTCCAGGATAAGCTCAGGCTGCTGAAGGGCTCTGCACAATGTCTGACACGCTGTGTACTCAACGCATCCCCACTACCAGTGGGGTAAGGTGCAGGGAAAAAATCTAGAAGAATCTAGAAGAGAAGAGGGGGGGCGGGGCGAGAAGCTCCTTGCCGATACTGCGTTCTACGGCCGCGCGCTGGCTGGCCCTCCCGGCCTGCCGTCCGCCCCTCCCCCTCCCGCCGCCGTCACCCGGGAAACGGGACGCTACCGCCCGCCCGCCGACCTAAGCGAGTTTCATGGCAGCCACGAAGAAAGCAGTTTTGGGGCAGTTGGTGGGAGCAGTGGACCAGGGCACAAGCTCGACGCGCTTTTTGGTTTTCAATCCCAAAACAGCCGAACTAGTTAGTCATCATCAAGTGGAAATAAAACAAGAGTTTCCAAAAGAAGGATGGGTAGAACAAGACCCTAAGGAAATCCTGCAGTCCGTCTGTGAGTGTATAGAGAAAACGTGTGAGAAACTTGGACAGCTCAATATTTGCAACATAAAAGCTATTGGTATCAGTAACCAGAGGGAGACCACTGTGGTCTGGGACAAGTTAACTGGAGAACCTCTTTACAATGCTGTGGTGTGGCTTGATCTAAGAACCCAATCTACCGTTGAGAGTCTTCGTAAAAGCATTCCAGTAGATAATAACTTTGTCAAGACCAAGACAGGCCTTCCACTTAGCACTTACTTCAGTGCAGTGAAACTTCGTTGGCTCCTTGCCAACGTGAGAAAAGTTCAAAAGGCAGTTGAAGAAGATAGAGCCCTTTTTGGGACCATTGATTCATGGCTTATTTGGAGCTTGACAGGAGGAGCCAGTGGAGGCGTCCATTGTACGGATGTAACAAATGCAAGCAGGACGATGCTTTTCAACATTCATTCTTTGGAATGGGATAAAGAGCTCTGTGAATTTTTTCAAGTTCCAATGAAAATTCTTCCAAATGTCCGGAGTTCTTCTGAGATCTATGGCCTAATGAAAGCTGGGGCCTTGGAAGGTGTGCCAATATCTGGGTGTTTGGGGGACCAATCTGCTGCATTGGTGGGACAACAGTGCTTCCAGGATGGACAAGCCAAAAACACGTATGGATCAGGCTGTTTCTTACTATGTAATACAGGCCATAAGTGTGTATTTTCTGAACATGGCCTTCTGACCACAGTGGCTTACAAACTCGGAAGAGACAAACCAGTACATTATGCATTAGAAGGTTCGGTAGCTATAGCCGGTGCTGCTGTTCGCTGGCTCAGAGACAATCTTGGAATTATAAAGACCTCAGAGGAAATTGAAAAACTTGCTAAAGAAGTAGGTTCCTCTTATGGCTGCTATTTTGTCCCAGCCTTTTCAGGGCTATATGCACCTTATTGGGAGCCCAGTGCCAGAGGGATCATCTGTGGGCTCACCCAATTCACCAATAAATGCCATATTGCTTTTGCTTCATTAGAAGCTGTTTGTTTCCAAACCCGAGAGATTTTGGATGCCATGAACCGGGACTGTGGAATTGCACTCAGCCATTTGCAGGTAGACGGAGGAATGACCAACAACAAAATTCTTATGCAGCTACAAGCAGACATTCTGTATATCCCAGTAGTGAAGCCCTTGATACATGAGACAACTGCCCTGGGAGCTGCCATGGCAGCCGGGGCTGCAGAAGGGGTTGGCGTTTGGAGTCTCGAGCCTGAGGATTTGTCAGCTGTCACGATGGAGCGGTTTGAACCTCAGATCAACGCCAAGGAAAGTGAAATTCGTTATTCTACATGGAAGAAAGCTGTGATGAAGTCCATGGGTTGGGTTAGCACTCAGTCTTCGGAAAATGGTGACCCTAGCATCTTCAGTAGTTTACCCTTGGGCTTTTTTATAGTGAGTAGCATGGTAATGTTAATCGGAGCAAGGTACCTCTCAGGTGTGCCATAAATAATACCGAGTCATGGATTCCAAAGATGTGAGCTCTTTACCTAACAAGAAAATTCAGTGATTCTGTCTTTTAATGTGCTGACACTATTCACAGACTGATTTTATTTATAAGCCTCTTGCTGCATGACCCTCCAAGTAGACCTGTGGCTTGAAATAAAGAAAATGTGGCACACACAAAAAAGTGATTTCTCAATTAGGAACCAAAAAAAAAAAACAACTGCAAGTTTTGCATACAAAAAGTCACAAACAACTCCCCTGAACTACCCAGTGGTTGTTATTTTTATCTAACTTTCTATTAAAACGTTGAAGGAGAAAGGGGCATGGTGGGGGGATGGGTAGTCAACTCCCATCTAGCAATGACTTGACAGCTACCTGCCACTTGGTGTTGGTCAACTATACAGGAAGATTTACAAAGAAAATGTAGTGGGCGCTCACAGCATGAGGCACAATTTAGAATCCATCCATTTATCTAACACATAATTGAAACCCTTCACTGGCAAATCTTAGGGTAAAAACTTGAACCCTAAACACAGCCTGCAAGGATCTGGTCCTTGGCTACCATTTTTGACTCATTTCACTCCATTCTCCTCCTTGTTCCCTGAGCTCCCACTATTTTGGTCTTCTTTGACTTTCAGCCACAGGACCTTTGCACATGTGCTTCCCTTTGCTTGAATTAGATTCACCGTTATAATTAAAGTCAAGGTCACTTCTTCCGAGACTGACCTTCCAGTCTAAGTCCTAGAACCTTCTCATTCACTCATAGTAGCATTTCACTTTGCAATTACCCAACTGTGTGGTTATTTTCCTTATGTCCCCCCCCCATAATTTGTACCCTCTGGGAATTGATGAATGACTTGGTTACTGAGTGTATCCCCCAACGCCCAGAATGGTTCCCGGCACGTGGGAGGTATTCAATAAATGTCCTTTGAATGAATAAGCGAAAGTTTTCCAGGATTCGTATAGGAATCTGAGACACAAAGATGAGGAGGCCCCAGAGTTTGGGGGTGGTGTGGGGAACACAGACCAACAAACAGATGGGTACCAAGCTCCAGAGAACCTAACTCCTGCGCCTTCCTCCAGCTGGTGGGAGATCCTAACCCTTTCCCAGCTGCAGACACCCTCGGAGGAAGAGGTGGGTTTAAAGGCGGATGCTGAAGCCTAGCGCACAGTAATCCACCAGTTGAATCAACCAGCCCGGTGGAGATCCCAGGTCTTGGGCGAAGTTGCAGGAGCCCGCGTCGCCGAGCTCTGGCAGGCTGCCAGGTGACCCCTCTCGTCCACCCTTGTGCCCAATGCGGCGCGCCAGCCAATGCGCTCCGGGCGCCGCAGCTGCTCCCGAGCCCGGGCGCGTGATTGGCAGCCTCCAGCCTCAGCCCCGGCGCGCCCTCCCACCCAAGACTAAGTCCAGTCCGCGCCCACTCCGGGGCGGTCGCCGCCTCCTCTGCGCCGGGGTGCCGGGCGCTGGGCCGGCACGCAGCGCACACCCGGCAGGCGCCCCGGAGCAGCGAGGTCCCAGGCGGCAGCGCTCGGCGCAGTCCTCGCTCCGGCCGGGCCATGAAGGTCGAGTTTGCGCCGCTCAACATCCCGCTGGCGCGGCGGCTGCAGACGGCGGCGGTGCTGCAGTGGGTCCTGTCCTTCCTTCTGCTCGGTAAGGACTCCCGGCCGCGCAAGATCCGGGCGAAACACCGCGGTGCCTGGGGCTCCGTCTCCCCCCCTCCCGGACATCACTACTTCCCTTGTGAGCCAGAGCAGGCAGGTCACAGAGGGCATTTGTAGCTAATTTAGGACTCCCCTCTTTGATTCATCTTTCCACGTGAACCTTGTAGCAAGCCACTGATTGGCAACTTTATTTTCCCCTGTGCTGTTTTTAAAACTCGAGGTGTACTTTACCCGCAGTAAAAAGCACAGATTTTAACTCGGTGAGTTTTGACAAATGTATACAGCCAAGTGTAACCACGACCCAATCGAGCTATCGGACATTGCACTTAAGCCCCTCAAAAGTAGATAAACTCGTTTCTTGAATTATCGATTCATAAATGGAAAAACAATGCCCAGGGATTTGAAACCTGATTTCTTCTGTATTCCCCCCCCCCCCACCCCATAACAAATATCTGCGTTAGCTTTCCCGTGTTTAAGGTTTTCCGGATGCAGAAAGCTACCTTGTTGCAAAGAAGACTGCACCACACGTTAGGTTGGGTTGGATGGCCTCTCTCTCTAAATAATTCGACCCAGGAGAGTGTGTTCTAGCCAGTTCCCAAATTAAGCCCAGGTAGAAATGCGCTGGAACCAGTCACTGGATGGGGCGGGGGGCTTATCTGGGAGCTTTTTCTCTGGATGTTTGTTCTGCTCTTGAGGGGGGTGGGGGCATGGGGAGGGTCAGGGAAAAGGAGGGGGTGTAAGAGGACAGGAATTACTGGGAACTTAAACTCTTCAGAAGGCTCAAGTCATTTGTGTGCTATAAGATCATGGGTTGTACACTGTCCAGGCCACAGTAATAATAAATTCATTACACTGTAGAGGTTTACAATTTTGAAACCATTTTACATTTTGAATGCCTGGATCAGTGGTTCTCAACCCTGGCTGCACATTAAGATCACTGGAGGAATTTCTAAAAAATAAGATGCCCAGGCTCTATCCCTAGAATTTTGAATTCATTTGTTTCAGAAAGGAACCTGCACATCAGGAATTTTTTTTTTTTTTTAATAAACTCTCCAAGTACAGCTAGAGTTTACTAAAAAAGGAAATTCAAATAATTAACTCATTAAGTCCTCCTAGGCCAAACTGTTGAGACAGCATTACACTTTGTTTTGCTCTAGGCCAAAGTACCATTGAGGTAACAGCTACACTTAGCGCGGGCCTTGTGTGTTCTGCCAGCTACAGCTTGGCACTTGCCATCTACCTCTACAGTTCTAAGCACCATACACTATTAACCATGTAATCTTCACAACAGCCCTGTGAGGTAAGGACTGTGTCTTCCTGTGCTCTTTGTACGGCTGAGGGAACTAAGAGGTGAAGTGAACTGTTCAAGGTCACACAGTTAGTAGGAGGTGGAGGGGCTGGGTGCAAACCCAAATATTCTACCCAGAGTTCCTGCTTTAACCACTGTGCTGTCCAAGTTAATGCCTTGAAACTGGAGACTTTCTTCCTCATCAGCCAGCACATCTCTGATAGCCCACTGTCTTTTCCTTCCATGGCCCTTATCATTGCTTGTATTTGTGTATGTCTGTGGTTACTTGAGGAAGGTCTCTATGGCCATCTGTAGGGGAGCAGAATTTGCCAGCCCCAAGTATGTTTCTTTGGTATATTAATTATTTTAAGCTGCTTATTTTCTAAGAAGCAGCAGACATGGGAAAAACTCTGAAAACCTAGTGGAAGTTACCCTTTTGTAAGAAACATTTACATTTATAAGGGAAATCTCCATTTGTAAGGGTGTCTCCCTTGCTGTACCAGGAAGAGCATGATGACCAAATCTCTAGAAACCTACCAATGAAGAAGGCAGGGACTTAAATTTGCATAAAACCTTACCCTTCCTTACTGTGCTTTTTCTCATAACCTCCCATAACTGACTCAACCCACCTTCAATATCCTTTTTTGTCTTTAGCTGAGGATGGTTTTTTTTTTTTTTTTTTTTTTTGCGGTTCGCGGGCCTCTCCCATTGCGGAGCACGGGCTCCAGACGCGCAGGCTCAGCGGCCATGGGTCACAGGCCCAGCCGCTCCGCGGCATGTGGGATCTTCCCAGACCGGGGCATGAACCGGCGTGCCCCACATCGGCAGGCAGACTCCCAACCACTGCGCCACCAGGGAAGCCCTGAGGATGGTATTTAAGGGGAGGGTTTTGGCCATTTTGGCAAGTTACTCAGTTTTCCTGGGTCTCCCCCAGGCATACATATTATTAAAATTTTGTTTGATTTTCTCCCATTAATCTCTCACGTCAATTTAATTCTTAGATCAGCCAGAGGAACGTAGGAGGGTAGAGGAAAATTTCTTCCTCCCTGATACATCCTAGTTCACAGGCTCAGTGAGGGAGTACCCAGCCCGTGCCTGGCCCATGGGAGGCACACAATAAGTACTGGTTGAATGTCTTCACTCTGTCACCCAAAAGGGAAGTGGTCCACCCCACATGTCGCTATTTGTATCAACTCATGTATGTAAATCCCCACAGTGACCCTAGAGGTAGGGGCTAACCCCTGTACTCAGTTTCCAAAGATAGAGCTTGGAGGTGCAGTAACTGCTCAAGGTCACAAGGTGGGTGGTAGAGCCTTATGTGTCACATGTGAATGTACTAATAACTTAGACATGGCCCACCAGTCCTAATTTGAATCAAACTACAGTGGCTTGACAGACAATTCATTTAAATGCTCTTATTGCATACATTTGACATTCGTGTTACTAGGAGCATATTATTTTGTATTATCATATATTTTGGAAATTTTATTATGAAAAATTCCAAACATACAGAAAAGTAGAGAAGGGTATAAACTCCCATATACCCATTACTTGGATTTATAATTATTTTTACAATTTGCTATATTAGTTTTACCTATTTTGCAAAAATATTTTAAAGCAAATCACATTGTATTTTAATCCCAGTACTTTAGTATGCCTATTATAAAATTGTTTTATCAAAATTATAGTAACATTGTCCCATGTAGCATAATTAACATTAATCGCTTAAAATCATCTAAACCAAGTCAATATTCATATTTCCTAAAATTGAGCCCCAAATACACTTTTATGTGTGACTTACTTGAATCAGGATCCAAAAAAGCCCCTGGGTTGCATTTAGTTTTAATTTAGAACAGTTTTTCCCCCCATTTGTTTTCTTGTCAATGAAGCATTGAAGAAGCCGGGTTATCTGTCCTGTCAGATTGTGTCTTCAGAAGTTCTCTGATTGCTATTTTGTAGGGTTAACATGTTCCTCAATTCCCTGTATTTCTTCTAAAATGGAATTTGGAGCTAAAGGTTTGATTAGATTTAGGTGAAACCTTTTTGCAAGTCCTTGCCGAGGTGCTGCTGTGTGCTCATGTTGCCTTATGTCAGAATGCACAGTGCCTAGCTGTCCCTTATGAGAGTGGTCAGTGGGTACAGGTAGGAAGTAATGTGAGGGGTGGTAATTGACATGCTGCAAATAAAAGTTCCCTATTGACCGTTGACCTTTCACCTAGTCTCCATTAATGATCCTTGACCAAATTAACTGTTTTTATTTGGGACTACAAATGGTAATTTTCATATTCGATCATTCATTCTTCACATATTAACTAGAATTTATGCCAGGATAATTTTTCCTCATCATCTAGGGCCATTGATTACCCTGCAATTCAATTCTTACGGTAAAGGCAGTATAAACGCTTACCTATTTCTTTCCATTTTAATTATTTTAAAGTAAGGAGTTCATGTAGTATCTCCTGTCCAATGGTGATAAGAGAAGTTTATTAACTATGTATGTTAAAGTCTCTAAATCAAAATCTTGGAATGCATTTTTCTTTCCACCATCAGGAAATGAGTTTAAGCTATTAGCACTTGGGATATATTTTTTTTTTAAAAAAAGCAAAATGTTTCATTTAGTCATGAAATCAAATACTGTTTCCTTGAGATAAATGTTAAGTGCCTGTCTTCCAGTCTTATAACATTGTATTATTTTTAGGTGTGCAACATAATAATTTGATATATGTCTATTGCAAAATGAGTTCCACAGTAAGTTTAGTTAAAATCCATTGCCACACATTTTTTTTCTCTTATGTTGAGATCTTTAAGATTTACCTCTCAGCAACTTTCAAATATGCAATACAGTATTGTTAACTGTAGTCACCATGCTGTACAATTACATGCCCAGGACTTATTTATCTTATAAGTGAAAGTTTTTTACGTTTTGATCAATTTTACTCATTTTACCTCCCCCGGCCCCCCGCATACCTCCACCTTCCTTTGGCAACCACCAATCTATTCTCGGTATCTATGAGCTTGTTCTTTGTTTTGTTTGTTTGTCCACACATGTAAGATTATGTATTTGTCCTTCTCTGCCTCACTGATTCCACTTAGCATAAAGGTCTCTTCCATGTTGTCACTAATGGCAGGATTTCCTTTCCATGGCTGAATAATATTCTATTTCATATATGTAGTATATATCACATTTTCTGTATCCATTCGTCTGTTGATGGACACTAGTTGTTTCCACGTCTTGACTGTTGTAAATAATGCTGCCGTGAACATGACGGGGTGCAGATATCTTTCCAGATAGTGATTTCATTTCCTTCAGTAAATGCTAGGAAGTGGCATTGCTGATCACCTACCTTCCAATCTTAATATTCAAGAAACTGAAACATTACTTACTAGCTTGTGTGCTACCAACCTGCTAACTGAAAGTGGAAAAACTGAAAAAGAGAGAGCCAACATTTATTGACCATCTTCTATCTACAACTCCTTGTGGCAGGGATTATTAGATTTATTTTTTTTAGGTGAGAAAACTGAAGCTCAAGAGGTATGTATCTTACCAAAGACCATGTGGTGAGACTGTGATCTTTTACTGAATGGGTCTATTTATTTACTTATTTATTTAAGCAGCCTTATTGTGACACTGTCAAACAGTTAACTGCACGTATTTATTTTATTTTATTTTTTGACTGTGCCGTGCAGCTTGTGGGATCTTAGACCCCCAACCAGGGATTGAACAAGGGCCATTTGGCAGTGAAAGCTCAGAGTCCTAACCACTGGGCTGTCAGGCAATTCCCACTGCACATATTTAATGTGTACAGTTTAAGTTGTCACAATATGCACACCTGAAAAAAAATATTGCCACAATTAAGATAGTAAATATAGCCATCATCCCCAAAGGTTTCTCATATCCATTTTGTAACCCCTCCTTCTCCCATCTACAAGCATCCACTTAATATGGTTGCTGTCATTCATAATACTAGTTTGCATTTTCTAGTGTTTTATATAAATGGAGACACAGCATATGTACTCTTCTTTTTTTTTGGTCTGGCTTCTTAACTGAATATAATTATTTTGAGATTCATTCTGTTTGTATGTTATTAAGTAGTTCATAGCTTTTTGTTTCAGAGCGGTGTTCTAGTGAGTGAATATGTTGCAATTTGTTTGTTCATTCATGTATTCATGAATATTTGGCTCGTAGCTATTATCAGTAATACTGCCGGAACTTCTACCCTACAAGTCTTTTTTTTTTTTTTTGCGGTACGCGGAACCTCTCGCTGTTGTGGCCTCATCCCTTGGCGGAGCACAGCTCCGGACGCGCAGGCTCAGCGGCCATGGCTCACGGGCCCAGCCACTCCGCGGCATGTGGGATCTTCCCGGACCGGGGCACGAACCCGTGTCCCCTGCATTGGCAGGCGGACGCTCAACCACTGCGCCACCAGGGAAGCCCTACCTACAAGTCTTAACGAATGTATACTTTCTTTATTCTTGGGTAAACCTAGGAATGGAATGGTTGATCATGTTATGGTAGGAGCAGGTTTAACTTTTTAAGAAATCGCCAAACTTCCTTCCCGAGTTGTTGTACCAGTTTACATTCCCACCAGCACCGTATGAGAGTTCCAGTTGCTCCATATCCTTGCCATCATTTGATATAGGCAGTCCTTTTAATCTTTGCAACTTTAACAGGTGTGTAGTGGTGTCTCTCATTGTAGCTTTCGTTCACATTTCCCTGATGTCTAATGATGTTGAACATCTTTTCATGTGCTTGTTTGCCATTTGTATGTTTTCTTTTTTTAAATAATCTTTTAATTTAGTCTTATTTCATTTTTTAAATATAAATTTATTTATTTATTTATTTTTGGCTGTGTTGGGTCTTCGTTGCTGCGCACGGCATTTCTCTAGTTGTGGTGAACGGGGGCTACTCTTTGTTGTGGTGTGCAGGCTTCTCATTGCGGTGGCTTCTCTTGTTGCGGAGCATGGCCTCTAGGCAAGCAGGCTTCAGTAGTTGTGGCACACGGGCTCAGGAGTTGTGGCTCACGGGCTTAGTTGCTCTGCGGCATGTAGGATCTTGCCAGACCAGGGCTCGAACCCGTGTCCCCTGCATTGGCAGGCAGATTCCTAACCACTGTGCCACCAAGGAAGCCCCTGTATGTTTTCCTTGGTTGAAGTGCCTGTTTAAATCTTTTGCGCATTTTTGATTGGGTTGCTTGCTTTCCTATTATTGAGTTTTGAGAGTGTGTGTTCTTCGGGATACACGTCCTTTATCAGGCATACACTTTGCATAGATTTTTTTTCTTCCAGTCTATGGGTTATCTTTTGTGTATCTGAAGAGCAGAAATTTTAAATTTTGGTGAAGTCTAACGTATCCATATTTTCTCTATGGATTGTGTTTTTGGTGTTATATCTAAGAAATCTTTGCTTAACCCCAGTTCACAAAGATTTTCTACGTTTTCTTCAAGTTTTATAGTTTTAGGTTTTACATATAGAACTATGATCCATTTTGGGTTCATTTTTGTATATAGTACAAGGTCCAAGTTCATTTTTCTGGCATATGTTTAATTGTTGCAGCTCTGTTGTTCAAAAGAAAAAAATAAGCTGTTTTTTCTTTACTGCATTGGGCTTGTGCTTTTGTCAAAACTCAGTTGTCCATATATGTGTGGATTTATTTCTGGATTATTCTGTACTATTAATCTGTTTATCTATCTTGATGCCATTACCATGTTGTTTTGATTACTGTGACTTTATAATAATTCATGAAATCAGGTAGTGTTAGCCCTCAAGCTTTGTTCTTTTCTTCAGAGTTGTTTTGACTATTATAGGTTCTTTACATTTTCATATGCATTTTAGAATTGGTTTGTCAGTTTATACTAAAAAGCCTGCTGGGGTTTTCATTGGAATTGCTTTTTGATTGAGATTAGTTTATAGTTTAATTTGGAGAAAATTGATGTCAAAAAAATGCTGTCTTCCACTGTTGATTTTATTTATATCAGAAGTTTTCAACTTCAGAGTATATCTAAGAATCACCTGGGGACTTGTTAAAATGCAAATTCCCCAGAGATTTTGGTTCTGTAGGTGTCAGGGAGGGCCCTTAAAATTGTTTTCACTTTTTATTTTGAAGTAACTTCAAAAATAATAACTGTAAGTTTTTTGGTAATTTTCTATATTTCTTCATCAAATTCCCCAAATGTTAACATTTTACCATGTTTCCTTTGTCTTTCTCTCTCACACATGTATATCATCACCATCATCATCTGAACTCTTTAAGAGTAAGTTGCAGACATGGTCTGCCTTTATCCTTAAGCACTTCCGCACATATTTCCTAATATATATCTCTTACATAACCACAGTACAATTATCCAAATCAGAAAAATAACAGTGTTGCTGAACTATGACCTAATCCAGAGGCCCTATTCATATTTCAGCGATTGTCCCGCTGATGTCCTTTATAGCAAAGGAATCCACACGTTGTATGTAGTTACATCTTTTTAGTCTCCCTTAATCTGGAAAATTTTGAGGGAGCACATTGTAACATTCACTCTGGTGATTCATACTAGATTCCTGGACTTGCATAAACACTACTGTACCTCTTTTATCATGGATTATTTATGTGGTTTTCAGTTTGTAGGTCTACAAAGTATTTGTGCTTCTTTCGTCCTTCAGCTTGTAAAGCTTTCTGAAATAGTATGAAAATGGGACTGGTTTCAACTGGATCCTTGTTATAATTTATTTGACTTCATTAGGCAAAGAAATAGGTCCAATAATGAATTCACTTTTAAACAAGAAAAATGCAGATCCTTGTATGGCAATAATTTTTAAAGGCGATATGGAGCAGACCCACATATGAGGGAATCTAGGCTGAAAAATTCTGTGAAGTGTTCTGAGATTTGTCTTTTAGCCCCATCCTCATCCTAAGAAACTCTGGAAGGCAAGTTTTCTTAAAGCAGGAATTTTAAAACTTAGAGGAATGTTATACTTACATTCTTATACTCAGCAGAGGACACCGATTGATGTTTTGAAATACAATGCCTCAGGAATAAAAAGGAAAAGAATGTGACGTGCTAAAGGATTTTGCTTGCCTCTCAGTTGTTTTCTTTCTCCATACTATGTTAAATGGCTAAAATAAGTATAGAAACAGTTTTCCTCGGGGGAAAAATGAAAACTTCTTGGATACAAGTGGAAAGGATACACATACAAGTTAAATATTTTAAATTATTTCTTAATTGGTCACTGGTCGCTACTTAACGCAAGTAAGTAAACTTCCACTAGTTTTCACAATGTTTTTCTGATGGAGTTTGCTCATCAGATTTAATAGAATCATGTTAAAGATGAGAATATTCTTACATAAGTAGATTTGTTCTGCAGTGTTTAGTTTCTTTTTTTTCTCTTTAGTGGAACCATTTTATTTATCTTTTTAAAATAAAATTTGATTATAAGGTAGTTCATGCTAGTTATTAGAAAAGTTGGAAACTGTAGAAGAGCTTTTAGCAGAGACTAGAAAAAAGTCCATATTCCCATCCAGAGATAACTATTGTAAATGTTTTGGCATATTCCTTTCCTCTTGTTTACCTATTTAAAAAAATTATTAAAATAATACATGCGCTAGAAAATAATACATTGGGTTGAGCCATATGAAACTGGTGTTTTTAAAGGTCTCAAGCAGTCAGTGGTGGCTGATAGCTAACATTTATTGAGAGTTTCCTGTATGCTATTGTTACCAAACCGAGGTTCAGCTGCTCGCTGCTCATAAGCCAATAATTCAAGAGGCGAGTGTCAGTAGAAAGGAAAGGTGTTTTTATCAGAAAAGCCGGCAATCTGGGGAGAAGGTGGACTCATGTCCAGAGACCAGCTCTGAAGATTCTGCTGAGCCATTATAGTCTTTAAAAGGAAAAATGCGGGAGGGAGGAGGAATCTCAGTGAATCATCAAGGCAGGAGGTTGGGTTCTGCATCATTCTCCATCGAGTGCAGATGGGCTGACTCTCTTCAGATGTTATCTTGCCTGTGTGATCTGTCTGCAGGATTGCTTAGGGGGGCTGTTGGGGGTAGAGAGCTAGTCATTTTTTAACTGCTTAATTCTTCATTTTTACTTCTTTTTATCTAGGAAAACAATCAGCAGGTTGGGCAAAGCATGGTATGCATTCAGGAGAGCAAAAGTCAGGAGTTAGTTTCAATTGCTTAGTGATCTCATTCCTATAATTAGGTTCTTGTAAGGTTAGAGGGGAACAGAAATGGGCAAACAGGAAACGAGCAGAAGAGCTGCTTTCACCATCATAGCATCATTGTTTTTGTTTTTAAGTGTTCTCCTTTTATTTATTTGGCCACACTGCGTGGCTGGCGGGATCGAACTTGAGCCCTCGGCAGTGAAAGTGTGGAGTCCCAACCACTGGACTGCCAGGGAATTCCTGCACCATCATTGTTCTAATGGCTTTCTGTGTGTTATTTTATTTAAGTTTCACTAACCAATTATTTTTCCATATTATAAATAATACTTTATTAAATTAAAAAAAAACTGATAAAGAAGGGAAACTAAAACCTAGAACTTAAAAGAAAATTTCAACTTATATACATCAGGTCTTTGATTGAAGAAATGCCAAAGGCAAAGTGTGTTGTTAGGATTCATTTACTTTTCAAATTCTGCTATCATCTATGGAGCATTTGCCATGGGTCAAACACTACAATACATTTTCATTTGTATTCTCTTGTATTTTAAGTATCCAGGTTGAATCCCTTGAAGCCAGATGGATGGAGGCAGCAGAGGTAGGAAAAGTCCATGTAAGCACTGAAGGACTTTCCACCACCCAAAAGCTGTCGACCTGGCCACCACTCCTTGCCAAAAGTCTTTAGTTCATGAAAAAAGGAAATGTATATCCCTGATTTTGCTGGAACACTTCTTTCTATAAAGCTAGGGATACCTGAAGGCAGCTTTGAAGCTAAAAGTGGGTCATTGGATCGATCGTTCCCTCTGTATGTATGAGATTGGAGATGAAGACTTCGCTGCAGATGTACGGCTCTCTGTGAGGTCCCAACTTGTTCCCAAATAGCAGTGCTTCACTTATTATGCATTATTATCAATTACATGTATAATTCATACATTTACCCATCCTTTTTTTTCTTTATTTTATTTTTTAAGATATATTTAATTTATTTTTTGGCTGCATTGGGTCTTCGTTCCTGCGCATGGGCTTTCTCTAGTTGCAGCGAGCGGGGGCTACTCTTCGTTACAGTGCATGGGCTTCTCATTGCGGTGGCTTCTCTTGTTGTGGAGCATGGGCTCTAGGCACGTGGGTTTCAGTAGTTGTGGCACGTGGGCTTAGTAGTTGCGGTGCACGGGCTTAGCTGCTCCACGGCATGTGGGATCTTCCTGGACCAGGGATCGTACCCATGTCCCCTTCATTGGCAGGGGGATTCTTAACCACTGGGCCACCAGGGAAGCCCCCTCCCCCGTCTTTTAATTTTGGAAATTTAGAAGTATTTAAAGAATAGCTCAGTATACATTCTTTTTACCTCGATTCACCAACTCTTAGGATTTTTCAGTGTTTGTTTTCTCTGTTTCTGTAGACACACACACAGTTTGTTGTTACTGTTGCTTTTTTTTCTTTTTTTTTCTTGCGGTACGCGGGCCTCTCACTGTTGTGGCCTCTCCCGTTGCGGAGCACAGGCTCCGGACGCGCAGGCTCAGTGGCCATAGCTCACGGGCCCGGCCGCTCCGTGGCACGTGGGATCTTCCCGGACCGGGGCACGAACCCGTGTCCCCTGCATCAGCAGGCGGACTCTCAACCACTGCACCACCAGGGAAGCCCTGTTACTGTTGCTTTTGAACCATTTGAAAGTAAGAATTTAAGTTGTAAAAATCATTGCACTTCATTCCTCAGTACTGTAGAATGTGTTTCCTGAAAACAAGGATTTTGTGCATAATTGCAATTCCATGATCACACCCAGGAAATGTATCATTGAAACAATAATCGTATTTAACACATGGCTCATATTCAAATTTCCCTAATTGTCTTCAAATTTTCCTTTAAAACTAGACCTGTTCCTATACTTTTTATTTGTTTTTTCATCTTTTATGACACTGATATTTTTAAAACAGCCCCAGCTAATTGTCTTGTAGGATGTCCCCTGGTCTGGACTTGCCTAAATATGTTCTCATGATTAGAGTCAGGATAGACATTTTTGGCAACAAGGTCACAAAGGTGATGGGGTGTATTTCCCATTTGATCATAAGAAGAGGCAAATGTCACTTTGTCCCTTTACTGATGATGGTAAACTTAGTGACGGTGCATAAACTTTAGCTGAGCCTTTCTGGCTTTCAGTACTGTTAAAGCAGTGGGGCATTGCTGCGCTCTTCACAGTAGCCAAAAGGTGGAGACAACCCACATGTGCATCAACAGATAAACAAATGGATAAACAAGTTGTGATCTATCCATACATGGGAATATTGTTCAGCCATAAAAAGCCATGAAGTACTGATACATGTTACAGCATGGCTGGATCTCAGAAACTTGATGGTAAGTGAAAGCCTACAAGAGGTTACATATTGAATCATTGCATTTATATGAAATATCTAGAATAGGTAAATCCGTCAAAAAAGAATGCAGATTGGTGCTTGCCAGGGACAGGGGAAAGGGAAATAGGGAGTAACTGTTTAATGCGTTCAGAGTTTTATTTCAGAATGATCCAAGTGTTTAGGACCTAGATAAAAGTGGGAGTTGCATAACAATGTCAATGTACTGAATGCAGCTGGATTGTTTTCTTTAAAATGGCTAATTTATGTTATGTGAATTTCACCTCAAAAAAAAAAAAATAGCGGGAGGCAGCTTCCTCAGTGATGTAGAGGAAGTAGAATCTATGGCAGTTAAGTAAAAATAGAGTATAAGTGATTGGGGGCTGACTTACGGTTTCTTATCCAGAATGTACCCAAGTCAAGGAAGCTGAAATTTAGGGGAATTCCCTGGCGGTCCAGTGGCGAGGACTCTGCGCTTCCACTGCAGGGGGCACGGTTCCATCCCCAGTCGGGGAACTAAGATTCCCACATGCTGTGATGCAGCCAAAGAAAGAAAAAAAAAGGAGAGCTGTTCCTGGGTGGTGCGTGGGGCCGGCGGCCGACAGCTGCCCCTGACGCCACCAACATGGAGAGTTTGTACCGCGTCCCGTTCTTAGTGCTCGAATGTCCCAACCTGAAGCTGAAGAAGCCGCCCTGGGTGCACATGCCGTCGGCCATGACGATGTACGCTCTGGTGGCGGTGTCTTACTTCCTCATCGCCGGAGGAATCATTTATGATGTTACTGTCGAACCTCCAAGTGTGGGCTCCTTGATTGATGAACGTGGGCATCAGAGACCAGTAGCTTTCTTGGCCTACAGAGTAAATGGACAAGATATTACGGGAGGACTCCCATCCAGCTTCTTGTTTACAATGGGAGGTTTAGGTTTCATAATCCTGGACCGATCCAACGCATCAGACATTCCCAGACTCAGTAGATTTCTCCTTCTATTCATTGGATTCGTCTGTGTCCTATTGAGTTTTTTCATGGCTAGAGTATTCGTGAGAATGGAACTGCCGGGCTATCTGATGGGTTAGAGTGCCTTTTGAGAAGAAATCGGTGGATACTGAATTTGCTCCTGTTAATGAAGTTTTCAAGGCTGTACCAGTCCTCTGATATGAAATATGGAAAAGGATGAAAAGCAGCAGAAAAGAAACATCTAGTGAAAACATAGGAAGCGTATTATAGCTTGGACTAGAATGCGTTCTTGGTATCAAAGAGACAAGCTTATCAGCACTTTTTCCTGCTGGCCTGTACTGACACACCAACGATGTTAAGTGGCATTTTCTTCTTTTTTTAATTTCTTAAAGAAAATGTACTTCATTTCTACAACTATAATATTGAATAAAATGGTTATTTTTTACAAACCCCTTGACATTTTTTGGAGATGACATTTCTGACCTTCAGAAATTAATGTAAAATCAGGAAGTGAGATCCCATAAACTGAGAACTCTGGTCAGCTGATCAGCTTTACCTGTGGTGCTTTGCCTTTAAACAGAGTGTGTGACAGTACATCATTTCAGATATGTATGTAAGACTGTTTCCTGAACAATAAGATGTATGAAAGGAGAAGAAAGAAATAATTTTTCTAATAAAAGAAAAAAGGCAGCTGAAATTTCGACCTTCAGTGCAACTTGGTTTGTGAATCTAAACAATTTTTTTTAAAGTATCAACATTAGTTTTGAGAGCTGTACAATGTTTTGGAGTAAATCTTTTTAACTTTCTCTTCTGTTTGACCTCCAGTTTAGGAGAATCGTGTTACCTTGGATTGCTTAGTGGGATAAAAATAGAAAGTAGAGGTGATCTAGTCACCTAGTTTTTATAGTGTTTTCTGCTTTCAATCCAATTTAGGATTAAGGGATTAAAAAACTATTTTGGTGCTGTTTATGATATGAAATAGAATCTTTATGCAAGATTATGTTATTAGAGAAAAGTTGTTAGAAGCCCAAATATTCAAAAACAAAAGAATTTGAATTAGTACTGACAACCAATGGAATGTTGTGCAGTCATTAAAAATAACACTTATGGAGAGGTTTTAATGCCAAATTTATAATACCAAGCAGCTAAGATGAGATAATCGTAAGTGATCAAATACAGAATAAAAAATATGTGTGATCAACTGTGTTAAACAAACATAACCTGTTTGACGGAGAAAAAAAAAGACGGGAAAATTTAACAGTAGTTTTTGTTGGGTGACAGGAATATGAGTTATCTTGTCTGCTTCTACTTCTTGCATTCTCCAAATGTATCCTTGTAAACACAGTTATTCTAAAAATGGCTTCCATTTGTCAAGCGCTTGCTCTGTGCCAGGCAGTGTAACATCTCTCTGTTTATTCCCCCAACAGTCCTTGGAGAGTGGTGCTGTTATTAGCCCAATTTCACAGGTTAAGGAATCGAGGCTTAAGAAGTAAAAGACCTCACCCCAGGTCAGGAAGCTGGTTGGTGGCACATTCCAACATAAGGAGTCCAATTTCCCATCCATGTCTTAACCACAAACGTGCAAAACACATAATGAATGTTAGAGATATACAGTGTGTATTCACCTAGAGGAATGTGGTTGGGTGAGTGGACCATTGAATTAGTAGCCGGGGGACTTTGTTTCTGGACCTACTCTTGACTCACTCTGTGATTGAAATTAAGTCAATTTGCTTTTGCTCTTAGTTTCTCCACCTTTATAGTAAAGAAAATAAAACCTTTCATGTGCCTGATTCTTTATGCTTATGAACCTGCTTATGTACTTGTAATAAACACATGTTTATGGTGTTATGACCATTAGCTGGGGATAGTTTGGTTTTCTTAAAAAAAATAAAAATAAAAAGTGCCTGGGTTTAAGGATTATGCAGATCCAGGTTCAAGTCCTTTGGACACTCAAACTCCCTGAGCCTCAGTTTCCACAACTGCAAAATGGGGACAGAACTCTGTACCTTGAGGGTTGCAAGGAGGTGTAAATAAGGTTGCCCATGCGAGACAGTTACTACTCAGTACCTATGCCCTCCCTCCCTTGCTCCATCATAGCTCACCTGATCCAGCTTGGGGTAGAGAATAATGAGACCTATTTATGTTTCTTGTAAATGTTTTGCACATTTTAATACAATAAAATTAATTAACAGGGGTACATTGTCAGCACACAGACCTGGGTAGAGGGAAGCAGGTAAACCAAAATAGAGTGATCTTGGTAGGAATGAGGGCAGAGGACACTCTTTTGGTCTCACTTCTAGACTCGTGGAAACTTCCAGAATGCAAGAAAACACCCCACTGAACGGTGGAGGGCACATGGTTCCTTAACCTTTCACACACTTTTAACCTTTAACCCACCCTGGAGACAGCAAGTCAGTCCTCTGATGGGTTCAATTCAGTATTTGGGTTAAATCTGTACTGGGAAATTTATTGATTTATATATTTCTAGAAATATAAACATGTGTTCTGTTTTTGCCCAAAAAACCCCAAATCTATACCTACGTCTATAACTATAAAACAATAATAGATCAAAGGTGCTTGTGTCAGATACCATGATGGATTGTTTGGGGACAAAGCTCTTTTTAGTAAAGTTGAGAATGGATAGGAGCTTGGGGGACCAAAGTTAGTTCTAGATTAGAGACTGTAGCACATAATAAAGAAGAAAGAGGTAGTGGCACTCCTTAAACCAACAGCAATAGCTGGCATTTGTTGAACACTTACTCTGTGCCAGGCTTTAAGTCTTTTTTTTTTTTTTTTTGCGGTACGCAGGCCTCTCACTGTTGCGGTCTCTCCCGTTGCGGAGCGCAGGCTCAGTGGCCATGGCTCACGGGCCCAGCCGCTCCGCGGCATGTGGGATCTTCCCGGACCGGGGCACGAACCCGTGTCCCCTGCATCGACAGGCGGACTCTCAACCACTGCGCCACCGGGGAAGCTGCAGGCTTTCAGTCTCTGTGCTCCTCCCCATTGATATATTTTTCTTTTCATAAATATTTTTTAGTATAACCGTAGCACAGACATACAAAGAAAATGTCTAGCTTAGCTTAATGTATTACTTTAAGGCAAATATTCTTGTCCCTACTGCCCAGGTCAAGTTTTATCAATTCCTGCTTCATCTATTTGAAGCTACAGCATTAGGTGCACAAACAATTAGGATTGCTCTGTCGTTATGAAATGTCAAGAGAAGTGGTAGGTGAGCTAAGGCGTAGAGTCCCTCCTGTGCCATATCTATCTCTGGCAATAGACTTCCGGGAAATGAAGTTTGTCGTTGGAATGTGCCCTCTTCATGGGCACATGCGTAATGGCTGCTCAATCAAGGTGGACACTTGTAGTAGGAATTCCTCTGCATTCCTCCTGTCAGCATCAGTTCCTCCATGTATCACGTCGGGGAGATGGTGTAGGGCCATGGGCTTTGAGAATGGACCTTGAATTTAGACAGGTCAGCCACTTACATCTCCGTGTAGTTTGGGCAATTCACTTAACCTCCCTAAGCTGCTATCTTCCCTCTTACAAAAAGAATGTTAGGAGTGCTAGGGCTGCATCATTAATGCTGTGGCTATACGAGAATTAAATTTAAAAATATTTCGGTGGAATCCACAATACGGTACTTGGTATATACTAAACATCCAAGAAATGTTAGGTCATACTGTACCATTGCTGTCTCGTTAACATCACCTCACTTGAACCAAGGTTCAGTTGAACACACTTTGTGTATATTAGATCCCCCCTACCTTGGGCCAATGATTGTACAGTACAGTGAGTAGATGCTAACTGACCCTGATTCCTGAGGTCTTCCCCTTTCTTACAGCACAGGTGTGCCTTGGAGTCATTGTGTTCCTGATCATATACAACTACTGGTTCCTCTACATCCCTTATTTGACATGGCTTTACTTTGACTGGCAAACCCCAGAGCAAGGAGGCAGGAGATCCGACTGGGTCAGAAGCTGGACCATTTGGAGGTACTTTAAGGACTATTTTCCAATTCATGTGAGTAGAATTGTTTTATATAGTATGGTTTTAAGCTGGGAAAAAAATTCAAATGTGTTTTTATCACATATTTTTCAAGCTTTTCCCTTTTTAGAGGGAGAGAGCCTGCAATTCAGCCCAAGTTACTAAACGGAGTCTAACCTAAATTGACAAAAGTTAGAAGGCTGTGTATGGGGGGCTCTGGGTTCAGGAAACAGTTTAAAAATTTGGAAACAGCTCTACCCCAGGAAACGAAAATGACGCGTGTTCTTCATTTCCTCTTGAACATAGAACTAATTCTGAGTCCTTCTGTTTCTTATTGGAAACTAATCATGGAACATTTTATTTATGTCAATATAAATGCACTGTAGCTCATCAAAACTTGGGATTTGAATCCAAGTCACAACTACATATTTGGGTTTCACCCCCATGGAGTGCTTGTTGCTGGAGCCTTTGGAAACTTTTGTACAAATTATTCAAACTTCAAGGAGCTGTTTCCTGGCCTTACTGCGTATCTTCACGTGCTTCCATTTTGGTTCCGGTGTCCGCTCTTTCGAGAATATCTGATGAGTAGTGGTAAGTGAAGGCAGATCACTGTTTCTCTAGGGTTCTGGGTGGGCAGGACCACATAGAATGTCCCCTCCCAAACCAGCTGGGTTTACAATTTCTTAGAGTAAAACTCTAAGGAGATGGATTTGGGAGAACTCAGCACACATAAGTGGGGTTTGAATCCATGCGCCACGTGTAGAGATAAGGTTAAAGACAACAGGGACGAAAAAGGAGCCTGTCTTAGTTCAGCTGCTATAAGAGAATACCATAGACTGGGTAGCTTGAACAATAGAAATTTATTTCTCACAGTCTGAAGGCTGGGAAGATCTGGTGTCTGGTGATGGCCCACTTGCTGGCTTGCAGATGGCCATCTTCTCATTGTATCTTCACATGGTGGAAAGAGAGAGCATGCTAGCTCTGTCCCTTTTCCTATAAGAACATTCACCCCGTTCCTGGGGGCTCCACTCTCATGACCTAATTACCTCCCAAAGGCCCCACCTCCTAATACCATCCTATTGGGGGTTAGGTTTCAACATATGAATTTTGGAGGAACATAAACATTTAGTCCCTAACAGCCCTGAGAAATAGCAGCATTTAAGCATGGCCTGAAGAAGGGAAGCCTCAGGAGGAAACTGAGAAGTGTCCAGAGGCAAGTGAGGACTGCCAGGTGTCTGGAAATCCATGAGGCCCTCTTTCCAGTGGAAGCAATGCCTCCAGCTCTGACTCAGGGCACGCAGAGCAGAATGGCCGTGGCTTTGAACTCAGTGAAAGCTCACACCTATTTGGGCTCAGGTTCTCTACCCTCTAACCTACCCCCCTCTGCCTCTTCTCTTTAGAGAGTCGCCGATCATTCAGAATCCTGTCCTAATTTTATTCTCCCCCAGTAACAGGAATCCACAGTAAAATGAGCATGTAATTTCCTTCAAGAGACGAAGGGCCGTGTCCTGATAAAACTAACACATTCTTTTTTTTTTTTTTTTTTTGACATACAGGATAGCCCATTCTCAAGGCTCTGACCTTTATTTATTTATTTAATAAAATATTTATTTATTTTTGGCTGCATTGGGTCTTTGTTGCTGTGCACGGGCTTCCTATAGCTGCGGCGAGCGGGGGCTACTCTTCATTGCGATGCGCGGGCTTCTCATTGCAGTGGCTTCTCTTGTACGGAGCATGGGCTCTAGGTGCACGGGCTTCAGTAGGTGTGGCACGCAGGCTCAGTAGTTGTGGTGCTTGGGCTCTAAAGCACAGGCTCAGTAGTTGTGGCGTACAGGCTTAGTTGCTCCATGGCATGTGGGATCTTCCTGGACCAGGGCTCGAACCCGTGTTCCCTGCATTGGCAGGCGGATTCTTAACTACTGTGCCACCAGGGAAGCCCCATTCTTTTATGACTAAAAAAAAGGAAACGGATAAAATCAAGAATGGAAGGAAACCATAAGACATTAAAAAGTGGTTGTCTCTGAAATATGGGTCACAAGTTGTTTGTGTTTTCATTGTTATTGTTTTCCTCCAAGAGTTCATAGTGTTTTCCTCCAAGAGTACGTAGTCCATTTAAAATCTGAAAAGGAGTCTTTAAAGTTATGTTTACATGGGAAAGGCTGATATAAAGGCTGAACAATTATGTTAACTTTCGTCTTAAATAAACAGTTTACCAAAGTCAAACTAGACAGTTGGGAATCACGCACAGATTTAGCAATTGATGTAGGTTATTTGTCAGATGTCTGAATTTTTGAAACCATTTACATTATAAATCCATGTCTGAGAAATAAGAATCCATAAAGAATACCTGAAAACAGACCATTGTGTGTTCAAAAGATCCAGGGCAACCTCTTGGAGATTTGCCGTTTGGTTCTGAGCAAGGGTCTGCCAGGATAACGATCAAGATGACCACATACAGCTGTGCAGGTTTGTGCACTGAACAACTCCAGGGGGCACCTTTTACTTATAAGGCAATATGAATGGAATCTGTAGAAATGAGCAGTACACTACCTACCTGAACAAGTGATAGACCTAGTAATAAGCAAGTGACATTTTAAAGACCTAACCCTGTCCCCTGCCAGAATGTTAGATCTTATTAATGGAATCTGTTGCCAAAGAGTCAGCTATGAAAAAATTATAAACCTGCAAACCGCTCCAAATGTAAGCAGTCTAGGAAATTCTGTGAAGTATTTGCGGGTGCCATAGACTATTATGATAAGAGTGTAAAAGGGCAATTAGTTAACACCTTTTGTTTTATTCACTAAGGGCCAGTCTCAGTTTCCAGGAGAAGTGTGTCTCACGTGCTAAGCAAGGAAGGAGGTGGAAACATCTCAGTCATTGTGCTTGGGGGTGCAGAGGAATCACTGGATGCCCATCCTGGAAAGTTCACTCTGTTCATCCACCAGCGGAAGGGATTTGTGAAAATGGCTCTGACCCATGGGTAAGTGGCTTTTCATTTCAGGCAACTGGGTCAGGGAAGTTAACACATTATTAAATGAACACAAAGAAGTAAAGTAATTTTTCTGGCCCTTAAAGACGGAGCTCCTAATCGGCTTCCCAATGAAAGCAGATGTGGATGTTTATGGGGAATGAAATACAACCTTCCCACTAAGGTAACTCAATGTCATGGCATCCAGCAATTCAACTTGTCTATAAGAGGAAAACCAAAAAACACAAAATTTTATATGCACAGTATAAATTCCCAGCCAAATGAACCAATGAACCATGGCCCAAACCACAGATGACAAAGAAGCTTCCTGGAACCTTGATTTTCTATAGAATAAAATTCCACAAACCACTAAGACTGCTGAGGTACCTCCCCAAAGGACCTCAAGTATAAGTCAGTTTCAATGTATGGAACATGAACTTAGCGCTATAGGGAGGCTTGGCAACGTTAAAGAATTGTTAGGACTCTGTTGTAAAAGTCAGCTGGGCTAAATGAAATATTTAAATCCTTTTCATTAAATCCTTTTCATTTCATTCCTCCTTGTTATTTGCAGTGCTTATTTGGTTCCAGTGTTTTCTTTTGGTGAAAATGAACTATTTAAACAAGTTAGCAACCCTGAAGGCTCATGGCTTCGAGCTGTGCAGGAGAAACTACAGAAGATCATGGGATTTGCTTTGCCGCTGTTCCACGCCAGAGGAATTTTTCAATACAATTTTGGCCTAATGCCCTATAGGAAGCCCATCCACACTGTTGGTATGTACATCAAAGACTCGAGGCTTGTTAAACTGAGTAAAAAGGATTACTTTACTTTGAGCTATGTTTATTGTTACTGAAATAGCTTTGAATGAGAACTTCCTAAGATAATAATCCTATAGGTG
Organism: Phocoena sinus; assembly: GCF_008692025.1. Taxonomy (NCBI): domain Eukaryota; kingdom Metazoa; phylum Chordata; class Mammalia; order Artiodactyla; family Phocoenidae; genus Phocoena; species Phocoena sinus. The sequence continues at coordinate 15,457,547 of NC_045769.1, read as the reverse complement.
TTATTTGAGCTTCATTTACAATCTGCCTTTTATTTACGAAATGACTATGTTTTCCATTTGAATGGGAATCAATTATTTTAAAAATATTGCTATTGAACTACAAATAGAATTCAACTTTAGAAATAGAATTTCTAACACTCTGGGATGAATCTATTTCTCTGTACTAGCAGATTACAACATAGCAGCTCTTTGAACATGTTACATCAGAGTCTATTAATATGTGGACATTTCTGTGTAATAGATGTCTTCATCATGTTCAGTTCACACAGGCATCAGTTCATACGGCAAAAGCATTTTTTCCCCAACTAGATACATGTATCCTAATATAGACTGATTTTATCTTTAAAAATGGCACACGTGGGAGGATTAAAATGGGGGAGGATGATGATGATGACATTAACCCCAAACACCTCATTTATCCCTCCCCCCGTCCTTTACCCTTTGGTAACCATAAGTCTGTGGGTCTATTTCTGTTTTGTAAAGAAGTTCATTTGTATCTTTTTTTTTTTTAGATTCCACATATAAGCAATATTGTATGGTATTTGTCTGTCTCTGTCTGGCTCACCTCACTTAGTATGATCATCTCTAGGTCCTTCCATGTTTATAGCTCTGGTTTTTACTTAATGCCTGTCAAGCATGCATCTCTCTCTCTCTTTTTTTTTTTTTTTTTTTGTGGTACACAGGCCTCTCACTGTTGTGGCCTCTCCCGTTGCGGAGCACAGGCTCCGGACGTGCAGGCTCAGTGGCCACGGCTCACGGGCCCAGCCGCTCCGCGGCATGTGGGATCCTTCCGGACCGGGGCACGAACCCGCGTCCCCTGCATCGGCAGGCAGACTCTCAACCACTGCGCCACCAGGGGAGCCCAAGCATGCATCTCTTAAAGACTCAGAACAAAAGAAAATTGCTTCAGTGCATCCTTCCACTTACCCCGCAAACGATTACATCAGAAACACCAATTCTAGTCTCTAGCATCCTCAGAATCCTGCTATTATGTGAAGCCTTTTAAAAACCAAGCTAAGGATATGCATGTTTCATAAAGACTCAGCTGCATGCTCTTATGGTGGTCAGGTGGGAGCCAGATGGCTGAGAGCAGCTTGGTTTGTGTGAACCAGACCCTCAGACGATGTGTATTTAAAGACTTTTATTTACTTGGAGAAACACAAGTTAGGGCTAAGTTATTTACAGTTCCATAAACAAAAGCAAAAGCTATGTATCATTCACTTGTGCCAGAGAATAAAACACAATATGGTATTGAAACCATGATCTAAGTTGCTATGCTCATTTCTGTTTTAAATCAGTGCACTTCAAACCCAGAGCTGTTTCTCTGCTGACTCCCTGACACACCCCAAGCAGAATTCAGGCAGCGTCCAGAGTGGCAAGTTATTTTGGGGTCCTTCTGCTCCCCCTTCTACTTAATTAAGAGTTTGTTAACTCTACCTTGCATCACAAGAACTCATTAAATATTAGTTGAATTCACCCTAAATCATTACTGCATCTATAATCCTCTCACTCCCAGGTGTCCAGAGATGCTCTGATTCTCCATCCTGTAAATAGTTTTCCCCCATGTCTCTCAGACCACACTTCATCAGCAACTTCAACCAGAGCATTCATTTTTTAAAAATAGATTTATTTATTTTATTTATTTATTTGTGGCTGCGTTGGGTCTTTGTTGCTGTGCCCGGGCTTTCTCTAGTTTAGGCGAGTGGGGGCCCCTCTTCATTGCAGTGTGCGGGCTTCTCACTGCGGTGGCTTCTCTTGTTGCAGAGCGTGGGCTCTAGAGCGCGGGCTTCAGTAGTTGTGGTGTACGGGCTTAGCTGCTCTGCGGCATGTGGGATTTTCCTGGACCAGGGCTCGAACCCGTGTCCCCTGCATTGGCAGGCGGATTCTTAACCGCTGCGCCACCAGGGAAGTCCCCAGAGCATTCATTGTAGTGTGAGCAAGATTCACTAAGATTCACTAGGACTGTAATGGTTTTGTCTGTTAATGTCCTGTTAGTTAAAATCCCTTTAAAAATGTGCTCTGGCTAATTCTAAGGTGCCATCATCAGTCTCTGCGTATTTCTTACACCAATCTTTGCTAAACCATCAGGTTTCTCTGCATCCTCCATCAAGACCTTCTTTCCTCTTTCCTGAGGGTCATTCTCAATGGACATAATTTATAAAGAAGCTACCATATATTTTCTTTATTGTCACAAATAGTATGTCATTTATATATTTTCTCCGGGTTATTATCAGTTTATCCAAGTACAATAAAATGTTCACATAGATTATATTTTATTACGTAATAATGGAGAGAAACTGATTTCAGTGTCACATCCATCATGACAACTGGGAGAGAAAAAGGAAATGAGTTTAGACTTTAAGAACGGTGTGTACAGGGTCCAGTTCCTTGCAAGAATGTTGCAAGGAACTGACTAAAGACTAATTTGTTGATTCACAAATGTGTCTTGAGCTCCTACCCTGTGGGCACTGAGAATATAGCAGAGAACAAATAAAGCAAAATCCCTGCCCTCCTGGAGGTCTGTGATGCAGAAACAAACAAAAAAAAGCAACATTCTTGCAAGGAATTGTGACTCTTTACACACTGTTCTTAAAGTCTAGTTTTTAGTTAGGCCTGTCTGAGTATAATTCTTAAGTTTTCAGAAATAGAACAAGTACATATTAAAATTTTTTAAGATGAATTTACTATTAAGTTCAAGTCGTAGAGCCAGTACAGGTGGTATGACAGAAAGTTGTTTGGGTAAGAAAGTAAAATACAAGGGAAACTTGTTATTTAAAGGAGGAAATTTCATGTGTCCTAGTATGTGTTGGATTTAAGTTTTAAAATGTCATGTTGAAAAATTTCAAATGTTCAGAAAAGTCTCACGAGTAGTAAAACGAACTCCTATGTGCCTTTCTCCTAGACTCACCGGTTAACGTTTTTGCTACGGTTTTTCTCTCTAATGGTATCATAAATACACCTTTTACTATTGTTATTGCTGAACTGTTTAAGTGCAAACAACATGACCGTTTGTTCCTAATTACTTTTATGTCTATTTCTTAAGAACAAGATTATTCTCTTTTATAATGTCAGTACAATTCAGGAAATTGAACATCCGATTAAATGCTATTAACTAGTGTACATGACATACTCAAATTTCATCAGCTGCCACAATAACATTCTTTTTAGCTATGTGTTTTGGTGGGGGGCAGTTTTTTTTCCCATAGCAGGATCATACATTGCATTTAATTTTCACTTTCTTTAGCCTACTTTAAGCTGGAATAGGTTTTCAACTTTTCTTTGTCTTTATAGCATGAGCAGTTTTAAGGCGGATAGCATGATCGAATCAATGATGTCTACAACTTACTCTCAAATGGTTCTACAAAAATAAAAATAATAATACGTGTGTATATACATATCGTGTGTGTGTGCACAAAATGTTTAAAGCTGGTGAGTCTAGAGGAAGGGCATGCAAGTGCTCTTTGTATTATTTTTTTCTATAGGTTTGAATTTTTTTTTTTTTTTGATAAGAAAGTTAGGGAAGGGAATGTACCTTATTTAAATAAAACTGGTTTGGAACCACTTGAGGACAAAAGTAGTCCATTTTGTTTCAAGTCATTATTCTATCCTAATGGGAAAAAAAGCAGGCTAATGGATTTTCTGAAATAGAAAGGAAGGAAGGGGAACCTAATTTAAATTTTAATTGTAAAGTAGGAATTAAAGGAGGTAATAATAAAGGAATTAGTATGGTGCCCAGTACAATGTATTAAGTGCTCAGTAAATGTTCATGAGTGTGTGTGTGCATATGTATACACACTTATATACACACATACTTACACTGGGCGTCTTCAGAGGTTTACTTTGAACCCAGGTTTTGACTCTTCCCAAATCCCACTCTGCCCAGCTCTCTGCCTGGTCTCTCTCTTGTGTATGGCTATGTAGCATCTAAAGAAAGAGCAATTCCTATGTGAGACCATTAGAGAGAGAGAAAACTGCAAACTGTTCACAATTACAGAGAAATAGAAAAAAGACTCCTTATTGTGAAATACCTACTCTTTGCCTCAATGAGAAGAGAATAACTCCCATCTCAAGCTCTTCTCCAGCTGCAAATACAACAGCTCGTGAAGCTGCTTATTCTTCATCTAGGTAAATGCAGCATAGCATCACAGGAGTTAGAGCAAGCCTGCTGTGTAAGGCAATAAAGACATAACTAATCCTGAATTGTTGGATGGAATTGAAAAGGGAACAAAGGAGCATGCCAGCTATAAAAAGCACCGAAACATAAACAAGAGCTAAGATTCCTGACTCTGCCACAAGTAGATGTTAGCTGATTTTTCCGGGGCAAGGAGTTCTACCCCCAGAGCAACCTGATGAAGCTGGTTTTTTCCTTTGTGTTATAAAAAGGGAGTCAGGCAGCGGTCTGCAACTAACCCAGTCTTATGTGGAAAAACAGCTTTCTTCTCCTTGATAGTAAAAAAAATCTCCTTTTTGTGGAGAGAGGGAACTCTGGGTCTTCTAGGGCTCTGGGGACCCTTCTCAGATTTACAAGTTTTTATTTTGTTACCTCTGTCTGTATCCCTAAAAAGTAATTGAGAAAGGTTCTTACTCTCTAATCCAATTTTGGGTTAGTTTAGTAACGAGGGGCAGAAGTGCTGGGTTTAAATCTTCATTTCCTTTGGTTTTTGTTTGTTTTTGTGTATGTATATATATAGTTTAGAAACTTTCAGCATCTCAGTTTCTTTGTGGGTAAATAAGAGAAAGACGAGTATGACTGTGTTTGTCTCACACTTTAAAGGGAAAAATCTAATGATGCTAAATCCAATTTATATGAGCGTGTTTGAGCTCCCTGGAAGAATTGTCTGAAATGTAATAAAACCATTAATAGGAAAAGAACAGGATTGGAATTAACTGTAGGATATCTCAGGAAATAAGACTCAGTAATTCAGAATTCACAAGCCCTAATTGAAGTAAGCTGGGAGCAACACTCTTCATCTTCTTAGACCACTGTATCTCTTTATAAATCCCCCTTCCCACCCAGAATAGTTGCACTTAACCTGTCTCCTTGGGAGAATTTCACTAAGAAAACAGAAGCTATTTCTATAACACCACAAATTTGCTAGTAGATTTGCAGGTAGAGTTCTCAATGAGCACGTAAATTTCTCAGTTTCTTTCCTCAGACAACAACAAAGATCAGAGCTGGATGGAAGCTTCAAGGTTGCCTACTCTTTTATTCCATACATGTGAAAATTAAGGCCAGAGAAGAAGTTACTTACTAGCTCCGTGTACCTGCTGGTGAGCTGGCACTGGATCTGGTTCCGCCTGGTGCTTCTTGTGCAATACCAGCCCCCAATTCCGCCCCATCATTTCAGCCTCTCCTAGTCTGTATTTCAACCACAAATGACCTGAGAGTTCCCTGGCCATTCCGTGGTTAGAACTCAGTGCTTTCACTGCCTTGGGCCTGGGTTCAATCCCCGGTTGGGGAACTGAGATCCTGCAAGCTGTGTGGCAAAAAAAAAAAAAAAAAAAAGTCAACCACACTGACAGTGAGATAGTTATGTTAAATTACAAAGGACTGATGTCTACTATGTATGTTTGACATCCAAGCGTTCAAGGAAAACTGTATAGGAGCTTCTTGAGGCTATATATGGTTAAAAACTTAGCAATTTGAGAATACTAATGTTGTGATAAGGAGATTATATATCTATACATAGGATATATAGATTATGTGTAACATTGTATATAAATATAGATATATATCTTCTTAATATATAATATATTATAATATATGTGTGTGTGTTTGTGTGTATACATTCCCTTCTCTGTGCTCCCTTACCTCCCATACTATTGTCACACTTCCTTCTACTGCGACTTCCTTCTTTCTCTGGTACCTTCTTAACTAATCACCTTTTGTTACTAACATGGATCGAACCTTGGATGTAGCATGGGGAGACTCCGGGTGGGCAAAGGAGGCCCTGCGAGTGCCATTCCGTTACCTGCAGCCCCATTTGACCTCATGCCCAAGCTAATCAAATGTAGTAAGCAGTTTGCCGTTCATTGAACATCCTGTACATTTTCAGCTCTTGGCATCGGTAGCAGCATCAGGCCAGCAGAGGTCGCAATGAGTAGCAGAGAGGACTGAGGGCAGCAGGAGGTGGAGCCGCGTATATCTAGTCTCTCAAAATCTGACACAAGTGAGATAAAAGTTATTTATTACATAAAGGCCTTAAAATACATGTAGAAATTGCTAGGTTTTAAAAAATTAATTAGTTCATTTTTAATTATACAGATAACACCAGTGCCTTCTCATTGTAGAAAATTCATACAATACAGATAAAATATAAATTCCCCCAGCTCTACCTCCCTCCCTCCAGGTAAGGGCTATCAGTGTACCTTGTAGATTTGCTTAGTGCACTAAAGGCTTATAATGCACCTACATAGAGAAATTTTTAATAAATAGGATCATACTATGTTATTTTACAACTTTTCCCCACCTACAGCATTTTAGACATCTCTGTGTGTGTACACACATGTTTCATTTTTTAAATTGAGATATAATTGCAAATAACAGTTAGCTTCAAGTGTTGATTTGATCAGCACAATGAGTCAGCATACACAGTTACAAAAATATTATTTAGTTTTTAAAAAAATTGTTGCCTAGGATTCCACTGAATGAATGGTCTGTGGTTTATTTAATGTTTTTTTCTATTAAGACTTTTGGTTGGTTTTGTTTTCCACCATTACAGACAGTGGAATCCTTGTGATTCTGTATGTTTTCTGGTACAGATACTTAGCAGTGAAGATATATATTCTTTTCATTTTTTAGGATGACATTAAACAGAGCCAGAATAGAAGGGCTATTGCCTCATGAGTTAAGATTTCCCAGGCAGTGATAATAGAGCACTGTGGTCTGGCTGTCAGCTGTACCAGAGGAGCGAGCTGCTGACGTGCACACACAGCAATGTCCTCTTATCTCCCAGCTGCAGCCCGCACAGTAGTTCATTTGACTCAAAGTCAAAACCACAAGCGTCCTGACAATCCAGCGTCTGCTGAGAAGGAAAGCTCTTTATTTGCTACCAAAAGAGATGGTGTGACTACGGCAGGCAGCCAGTAAAATGAAAAAGGGATGGGACCTGGCAGGCCTGACAGATTCTGATTGGGAGGTCTTTCTAGGGCTGTCCATTAGAGGTGGTAGTTTGTGGTGGAGTGGTTTTGATTTCTTATGTATGATGTATTCTCTGTTTTTGCAGTTGGCCGCCCAATCCCTGTTCGTCAGACCCTGCACCCAACCCCAGAGCAGATTGAGGAGTTGCATCAGACCTATATGGACGAGCTAAGGAAATTATTTGAGGAGCACAAAGGGAAGTATGGTATTCCAGAAAATGAAACTCTCATTTTTAGATAACTCTCCTCCTTGAAGGCATGCAAGAGGGCGAGAGAATATCCCATGGAAAGAACAAATATTTTAAATAAATTAAATTTTTTCTTTGATGAAGGAATCAGATTTGCAACTGAGAAGTATTATGTATGGTGACAGATGTTGATGTTTATCTATGGTAACTAAAAATCCAGTGGGTGACTATAGGGTAAGGTTGGAGGTGATTATCAGCCTTTTCATCGTCTTCCTCATTTAGGAAGGTAAAAATTATTTTACAGGTTAAGAAAAGGTTTAGAATTATTCACGTGCGGGACTTCCCTGTTGGCGCAGTGGTTAGGGATCCACCTGCCAATGCAGGGGATTCGAGTTCCAGCCCTGGCCTGGGAAGATCCCAGATGCCACAGAGCAACTAAACCTGTGCGCCACAACTACTGAGCCTGTGCTCTAGAGCCCACGAGCCACAACTACTGAGCCCGTGAGCCACAACTACTAAAGCTTGCGTGCCTAGATCCCATGCTCCGCAACAAGAGAAGCCACTGCAATGAGAAGCCCACGCACCACAGCAAAGAGTAGCCCCTGCTCGCCACAACTAGAGAAGGCCTGTGCGCAGCAATGAAGACCCAACGCAGCCCAAAAAAACCCCAAAATTATTCATGTGCTTAAAAAAAATGACAGCTTCAAAAAAAATAATTAGACCCCTTTACTAAATATTACAATAACTTAATGTGGCGTTTTCACTGAATATGACAGCTGTTGTTCAGCACAGCTGGAACATTTACGAGACAGTGTATAAAATAACTTGCCATGTAGAACTGGAGGACATCATTTTTTTTTCTGCTTGAACAGACCATTTATTAGTGAATAATGTTACTTTTAATACTTAGATAATTTGATCCTTTAGGTCATATCAACCAACGCATTTTTATACAATATTGCAGAATTTTAATGCCATTTTGGAAACAGGATGAATCTACCATATGGAAACGCATGTGGATGAGAGCATGTCTTCTCTTTTCTAATTATGCTTAGAAATATTCATTGTTGCCATTTGCTTAGAAATATGTTCATTTGCTACAGGTAAGGAGGTCTTTTGGAAGACATGCTTTGGATGGGTTTTAAGACATTGAAATTCCAAAAGGTTTTCACAGAAAAAGGAGGGGTTTTAATTGTCTTCCAATATGGCCTCTTCGAGTAAGATGAGCTCTGAGAGACAGCGCCCTCTGGAGAGATGTGACCAGTTCACCGTTGACTCGGGTTATATGATTCTCCCTAAACCAGAATGTCAGGTCCGGGAGGGAGGGATCCTTGTCCTTCCTGTTCATGGATGTCTCCTTAGCACCTGGGTCAGCTCGTGATACATAGTAGGCATGAAATAAGTACTTGTTGAATGGGCGTATTTCTAGGTGAACACACAAACCTTGCCATAGGTAAAGAATTTTTTTTAAGCTGTACCATAGTATGAAACCTATTCTAAGAAAAGACCGTACTTTCCGAAGCAGGTAATTATATGTGATTGTCCCATGCCAGTAATTGACAGTATCGCAGGCTTGGTTTGTAAAGTATCGCAGGCTGGGTTTTGTAAAGAGCAAGTTGGAGGAGGGTTTCTGAGAATTAGTCACTAAGCATTAAGTAATTATCCAATAAGTAAGAAGAATATCTAGTTTCCAAGTGATCTCCACTGCCACAATGTCTTTCTATAACCTCCTCCACTCTCAGTATTTGGGGCAAACTTATTGAGTGGTTCTAAATTACTGTTAATACGTGTTAAAACCCCTAATTTTTAAAACATCAGGCCCTGGGCTAGAGCCTGGATTGGGTGTAGCAACAGCAAAACACAGTCATGCTGGGTAATGCCATGAGTAGAAAAGCATTTCACACACGAAAAGGGAACCTTCTCAATTGTTCTATAGAAGACTTTTAGGCAGCATCCCTTCGGCTTCATATGGTTGAGCGGTCCAGGAGGCCACTGACCCAAGGCCTTAAATTAGATCAGTTCTTTTGTCAAAGCAGGAATAGGGCACATCCTATTTTATTCTCTCTCTCTCTCTTTTTCTTTTTTCTGGCCTCTCTCCTTGTGGCTTGCGGATCTTAGCTCCCCGACCAGGGTTGAACCTGGCCTCTGGCAGTGAAAATGTCCAAGTCCTAACCGCTGGACCTCCAGGGAATTCCCAGGACACATCCTATTTTAATAGATGCGGATAATTTGACGATAAATCCTTTTTGGTATTATTCATACCAAACAAATGTAAAAGGAGCACCATTTACATAAAACTATGCCCTAGCTGGTCAGGGTGTAAGTCTTTCTGACAGAGCTGTGAGGCCCAAGTAACCACAACAACTAAAGGCCTTTAAGTATTATAAATCCATGAACTTCATTCCTTTGGAGAAGTTTATGAAAAATCTCATGACACAGTCTTTTGCGATCTCACAAGGTATGAATTTTAATCTCACACTCAGTAGTGAGGGGGCCAAGATGACCACCAACCTCCACTGGTTTGTCTAGGAAGCAGTTAAAGTCCATGTGTGGAAAGCAGAGGCCCTGAAAACTGGAAAAGTTCTGCTCTGATGAATTTATTTAGAATTATGCCATTTAAAAAAATCTAGACATCAGCAACTTTAATTTTGGCATACATTAAAATCTTATTTTCAGGTACGTATTAGGGAGTTGGTCTCCAGAGGTCTTAATCCAGCAAAGCCAGAAGTCCTTTCATAAACTCAAAGCATAGTTGTAAGGTTCCATACAGTCCTACAGACTGCAAATGAATATATATGTATTTTTAAAATAAATTTATTTATTTTTGGCTGTGGTTGGGTTCCTTGTTGCTGCATGGGCTTTCTCTAGCTGCGGTGAGCGGGGGCTACTCTTCATTGCGGTGTGCGGATTCTCATTGCGGTGGCTTCTCTTGTTGCGGAGCACGGGCTCTAGGCGCGTGGGCTCAGTAGTTGTGGCTCCCGGGCTTAGTTGCTCCGCGACAGTGGGATCTTCTCGGGCCAGGGCTCGAACCCGTGTCCCCTGCATTGGCAGGCGGATTCTTAACCACTGCACTACCAGGGAAGCCCGCAGATGAATATTTTTATAGGAATTTTTGCTACAACACAAACGTGAGCCATATATTGTATTCACTAGTATGGTTAGATGGAGATCTCCTCAACTGTAAAGCTTCTCATCTAATATATAATGCATGTAAAATTAAACAGCAAAACAAAATAACAAGAACAACAGCAACAACAGAAATAACCCCAGAACACCGGAAGAGAAACTGGGCAGATTGCCTTAAGAAAATGTGCATCTATGCTATTTGATTTGGACATCTCTTTCTCCTGTTTCCTTTGCACACCAGGTGCAGGCTGAGTCATTTCCTTTGTCTTGCAGCTAGAAGTATTGAAATTGTCCCTACCCAGCTAGGTCTGTGACGTTCACAATGAGGTTTGCAGCTTTGGTGCTTATGAAAGCCAACCAGTTTTGCCTCTGTCTCAAGGGGAACCAGGGCAAGGGATGCTGTGTGATTTATGCAAACCCTTCACCATGACTGTGAAAACAGTCCAAAGTCTGTATAAATCAGGGGTGATGAGTGAGCCTTTATTATTTGTGTAGGGTTAAAAGTAAATCCCTACTTTCCAGTAGAAGGTACATTTCTGTCAAGGGAAGCACAGGATGTGGAATCTAGATTCAGTGCCCTTACTTCTGTAACTTTGCGTCTCTTCCAAACTACCTCACTGGTGCAGACTGCCAAATTGGTGATAAATCTGAAAACATGCTTGTGGTGTATTATCTTTGTCTTCTTTTCCTCTGAAACAGGAGAAAATGTTGATGGGATCTGTCAGTTGGTTGCTTTTTTTCCAAACAGCCCAAGTTTGCTAGTTCTCATATATTTTTCTAAGCTAGGTGATAAAATGTCCTATTTGTGGGGCTGGGAGAGTTTCCTTCTAGTAGAATTTTTATATCTTTTTACAGGAGAAAACAAGGCAGTGTCGAAATAACCAAGTAGTTGCTCCTGTTTCTCTAGGATGGTAAACACAGAAGCAGTTCTTTATATTTAAAACAGAGGGATTTCTCTAATGCCTTGCTGGGTTGACCAAAAAGTTTGTTCCAGATTTCAATGTTACGAAAACCCGAACGAACTTTTTGGCCAGCCCAATATTTTAGTTATTTTAATTACTCCTTCCCAAACACCATCAGCTTAGTGCCTTAATAATCTTCTATGAGAAGAAGAAATTTTATCTCAATCCACAGATAACCCATGGGGGTGATGAGTTCCTCGGTGGCAGAAACTGTGCCTTGCGTGTGTTTCGATCCTGGCCCAAAGAGAGCAGACTTCTGCCATCTCTCTGTGAATGCTTGAGGCATTGACCAAGAAGTTTGATGGATGGTGCCGTGGAAGCCCAGTTTTAGAGCTAGAAGGGACTTCATAATCTGTCAGATATTCCTTCTGCAGATGAAGCAGTTGAACCCCAGTGAGGTTTAATACGCATTGGAACTGACCCCATGTTCCAGATTGAACAGGAGGTACTGCTATTCTGTGACTGTCGATTAATAAACCCAGGAATCCTCCTGTAAAGCAAAAGTGTCAAAGAAGTAGAGTACGATGAAAAATACACTTAAGGCAAGGAACTTAACAACTCTGCAGCAAGCTCTGTCTTATTGGTATTAAGAACGTTTTCCTTTCTTGAGATCAGCACACCGCATTGTTGACTTTTCCTTTTTGCAAGAGCTATTTTGGTGATGTGTCCTGGGCAAAGCCCAAGTTTCCAACAACAGGCTTAGCCACTGGAGCCTTATATAGTGGAGCAGCAGGATGGGGCAAGCTGCCTCAGGCCCGGGGCGGGTGACAGAACCTCAGACAGGGGAGCAAGCAGAGCTTCTACCACCTCACAGTCTGCTCCAAGCCCCAGTCCATTTTGGTGTCAGCCTCCTCCAGCTGGCTTGTCACAGCTGCTTTTTTTTTTTTTTTTTTTTAATAGCTCTTAGATTCTGGTTACGAATTATCTTAGGCTCTCTTGAGAATAAAGATAAATCCGACCTTCCTTGTATTCCCAAAGGCATTGGGAATTGGCGTGATTCTCTCCTATTCCATTTCCAAACCAACTTGGAGCTTAAGGTCTTGCTGGTTGGATTTCAATCCCTCTTTTATGGGGATGCAGTCATGTTGAGACAACCAGAGAAAGTAACTATCCCATTCTTTTCTACTCTCCAGGCTTCTATGTTCAAATCGTCCTTTAGCCTCTGGCCTTCCACTAATTGGCTGTGTGACGTGGGCTCGGTGGCTTCCTATGTAAATAGAGTTAGGAGTGAATGATCTCCGAGGTTCCTTCTGGCTCTATCTCTGTGGTCTCTCCCTGGCCTTTTTTCTGTCATTGTGATGACATATAGTTGGAGATGCAGATTTACGTGATGACTTTTCCTTTTCCTGTACCATCCTCATTTGATTGTGTTCCTCCAAGACATGTAGTGAGTTCAAACGATTGTCTCACTTTCTTGTTATTTATGACACACAGATTGCTACTGAAATTTCTTCACAGTGACCTTTCATCATGGTGTTTTTAAGAAATAATTTAAATCTCTAAGTAAAAATCAGAGAAATTTATCTATGAGGCTTCCTCCTTTATATCATTCAAAACTAGGGCATAACAGTTTATTACTTGTTAAACTCTTTATAGGAGATGGTGAATTTTTATATTTTCATTATTGGGTGTGTGGCTGTGTGCTTTTTAAAAGCTCTCGGTTTGTAAAGTTTTGACCAATAAATGGGTTTTCTGCCCAAGTTATAATTGTGTGTGTATGGTGTTTCACTTGGATGGAATGCTTTTCCTTTTCTCACACCTTGACAAGGCTGAATTAACTTGGACTTGGGGATGAATACAAGCAAGGGAAATGCAGTGAAAAGGTGAGCATTGCAAATTCTCCTACTGAAGGGTCAGTCCTTTAAATTCACGTGATGGGATAAAAGTCAAGACAGAAAGCAGGGGCAGGGCTAATGAAAAAGTGCAGGTGTGCAGGGTGAAGCATAAGCAGAGGGCAGTGAGAGGAAACAAGTCAGGAAATTGCTGTGGTCTCATGTGGTTGGAGTAAGTGTGAAACCTCTCAGATCCAGAAATATTAAAAAGCCAGTCCAAAAATTTACAGGTTCCCAATCAAGTGAATCACTTCCAGTGGGCACTGGGTTTCTTTTCGGGTGATGAAAGTGTTCTAAAATTAGCTTGTGGTGACGGTTGCACAACTCTGTGAATATTCTAAAAACCCCTAAACTCTGCATTTTAAACGGGTGAATTTTATAGTATGTGAATTATGTCTCAATAAGGACGCTTTATAAACTCAAGTCAATCAGACACTGGCCGAAATAAAGGAAGAAGTTGAAAAATTCTTTTGTTTAATGTGTCAAAAATGAAATGGCCTCCCTTTGATGCCAGCGCTTTGAATGATAAAGTTTATACCTTGATTTTTGAGACCTGTTGGTGTTTCTGCTGTTCCTTTTCAAAATAGGTGTTTTCAGTACTCTTTTAAAGTATTTTATTGGATAAAGAACACGCCGTTTTATTGTGGTGTAAAATACTGTTTGACTTTCATTTTTCCCAGTATTTTATTAGTACTGTAGCTGAAGACTAAGTAAATATTATCATGTAAAGATAACCATCAACATTTATGGACCACCTACAATGTGCCAGATTCAGGGCTAAGTACTTTGAGTTATGGCATTTAGCTCTTAAAATAGCCCTATGGATTGGTACTGTTTTTATCCCATAGGAAACCGGGGCTCAGAGCAGCTAAGAGCTCTAGTGGAAGCAACCCTGATGGCGGGTGGTGGAGCTCAGACATGATGCCAGGTCCTCTGGCCAGGGCCAATGCTTTGGGTGTAGGGCTCAGGAGCCCTGGGGTGTGTGCCATCTCTTTCAGTAACTGGCTGCGTGACTCTGGGTAAGTGACCTTGTATTGTTTACCTATCAAATGAGAAGGTGGGACGTGATTGTGAAGATTCCTTATAGGTCCACCTAGACGTGATTCTATTCTAAAACTGTCTACATTTCCAGGCCACTCCCCAAACCCAGTGGGCATGGCAGCCATTCTCAGCTCTGAGAACAACTCTGGGGACCCATTGTGAGATGGAAAAATTTTCTGTTTGCCATTAGAAGGACAGAGTGAGGAAGTTTCATCAGTGGACTAATATTTGTTGTCAAAGTTTAAAATGTTATATGAAGAATACTTGTTTAATTAAAAGTCTTGATTTGGGGGGGAAACCGTTACTACATAGAGCATTAGCGGGGGAAAGATCATTTTTTCAAACTGTATTTTATTTTATTATTTTTTTTAATTGAAGTATAGTTGATTTATAGTATGTTAGTTTCAGGTGTACAGCAAAGTGATTCAGTCATATATATATTCTTTTTCAGATTCTTTCTTTCTTTCTTTTTTTGCGGTACGCGGGCCTCTCACTGTTGTGGCCTCTCCCGTTGCGGAGCGCAGGCTCCGGACGCGCAGGCTCAGCGGCCATGGCTCACTCGCCCAGCCGCTCCGCGGCATGTGGGATCTTCCCGGACCGGGGCACGAACCCGTGTCCCCCGCATTGGCAGGCGGACTCTCAACCACTGCGCCACCAGGGAAGCCCCAGATTCTTTTCCCTTATAGGTTCTTACAAACTACTGAGTATAGTTCCCTGTGCTATACAGTAGGTCCTTGTTGGTTATCTATTTTATACGTAATAGTATGTGTATGTTAAGCCCAAACTCCTAATTTAGCCCTTCCCCCCTTCCAAACTGTATTTTAAAATTCATTTTCTTTATCACATGTGTGTATGTATACGTGTGTTCCTAAGTACCTTTTAAAATTTTTCTCCATACAATTGCTGCATGTTCCACATTTAAGAAGAAATGTCTCCTGTTTGACGTCTCCTTCCCTGTCTTCAACAGCTCACCACAACATCTTTAAAAATTCAAGATGGAGGGCTTCCCTGGTGGTGCAGTGGTTGAGAGTCCGCCTGCCGATGCAGGGGACGCGGGTTCGTGCCCCGGTCCGGGAAGATCCCACATGCCGCGGAGCGGCTGGGCCCATGAACCATGGCCGCTGAGCCTGCACGTCCGGAGCCTGTGCTCTGCAAAGGGAGAGGCCACAAGAGTGAGAGGCCCGTGTACCGCAAAAAAAAAAAAAAAAAAAAAAAAAAAATTCAAGATGGAGAGGAAGTTTCATCTTTACTTTGACCTGATACTGGCATTTTACATGTGATGCTGAAATAAAGGAATGCTGTGATCTATCTTAGATTGGTTGACTCTATAAAAGCAGGATCACATAATTTGTTATTTCAAATTCGCTTAAGTTTAAAATAACATTGAATCCATGCATATGGAATGTAAGTCATATCAAATAATTTTAGTGAGATTTGCAGAAGGGCTTATATATTCTATAGCTATAGATACAGGCATTGATGTATAGCTATATATATATATATTCATTTCTGTTACTGAAATAATATCCAGACAAAGGAAATTTTAAATCACTCAGAAGAAAAGTAAATGTGATTCATTTGGGAACTAGCTCTACTTTTAAAGGTGGATTTGATTTATGGTATTTTGAATAATATATAGTTGATTGAACTTAGTGTGGTTATTATTACCAGTAAACATAGGAGATATGGCATAGTGACACTACAGTGTTTCCAGAAGTTGCAACATAGTGTACTGTTTCAAACCAGGACACGAGCATATTTGCACCTGAAAAGCACTGCAGCTCCAGAGGGAGGGGTGACCTTCCCAACCAGGGAAGACCTTGATCAGACATCCCACCCACACTCCTCCCCTTTTCTATCTTCTTCTGTTATTCAGGTTTTTTTCAAAACATTGGCTTCTACTTTGTCTATAAGCCAGGAAAAAGAAAAATGAGAGGAAGTGAAGGGGCAAGTTAAATTGCAAGAAGCAGGGCTTCCCTGGTAGCACAGTGGTTGAGAGTCCGCCTGCCAATGCAGGGGATGTGGGTTCGTGCCCCAGTCCGGGAAGATCCCACATGCCGCGGAGCGGCTGGGCCCATGAGCCACGGCCGCTGAGCCTGCGCGTCCAGAAAAACAAACAAACAAAAAAATTGCAAGAAGCAACCAAGAAACTTACTTTTTGCCAGTGGTCAGGTCAAGGACCATGAAAGTAAGGAAGAGTTAATAAGAAAGCAATGGGGCTGCACGAGGAGGAGGCTGTCTCATGATTCTACGTTTTACGTTAAAGGACTGTTCACATTCCATTCCATGGTGTGTCCTTGTCCTGGAGGACTTTCATTTCAGTAACAGGTGACAGGAACACATCTGGTGCTGCCTGAGTGAAATGGCATCTCAGAAATGGTGCCCCAGTGAAGGAAGGTCCATCTTTTTCTTGGCCCTTTCCTGGTAACGTGAAGGAGTGATTCCTATGTTAGTAGTTCACATTTTCTTAGCTCTACCAGACCACTATGATAAGGATCTTTGCTATTTACCTGATGACTGTTAGGAATCCACTATCTCTTACCTAGACGTCTGGACAGTTGAAAATCTTAGCTGAAAGTATTTTTTTCCCCCAATACTGTGCCAGGTTGACAGATGATATTAGCAACTAGCCCAAAGATCAAATAGTCAAGTGAAAACAGAATAGTAAAATGGTGTTTAAATCTGCCTAGGCAATGTGACCATTAGAGCTATGTATTTGCATGGTTACTGTTAAGAGTTCGGTGAAACAAACCATCAGGATATTTTGGCTAAGGGTAATTTGCTGAGTTTAGATGTTTAGATGACAGAGCTATGCAAAGCAGTGTGCCTGAGTGGTCATTTGTGGCCAGAGAAACCCCTTTTCATAAGGAACTATTGGTACTGAACTTTTGAATTGCTCTGAAGCTGTTACCACATCATTTTGGCCTGACTTTATTGCAGGTATTATTTTCCTTTCCACATCTTGATAGGCTTAGAAACTGCCCCAGGGCCATTATTTCAAAGGAGAAATTTCTCTTCCATCCTGTCTGTGATGTCTCTTTGCTCAGGGCTCTAGTTTTTGTGAAACAGGCATGCAGTAACTTCCGTCTGATCCTCTCTCTGAGGTATATAATGTGTTTTCTGCTAATTCACTGAGTTCCATCAGGGTTGTTTCCTGCCAGAATTATTTGGCAAGAATCCGCTGAAGAATTATTTTCAGATTTGTTTGTAGTTACTAGATTCAATCGGAATTTCCTGCATCTCCTGGCAAATCAAAGATTTTCTTGGAGGGGCCAAGGCCCGAGCTGCAAGGTGTATTTCTACGAGTAAATGCAAGAAGTCTGGGCACAGCATGGAGGAAGATGCTTGGGGTCCAGTTCTGAACATCTTCCCAGTCAATTTGACAATTTTGATCCAGCACTGACTCAGTGAAAAGAACCAAGGCACAACACATGTGTTCTGCCCTCTACGGGGCCATAATTAGTGTGTTACAGGAGAGAGAGGGAAGCAGCTGTCACAGGGTCAGCACCAGCCCAGAGCTTTGGCCATGTAGAGAGATGAGTTATGGCTGGGGGATCCGGGAGGAGTCATGGAGGGAATGGAATCGACTTGGGCTTGCAAAGCTGAGGAAGACCTAGGTGAGCACAAAGGAGAATCTCAGCAGAGGAGTCAGGATAGGGTGGCCAGCTTGTCACAGTTTTCCTAGCACTTTCCCAGTTTTAGCAGTGAAAGCTCCCATCCTAGGAACCCCTCAATCCCAAGAAAAGTGGGATGGTCAGCCACCCTAGGCAGGAAGGCAGAGCGAGTGGCTACCTCAACCTGTAGGAGGGATGGCAGGGAGGCTTTTTTTTTTTTTTTAATGTATTAACAGCTTTTAAACCAATCTTTGGAAAATGAATAATTCCAGCTTAGCTATATAGCCTATAATACTCTGAAATTTCCCATCTACTGGGAATTCAGTGTGAATGATGGGCTTAAGTCTCTGGAAGGTCACCATACATTTGAGTGAGATTTTGTCATGAGTTCCCCTTAATGCCCTCTTTTGTCCAAGTGGCCTCAAAATTAATGACAGTGAGTATTCCCCAAGAGTCTGGGTCCTGTGGAGAGAGTTCTTCTGTGACTGTGACCATCTTTTCTGAGCTTCATTTTCTCTCTCTACAAGGAGAAATTATTTTCTCCTATAATGGATTTCTAAAATATTTTAAATGAATGGGTGCCTAGACCCTGGGACTTTTGAAACTCCAGGTATACTTAGAGGTCTGAAATATTAGAAAATGCCCTAATCTTTATATAGCATTTACTCCAAGTTTTTATTTTGTTTTGTTCTGCCTTGTACATGTTAAATATATAAATCTATTATTTATAAATTTATATTTATTTTAACAGTATATTTCATTTAAAATAAATATATATATATCATTTAAATAAATCTTTTTTAAAAGATTTTGATGTGGACCACTTTTTTTTTTTTTTTTGTGATACGCGGGCCTCTCACTGTTGTGGCCTCTCCCGTTGCGGAGCACAGGCTCCGGACGCGCAGGCTCAGCGGCCATGGCTCACGGGCCCAGCCGCTCCGCGGCATGTGGGATCTTCCCAGACCGGGGCACGAACCTGTGTCCCCTGCATCGGCAAGCAGACGCGCAACCACTGCGCCACCAGGGAAGCCCATGATGTGGACCACTTTTAAAGACTTTATTGAATTTGTTACAATATTGCTTCTGTTTTATGTTTTGTTTTTTCGGCTGTGAGGCATGTGGGGATCTCAGCTCCTTGACCAGGGATCGAACCTGCACCTCCTGCATTGGAAGGCGAAGTCTTAACCACTGGACTGCCAGGGAAGTCCCTCAAATAAATGTTATTTATTTACACCTTGCTCCCAGAAGGACTATAGATGGAATAGCTCTGCTAGAGATTTCATGATCTAAACCGTCACTTATGAAACTTAATAAAAAGGAGAATTGAATATAAGAATACCAAATTGCAGCTGAGTATTTACTTACAATAATAAAATTATCTCTCTTTTATAGAAGATTCACTGAGTAGTAGGAACTAGCAGTGATTGATGCTTTTACATCTTTGCCACAGTTAAATTAGCACATTTAATTTTGGAACGCAGCTTCTTAAACGTTTTATATCCTTCCCACCCCAAGTACCTTGGCAGATTTAACTCGGGCTAAAGTTGAACTCCCCTTAGTTGGAGCCTGGGGTTACGTGACCACAATCAAATTCCTAAAGAAATGGAAAGTTTCCCATGGGAAGCATCTGTCTAAGTTATTCTTTCCCCAGTGACCATTGTTTAGACTAGGTTTAGAAAAACTATAGACTGCTTCAAATCAATTCCAACGCCAGAGACTGAAGAAAGCATTAGATCTTTGAACAAAAATGTAATATATCAGATAAAAATGCAGTCAGCCTTGTGCTTGTTTCATCGTGGTCACAGAAATGTCACCACAGCTCCAGACATCACATCTGTTTTTAAGGCAGGAAGAAGGAGAGAGGAGTCTACTCTCTTATTTTACTTTATTAGGATCTACACTATCTTTTCTGCCATCCCTCTTGCAAACTTTCCTTGATATTTTATTGGTCAGAACTGGGTCACATGGTTTTCCCCTCCCCTTACAAATATCTCTGGGAAAGTGAGTATTGATTTTCCATTCTCTGTAGCAGGGGTCAGCAAACTTGAAGACTGAGACGGGAAATATGTTAGGCTTTGCAGGCCATAGGGGAGTTAGGCTTTACTCCCTTCTGCCGTGTGATGCAAAAGCAGCCATAGATAATGTGTACGTGAATTAATGTGACTGTGTTCCAATACAGCTTTAGTTGTGAGCAATGAATTTTGAATTTCATGTAATATTCATGAAGTAGTATTCTTCTTTTGATCTTTCTTCCACCATTTAGAAGTGTGGAAATCATCCTTGGCTCCTGGGCTATACAGACACAGAACCCCAGTCCTCTGTGTGAGAGAAGGGTGTGAATGGCTTTGGAAGGCCCACCACGTGCTGCAGCAAATAGGCCCTATACCTTGAATACAGATTATTGAAAAGTGCTGACGTGTTCAGTCTATCAAGCAGACGTTAATTTTCCTGAGATCAACAAAAAGCACCTGCTTCCCAGTCATGTTCCTTGTCATGAACACAGGGATGTTTACCAGATTCATTTAACTCAGGAAATCTGTACTGCTGATTTCCTGGGTCAGGAAGCCTTATATATTTTACATATTTTGTTTTAAGTTGCCCTGTAGTGACTGAAAAACTGGATCAGACTCTACATGAGAAAACTCTAGAACAGTCTAGAACTGTAACCAGAAAATTATTGACACTATAACAAAAGCATTTGCATAATCCCTCAAAGGTCTGTTTGCATCAGCTTCATAAAAATTCAGAGACAAAATTACCCTAGATACTAGTTAAAACAGGAGAGTGATGTGTTAGATACACTGATCTAATGATTATTCTCTTTGAAAGTATCTCTAAAATGTTACATGTTCATTTTCTATTTTCTTTTGAACTTCATAGTTAATTTTATAATTATGTTGCGTATTTCTATATAAATATTTAAATATATACGTATAATTTTAATATGAAATAATCCTAATATATATACTATGGATAATATATAGATATATAATATATACTTATCTATGTAATCTGATGCTTCCTTCTTATAAAAAGAAATGTATTGAGTCATGTAGCTGCAGAGTCTAGGACTTCAGGCACGATTCCAGATGCTCAAGTGATATCATCAGAACTAGTCTTGCATCATCTCTCCTCTCTTCTCTCCACTGTGTTGACTTCATGCTCAGACTCCCTCAGTGGTGGTAGGATGGGCACCTACAGCTGCAGGCATACATCCTACCAGCTTAGCATTCCCAGAGGAAAAAGACCTGTTCTTTTCCCTAGGATTGGGTCTCACTGAACTGACTTGGATCATGTGTTCACCCCTGAACACATCACTGTGGTCAAGAGGTTGGAATATGCCGACTGGCCTGGCTTGGGCTGTGTGGTTGAGTGTCCCTCCCTAGAGCCGGTGATGTTATGGAACTGGCTGGTTTGCCTGAACCACATGGTCAGAGAATTGAGGATAAGCGCGTCCCCAAAGGAAAATCAGAGCGAATGGATTCTGGAAAGACAAACAACTATACAATAACATTGGCATTTTACATTTAAAAAAATTTTTTATTTATTTATTTTTGCTGTGTTGGGTCTTCGTTTCTGTGCGAGGGCTTTCTCTAGTTGTGGCAAGCGGGGGCCACTCTTCACCGCGGTGCGCGGGCCTCTCACTATCGCGGCCTCTCTTGTTGCGGAGCACAAACTCCAGACGTTCAGGCTCAGTAGTTGTGGCTCACGGGCTTAGTTGCTCTGCGGCATGTGGGATCTTCCCAGACCAGGGCTCAAACCCATGTCCCCTGCATCAGCAGGCGGACTCTCAACAACTGAACCACCAGGGAAGCCCCTTGCATTAATCTTTACTCTTTCATGAAACCCTACTGACATGAGAATAAAGAGATAAAAATAGAGAAAAGTTGAAAAGTCAAAGAGAACAGGGGAGGAGTAAGAGGAGAAAGTGATGTCAACCCTATTTTGCAAAGTGGAAAACAGGTGAACAAGTGGTAACTGACTAGGCAGAACAGAAAAAACAGAAACTTAATGCCACACAGAGTTGAGGGGGAATGTCCAGTGAGAAGCAAGCTGATTCCCATTGCAGATTCTCGGAAAGGCCAAACCATGGACAACATCACCTATCAAAATTTGGGTGAGGGGAATTCCCTGGAGGGCCAGTGGCTAGGACTCGGCACTTTCACCACCGTGGCCCAGGTTCAGTCCCTGGTCGGGGAACTAAGATCCTGCAAGCCACACGGCACAGCCAAAAACCAACCAAACAAACAAAAAACAAACAAACAAAAAAAGTTGGCTGTGGAGGGGACCAAAAACAGAGTAGTCGAAGTTCTCTTGAAGAAGCAGACTCCCAGATTCCCTGCCCTAGCTTCTGCAGCCTGTCCATCGCCTACCTGAATATAGCATAAGAGCTTTGCTCTTGGAAATTCTAGAGAAACTCTGAGCTCTGGGGCGCCAAGCTCAGTGGAGGGGAATGGGGTGTTGGTGAGGCGCCTTTAAAGCAGATTGAGTGACAATCTTCATACTGAACGGTAATTCCCACAGCCTCCTTCTCACACTAGGTTCCCATGATCCCGGGCAGCCGGTTTTCTATTACCCCCAAAGGGAGACTGGAGAATTCCTCTTTGGGGAAGGCAACCAACCCAAGAGAGAAGACATATAGATTCCAGTCCTTGTGGGTCCCCATCTGCCGCAATATACTGCCCCAATATAATGATGCCGACCAATGAATAACCTATTTACACAGAGCTGCTGGTCAGCTTTTTAGTGGCAGTAATGGACATCCAAGAATCAACGGACATTTCAAGAAAGGCTTCAACGGGAGCAAATATAACAGATGAGGAACATGGGAGAGATGGAGACAGCAGAAGAACTTACGATCATTTATATCTTTAGAGAGATAAGAGAAAATTTTGCAACAATAAAACAAGAACAGAATACTATGTAAAAAAGAGGATTAAGAATAAAGATAGTGACATAACCATACAGGGATGATGGGAGGAGGAGAAAAATAGGTGCGGGAATGTATGTATGAGGAAGTCAAATTCTCCTATTGCGTAGAATAGAGCCAACAGATGGAGTCTAAATTAAAAGTCAAGAAATAGCAATTTAAGCATGTAATTTAGAATATAGATATAAACACATAAAGAAAGCTAAATGAGTAGAAAATTATTGACTGGAAGTGGGAACTGAGGGTGGTGAAGGTGAGACAGGAGACTGCAGCTTTTTATTATAAGCCAATACTTACTTGATTTACAAAACCGTGCATGTAACATTAAAATGTGTTTTAACATTTTTATTAGTTTCAATATTATTCTAAAATATTTTATATATACTTTAAAATGGCAAAAATGTTAATATCTCATTTCTTGAAGACTGCTTCCAGGCTTCCCTGGTGGCGCAGTGGTTGAGAGTCCGCCTGCCGATGCAGGGGACACAGGTTCGTGTCCCGGTCTGGGAAGATCCCACATGCCGCGGAGCGGTTGGGCCCGTGAGCCATGGCCGCTGAGCTTGCGCGTCCGGAGCCTGTGCTCCGCAACGGGAGAGGTCACAGCATTGAGAGGCCCGCGTACCGCAAAAAAAAAAAAGACTGCTTCCCAATAAGATGTTGAGCTATAAATGTACCTGAAGTCTCTGTGTGAAGTAATTAGTGAGAAGAGCAGCACGATGGACCAGGGAGAAGCAGTTTACAAGGGAGCTCACGGGCTTAAGATCTGAAGGCATTTGAAAGAATCCTGAAACTTTCAGGAGGAAAAGTGGGAATTCCTGTTTTAAGAAATCTGAGCAAATCATTATGGACCAAGCTGCCGAATATCAACAGGGTTGGCAGATGCTGTAGAAACTACAGACGCTCTGTTACTAAACCTTTTGTTTGTATATTTTAATAGTGGGAAGTCTGTTCAGATAATATTGGGAAATGAAGACTTGCTTTTCCCTTTGAGTTACAACCAGAAGTGCTTTGCATAGCAACAAGCCAGATGCTACTGATTGGCCTCTCAAAACCCCCTCTCCCTGACTGGCATCCCAGTAAACAGGTCAGATACTTGCTTTCTCAGTCTTAGTCTCAGCTAAGAGTCCCCTCGTAGCCCACTTCTGGTCAATGACATATAAGGGAGTCTGCTTAGGGGCCTCTGGGAGGTGTTGTCCTTCCTGTTGGGGAGACAGGGCACTGGGAAAGAGATTCTGCAGGCTGGCTTGGAACAGGGTGATGATGTCATTTTCCAGCTCTCTGTGGACGTCTTCCAACCACAAGGGCATGACCAAGGGAATTTCCGAAGACACCAGTCCAAAGCCTGGGCATCAACAAATCCCAAACCAATATCAGTAACTGTGTAACTCAAGTCTTCCCAAGCCAAAGTGAATCTGTCTTGCCTGTTTTTTTTTTGGGGGGGGGGGATCCAAAACATTTCTGCTTTCACCATTGGTCCAAATATGTCATAAATAATATTATGATCTTGGCGATTAGGCAGTTTCCCCTGTGGCAACTGAGTGAAGGAAGACAAAATGATCCACTCACATCGATGGGATCATTCATTACCTTTGTATGAAAGTTCAAAACAGCTTTTCAAGAAGTGGACCTTGGGACACAGATGTTGTAGGTGTGATGAACTAATGATTCCCTCATCCCTGGGGGTTGCTTCGAGGGGACTGGAGTAGCAAGAATCTTTAGGGCTGCTGGAGCCCCTGGGGCAGTGATAGATCCCTCTGGTTGCCTTGTCCCTTTACCCCCAATGCACTGTACAAACATCATCCTTTACTCTGAGTAGCATCAAGTAAAATGTGCCAGGAAGCCACGCGTTGGGACTCACTCATGGCCTTTACGTGCATTATCTCTCTTGGTCTTTGCAGGAGCCTTCTGAAGTCATTATTAATCTCTTCCAAGTGTAGAAACTGAGTCCCTGGATAAGTTAGATATTTGAGGATTAAAAAATAATCAGACATTCTACCACTAAGAAAAGAATTTTATCCTATAAAATAAGGTTTTTGAAATCCCCACTCTAGGGTTGGGTCATTTTCATCTTTATCTGTTGATTCCCATGACAGACAATCAGCAAGCGTTTGCTGAGCACCTGCTATGTCCTTAAAGGCCTCAGAGAAGACTCAGTGACCTGAAGTTCCCTGAAAAGCAAGCCAGAAACAGGCAAAAATGAGAAAAGGGTTCGGCCTATTAGGTTGGTGCATGGTGTGATACTGTTTTGTTTTACATGGATAAAGGCTGCTTTAGGGAACTACCTGGCAGTCCAGTGGTTAGGACTCAGTGCTTGCATTGCAGGGGACCCAGGTTTGATCCCTGGTCGGAGAGCTAAGATCCTTCAAGCCACATGGTATGGCCAAAAAAAAAAAAAAAAAGGCTGCTCTAAAGTCTGAAGGACAATGAATCACAGGGTGTTGAATGATCAGGAGGAAGCAGTACTCCTCCCCAGGTCCTTCAACATCGGCACCCCAAAGAGAAACAAACTGTTATACAGGAAATAGTTTACTTCCTGCCTTCAGTCCCGTTTAAAAAAAATAAAATAAAAATAGATACTAGATAATGGAGGGCTTCCATAGTGGCGCAGTGGTTAAGAATCCACCTGCCAATGCAGGGGACACAGGTTCAAGCCTTGGTCCAGGAAGATCCCCCATATGCCGCGGAACAACTAAGCCCGTGCGCCACAACTGCTGAGCCCGCACTGTAGAGTCCGCGAGCCACAACTACTGAGCCTGCGAGCCACAACTACTGAAGCCCGCGCACCTAGAGCCTGTGCTCTACAGCAAGGTAAGCCACTGCAATGAGAAGTCCGTGCACCGCAGTGAAGAGTAGCCCCTGCTCCCCGTAAGTAGAGAAAGGCCACGCACAGCAACGAAGACCCAACACAGCCAAAAATAAATAAATAAATTTATTTTTAAAAAAAAGAGAAAAAAAAAAAAAAGAGATAATGGAGTGCCCCCATCCACAGCCATTTGGGTGGCAGAGTCAGAATTCAGAAGTAGGTCTCCAGACTCCCTCTACAGCTGCGGAGAGAAGAGGCACACTTATTATTCCCAGCTCTCCATCCTCATGTTACCGCTTCCCTCGGAGGCGACTGGACAATAATGAACGTTCACAGCGAGAAAGAGACATGGCAGGAGGCAGCTAGCGGGGCGATGTACTGGAGGATGGTTTGCCAACCGCAGAACTGAAAGCTGGGAGAATGACGGTGGCTCGGCCAGCTCCAATCCCTGTAATCGTGGTCGGTGAGGATGTGATGCGACCAGAGAAGCTGGGACAGAAGACAGTGGCCGCATTGTTCTGCGGGGCTGAGGCCAAACGTGCTTCCCCACCATTTGTTTCTCTGGCCTCCTGAACTCCACTAGATGGCATTGTCCTCACCCCGTGCCAGCTGCCCAAGGTGAGAAAACGGGGAAGAGTTTGTGTGGGTGCAGGCTGGGCTCCGTCTAAGTGTGCATGGCATTTCTTACTTGTTTCTCTAACTTCTGGGGCTGTTTGTCTGAGACTCTCAGCCCCGAGGCTCCTGCTGGTCAGATGTTTTATTTCCACTTGTGAACCAAGATGGTGGGGCTCTGATAAGGAATCAAAGAGGTCTGGGGGACCAGAAAGCTAGTAGGACCTTCTCTTTATGAGGATGAGGAAAACAAAGCCCCAGAAGGCCAAATGAATTTCCCCAAATCTCAAAACTACTTAGTGACAGAGGCAGGAAATTCTCCCTGTTTGGGAGCCTGCCACCTCCTGGGAATGTGACCTTGGTCAAAAAACTCAACCTCTCTGAGCTTCATTTTTCTCATCTGTAGAGATTATAAGAGAACATTTTCTATAGGGATGGAAGAAGGAGCTGAGATTGTTCACATAAAGGGCACGCTCCCCTGTCCGAGCACACAGTGCATGTGGAGATGTTTGCTGTATATTATCATTGATTCCTAGGCTGTTTCTCTCCATTCAGTTCTGTAGGTCTTCACTGTGCTGATAGCTAACTGTAGGAATCACAGTAAAAGCATCCCATTTGTGGAAACTCATGGAGCTATACACCTAAAATGCGAATTTTACTGTCTCTAAATTATACATGAACAAACCTGAGGGTTTTTAAAAAGACATTTATTCCATTTCAACTATCAAGTCTCATTAATCACACGTAACGCTGTCATTTGAAAAGGTTCTTACACAGTTATGGTGGCCAACTTAACATATGAAGGCTAAAGTTTAGAAAGAACGGAATTTTAAAAGTACATTTATCTTATTCTAAGTGTAGTCACAGTTGAGGTCAGCTTGGGTGCAATTATAAATATTTTCCCAGAGTATTGGTTAAATATTCTAAAAGTTTCAGCAGTCAATTAAGAAAATGTGTCCTGTGGTTAAATAAAGACAGGTTTGTTTGGGTGCTTTTAAGGAAATGACTGATTTCCCCTTGTAGTCTCTGTGTTTTTTGCTGCCCAAGGACTTCAACAATTTCCATGATCTCCAGAAGTTATTTCTCTGAAGCTTCGTAAAGTCAGAATGTGTTTTCCTGATTTCCTTTCTCCCAAGCAGACATGACTTTGATCCTCTGGAACCTCCGGACACATGGTAGCATCTGATGGACTTATCAAGATCTATCCGACATCCTAATTATTTGTGAACATGTCTTATTTTCTCCTCCGTTTAGCTTTTTTTTTTTTTTTTTGCGGTACGCGGGCCTCTCACTGTTGTGGCCTCTCCCGTTGCGGAGCACAGGCTCCGGATGCGCAGTCTCAGCGGCCACGGCTCACGGGCCCAGCCGCCCCGTGGCATGTGGGATCTTCCCGGACCGGGGCACGAACCCGTGTCCCCTGCATCGGCAGGTGGACTCTCAACCACTGCGCCACCAGGGAAGCCCTGGATGTTTAGCTTTTTGAGGTCAGGGGCTACATCTGGACGACGTTCCTGTTCCTAGTGGGTGCCTAGCATTGTGTTGAATGATGAAAAAATCAGTCACTATTGTTAACTAAGAACACAATTAAGAAGCAATGTATTGTTTCAGAGGGAACTTTAGGTCCTTGATTTAGTAAATAGACAATCTTGCATTAACATATCAATTATTTTTAAATGAATGTTCTGACTGGACCTGGAATTAGGGCACCTGAACTGTGATCCCAGCTCTGTGACTAGTAAACCGTGGAAATTTGGCTAATCACTTGAGCCTCTGAGTATCAGTTTCCTCCTCTGTACAATGAAGGGATTGAAGTCATTCTTAGATTGTCTCCAAAGTTCCTTCCAGTTTTATCATCCACCAAGTGTGGGCCTCCCTGTCTATCTCAATGCCTCCGGCACAGTGAACCCTGAGGAAATGCTGCAGTTAATTGAGGGAGTTAGTTAAGTGGTTTCCCTTTAACATCATTATTTTACAAACTCTTTATTTATTTTTGGCTGCGGTGAGTCTTCCTTGCTGTGCGCGGGTTTTCTCTAGTTGTGGCGAGCAAGCAGGGGCTACTCTTCGTTGTGGTGCGCAGGCTTCTCATTGCAGTGGCTTCTCTTGTTGCGGAGCACAGGCTCTAGACACATGGGTTTCAGTAGTTGTGGCATGCAGGCTCAGTAGTTGTGGCACACGGGCTCAGTAGTTGTGGCTCGCGGGCTCGGGCTCTAGAGCGCACGGGCTTCAGTAGTTGTGGTGCATGGGCTTAGTTGCTCTGCGGCATGGCATGTGGGATCTTCCCGGACCAGGGATCAAACCCGTGTCCTCTGCATTGGCAGGCGGATTCTTAACCACTGTGCCACCAGGGAAATCTCTACAAACTCTTTATTGATAATATAAACTAAATCTCAGCCAAGCTCTTCTTTACATTAGCACAAATTCCAAATTGGCAGGTTCCAAATTACTAACGTTGTATTTAATTTGAGTTCTTGTCACGTTTACTCTCATACCTCTTCCATATATTACAGATTTTTTTTTTAGATAAAAGGGATACCTAGAAATTAACTTGTCCAGGGATTCTAAATCTGGAGGCTCTAAACCCATGGGCTTAAGGACTCCATGAACCCCTAAAATGTAACCCTCAGAATCCTGCCACTCTTTATTCCTTTTCTTTACCTTTTTGGTAAAAACACTTATCACCGCTTGAAATTGATCATGTTTTTACTCTTCCTCATTGTCTGTGCCTGAGCCTCTCATTCTGCTACACACACACACACACACACACACACACACACCACTAGACTGTAAGCTCCAGGAGGGCAGTACCTCCTCCTGTCTTATTCACCACTGCACCCTAATGTCCACAGAACAGGGCCTGGCACTCAGTAGTTGCTCAATAAACATTTGTTGACTGAATGAATGTGTAAACCCCAAATAAATGGATTCTTTGGAACCAGTCTAAATTCAATATCCCATCCCCCTAACCCACAAATCCAATTCCAAAATTATTTTTAAAATATGTAATTTGTAAAGTTTCTGGGAGGTGGAGATATATCCCAAATACATATCAAACTTCCTAAAAGTCCTCTTTACCCATCCATCTCTCCCATATCTCATATAAGGCAGGTGCTTTAAACTTTCTTCTCTTTTTCTTCCCCAAATTCCCACCCATGCTGGCTCCCTTTCTCATTGTTCTCTCCCCCTCTGCCCCCAGATCTTTTATTTTACAAATCAGTGAGCTTTAGTGTCTTCACAAGGTTGTGAAACCATTACCACTAATGTCAGAACATTTTCATCACCCCGTAAATAAACTGGTACCCACTAGCAGTCACTTACCGTTATTCCTTCCCCTGTCCCCTGGCAACCACTAATCTACTGCCTGTGGATTTGCCTATTCTGGACGTTTTACACAAATGGAATTATACAATATGGGGCCTTTTTCTGGTCTGGTTTCTTTCACTTAGCATAATGTTTTCAAGATTCATCCATGTTGTAGTATGCATCAATACCTCATTCCTTTTTATGGCAGAAAATATCAGACTGTGGATATACCACTTTTTGTTTATCTATTAACGGACATTTGGATTTTTTCTACTTTTTGGCTATTATGCATAATGTTGCTATGATTATTCATGCACAAGTTTTTCTGTGAACATGAGTTTTCAGTTCTCTTGGATATAAACCTAAGAGTAGAATTGCTGGTCATATGATAACTTTACGTTTAACTTTTTTTTTTTTTTTTTTTTTTTCGGTACGCGGGCCTCTCACTGTTGTGGCCTCTCCCGTTGCAGAGCACAGGCTCAGGACGCGCAGGCTCACTGGCCATGGCTCACGGGCCCAGCTGCTTCGCGGCATGTGAGATCTTCCCGGACCGGGGCACGAACCCGTGTCCCCTGCATCAGCAGGCGGACTCTCAACCACTGCGCCACCAGGGAAGCCCATGTTTAACTTTTTAAAAAAAATAATTAATTTATTTTTGGTTGCGTTGGGTCTTCCTTGCTGCACGCAGGCTTTCTCTAGTTGCAGTGAGCGGGGGCTCCTCTTCGTTGCAGGCTTCTCATTGTGGTAGCTTCTCTTGTTGCAGAGCATGGGCTCTAGGCACATGGGCTTCAGTAGTTGTGGCACATGGGCTCAATAGTTGTGGCTCGCAGGCTCTAGAGCGCAGGCTCAGTAATTGTGGCACACGGGCTTAGTTGCTTTGCAGCATGTGGGATCTTCCTGGACCAGGGCTCGAACCTGTGTCCCCTGTATTGGCAGGTGGATTCTTAACCATTGTGCCACCAGGGAAGTCCCTATATTTAATTTCTTGAGGAATTTCCAAATTGTTTTACACACTTTTACCAGAAAAGTATGGGGCTTCCAATTTTTCTACAACCTCACCAACAGTTGGTATTGTCCATCTTTTTTTTTTTTTTTTGCTATAGCCGTCCTAGTGGGTGTGAAGTAGCATCTCATTGTGGTTTTGACTTGCATTTCCTTAATGACTAATGATATTGAACATCTTTTCATGATATTATTGGCAATTTGTATACCTTCACTGGGGATATGTCTATTCAAGTCTTTTGCCCATTTTAAAATTGGATTATCAGGGCTCCCCTGGTGGCACAGTGGTTGAGAGTCCGCCTGCTGCTGCAGGGGACATGGGTTCGAGTCCAGATCTGGGAAGATCCCACGTGCCATGGAGCAACTAAGCCCGTGCACCACAACTGCTGAGCCTGCGCTCTGGAGCCTGTGAGCCACAACTTCTGAGGCCCGGCGCCTAGAGCCCCTGCTCCGCAGTGGGAGAGGCCACTGCAATGAGAGGCCTGCGCACCGGAGCGAGGGGTAGACCCCGCTCGACGCAACTAGAGAAAGGCCCGCGCGCAGCAACAAAGACCCAACGCAGCCATAAATTAAAAAAAAAAAAAAATTGGATTATCGTTTTATTGTTGAATTACAAGAGTTCTTCATACATTCTGGATATAAGTCCCTTACTGGATATATGATTTGCAAATATTTTCTCCCATTCTGTGTTGTTTTTCACTTTCTTGATGATGCCATTGGAAGCACGAATGTTTTTAATTTTGATTAAGTACACTTTATCTACCCTAGATCTATTCTTACTCACCTTCTACATTAGTGCCCTGACCCTTAGGTAAATCAATCTAGCTTCTCTTGTTACCTCTGATTCTCCTTTCTACGCATCACCCTGCACTGTATAACAAAGGCCCTGAGGAAAGTAGAACTGATACAGTATCTTCTTTAGGATGTGAAATGAAGAGGAAAGTCTGTGATCTCCTATAATTTCATATTTTTGTCCCTTTCAGCTATAAAAAATATTTAGGCACAAGGTGCATTTTCCTGAAAGTATGGTTCTCTAGATTTATTTCATCAGATTTTCAAAGATATCTTTAATGCCAAAAATATTAATAAATGTGCATCTAGCCTCATCCTCTTATGTTACCGGAAAATGAAAACCTAGAGCAGTTGAGTGACTTGACCAAGGTCACCAAACTTGTTAGTGACAGTTCTAGAGACACTCAGGTTTCCTTAGCTCCCTGCCCCTCCCCCATCAACACTGTCCCAGTGTATCATGCTGCCTATAGGACTCCCATATTGCAGGTGAATTCCTCTTGGAGCAGCATATCAATCCAGTACCAACATTTTTGAGACTGAAGCCGTGCAAGACTGACATGAAAAGGTGTGTGGGAGCTGGGGAACAGGGTGGGTCTTGGTGGGGTACAGAAGTATCAGTCCTGAGGCTCCCCTGAAGAAGTTGTTTGCCTGGATTGAGGGCAAATCAGAAAGTGACAATGAAAGGTGGGGAAGAGATGGTGAAGGTAAGATGTAAGCACTCATCACCTCTATGCCTGGGGTCAGCTGGAAATGGACTGCAGTTTAAATCATGGAAGTGCTTTGCTGAGCACTGGACGAGGAATCAAAAACTGGCACTCGTTTAGGGACAAGAAAAATGGTACAATCAACAGCTTTGATGATCCTTTCTTCCATCTAGACAATGGAAGAAATTGCTATGGGTGCTACAGTGGAAAAAACAAAAGACCATTTTAGAAACTTACTGGCTGATTATTTACTTCTAGACTTTTCTTGCAGTTAGCAAGCAATTTCTAAATGCTTGTGTGGGCATCAAGGTTAATACTTTGGCTACAAGTTCTGTTTAGTTTAGTTAGTGATATTGTACCAATGTTGATTTCCTGCTGTTGGTAATTATACTATATTTATGTACAATGTTAATGTAAGGGGAAGCTGGGTGAATGATATATGGGAATTCTGTCATTTTTGGGGGTAACTTTTCTGTAAGTCTAAAATTACCTCAAAATAAAATGTTGAAAAATAAAAAAGGGGCTTCCCTGGTGGCGCAGTGGTAGAGAATCCGCCTGCCGATGCAGGGGACACGGGTTCGTGCCCTGGTCTGGGAGGATCCCACATGCCGCGGAGCGGCTGGGCCCGTGAACCATGGTCGCTGAGCCTGCGAGTCCGGAGCCTGTGCTCCGCAACGGGAGAGGCCACAGCAGTGAGAGGCCCGTGTACCGCAAAAAGAAAAAAAAACTTTGGCTCCGTTTTTTAGGTTTTTTTTTTTAATTTCCAGAAATGTATGTTTTAGCAATACATTCTTTACGGGATCCTAATTAAAAATATTAGCTAGAAACCAAACATAGCAAATCTTATTGAATTTACATATTTATTTTATATCATGTGCAGATGGTGTTTTTCTAACATTTAAGATTTTTAAATATTAAAGGATATGGAGTGAGAACTTTATCTCCACTTTCAGCTACAAATCCACCCAGTTCCTCTCCTTGCAAGCAATGTTTTGTGCTTTTCCAGAGATATTTTATGCATGTATAAGTGTATATAGATATACTGGTATATCTATATCTATCTATATCTATATTTACCAGTCAAGTTTACACACAAAATTAACCATCACAACACACACACACACACACACACACATACACACTCCAACTTTTACACAACTGGTAGCATACTCATAAAAAGCTTTATTATATTTTGAAGTGAATTTTATGCAAACAAGGGATGTGACAATAAGGAAGCATTCTTTTTGGCCTCATTCATACGACAGATTTTTAAAATATGATTTTTAAATCTAAGTCACCTGGGCATACAGTTTTATTTTTCAAATCTAGTAGAGGTGAAATATTTATGGTGGAAAATAATAGCCTTTTGATCTGTCCCCTGCACCTCCTTAGCCTACTTCCCAGAGACAATCACTTATTCCTCTCTTAGTCATTTCTTCCGGTAGATACGTCTAAAACTGCTAACTAATAGGATTCTGCTGTTTTGATTCAGTTTTAGTCACTATCTGTTGGGCTCTGGTCCTTTTATTCTCCATTCCTTCATTCTCCCAACATATCATATGATATCACTATGGTCTCAACAAGTTACACTTATG
Organism: Phocoena sinus; assembly: GCF_008692025.1. Lineage (NCBI taxonomy): Eukaryota > Metazoa > Chordata > Mammalia > Artiodactyla > Phocoenidae > Phocoena > Phocoena sinus. The sequence goes on along the minus strand of NC_045769.1, from coordinate 15,423,906 downwards.
GTTTGAATAATATTTAAGCACCATTATTTCTTCTAGATTACAGCCAGATCTTGTGATCCCCTAATTATCAAAAGAAGATATTAACACCCCTAACCTTTCCTTTAGTTGTCCTCTCTCCTTCCATCTTCTGTCGTTTTCCTTTTACACTGCCAAGGTCAATACCATTTATATTTTCTTCTGTAACCATAACTTAGTTCTCCATATATTGTCTATAGACTGTTTCTAAAAGTTGAAAATCAGTATGTTTCCAATGGTGATGTCTATGTAAAAACTGTTCACTGCAGAATCAGCTTATTGCTCTGATTGCCTTTGCTTTCATCCACCTTTTCATCTTTCCTGGAGTTTCTAATGGTCTCTATTTTATTCTTTCTTTCTTCTATTCCTGCACTGTTTGCCTTAATCACAATCACAGTTTTTCCCCATACTTTTTCGCCAATTAGATATTCTGTTGGGGATGTCCCTCCCCTTTTCCCCTGAAGCGTCTCCTTCCCTCCATCCTTCTGTTCCCATCAGGGCTAATCAGCCAGCGGCCCAGCTCTCCTTCTAAGGCCGCCTTTCACCACTTTTCTTAGTTGGACCCACTATTTTTTGGATTCTGTGCTTTCTTTGTTTATTCCTTCATTTTGCTGGAGCACTTCTTCAAGGACTGTTCTAAGAAAGAGTGTGATATTTACTCCCAGATTTAGCATCTATCTGACATTTCTAGCACTTCCTGATCACCTCATTTAACTTTTCTCTATGAATTTGCTGAAAGTAGAAATAACACCCTAACCACCTATTACTTAGCATAAGGAACGTCTTACTTTTATACAAAAAGAATTTGTGTAAGAGGGGCAGGCATCGCATCTCCACTGTCCAGGCCCTCAAAATATAGACACTGGGGCTTTCCTTTACTACTATGGCTCCTCCAGGGTCAAAGTACCCCCCCCTTTTTAAAAATTATTTTGTTACTGATACATTTTTCCCCAGCTATGTTTCCCAGCTCCCATTTTGCTAAGTTCTAAAGCCTCATAAATGGTTTATTTCCAGGATTATCTGTTACTTTGTTATATGGCATGTTTTCATTTTTATTCATTTCTTAATGTAACAGTCTTCCAGACCATGCCCAGCAAAGTATTTCTTTCCCCAATCAGTAAGGCACAAATGATAGATTCTCTAGTGGAAAACACAACCCGCATCTTTTCACACAACTCTGCCCCACTGCGATGCGGAAGTGACTGGAATCATTTCCTTTATTTAGTTTTTTGGACAACAGTTCCTCCTCATTCTCATGACATCACTTCCTGTAATCCTAGAAGGCCGCCTCTCAAAGTGGGCCCATTGGATAAACTATCTGTTGCAATTGCTCCTCCAACTGCCAGCAATAAAGCACTTGGGAGATGAGTTTGCTCTTGGCCGAATTTAAAATAACCAGACGGCGTGGAGTTCGCAGCTGGATCTGCAGCGCGAGTCGCTGTGCAAGCTGGCGTGGGAAAAAAATAGCTCAGATCGTCAGGGAACGGACACTTTAGGGGAAAGTCTCTTTCCTTTTTTGGCTGAGGTTCTTCTGCCTTTACCATCTCTCTGGACTCAGAAGCTAGGAGGTTATAATAGCACATGCCAAGGTTGCACACGCTAAAGAAACGTGACACAAAGCTGTGCGTGAGAACAGTTGTGAATTCCAGTGTAGTGCCCTCCTTCCACGTTGGTTTGCTTAGTGTGTTTAATTCATTGCCACCCAGCCCAAGATTTCTCTGTCAAAATTGTGACAACAGATCTTTCCTCCAGGGATCACTGATGTTCTTTTTCCTCCTTGTAGCATCCGTGAACGGTAGATAATTAAGGAATGCCTACCTTTTGCATGGCTGGAAATCTTGGGGCTCAGAGAAGCTAAGGGCTTAACTCGAGATTTGTGTATTAGCTTCCTCATAGGGAAGCTGAGCTAATGGCAGAGTACTTAGAGGGGCCAAGGATTATAATACAGGAGAAAGTCGAGATTCCTTTGCCATTTAGACTTTGAAAGCACTGGTTGGTGGCACTCTGCTGGCTTCCAGCCAAGCATGGTGCTTCCTTGGCTCTCTCCTCATCCTCAGACTTTTTTCTCTCCTGCTCTTAGACATATACCAGGGGACGTGCAGAAGGTGCATGGACTTGGTGTCTCCATTGCTCACCCACGAAGCACATAAAGGGAACCCCTCCAAGCTTCTCCTTCTCTATCTGCAAAATGAAGATAATAATGTTACAGAGTCCAAGCTCGTACTGGTCACCACACAACAGGCCAATAAATTGAGAGAGAAGGTATTGGGGCAAGAAATAGCGACTTTATTCGGAAACCCAGCAGACGGAAGATGGTGGACTAGTGTCCCAAAGAATCATCTTCCCCAAGTTAGAATGCAGGCTTTATTTATACTAAAAGGGGAGGGAGTAAAGTCAAACATTTCCTGGTTCCGTTCAGCCTCCAGAGGGGATGTGTTAATCTCTTCCTTCCTGCAGTCATTCACAGGTGGGCCTGGTCAGGATGTTTCCTGGGACCTAAACAAAGATATTTTAGCTTAATGCTCATTACACAGGAGGCAGGGTTCCCAGAGATAGGCCATTATGTATAATATAAGCTTATAGGCAACATCCCTTTAGTGATTAACTTGTCACAAAAACAATAAAATGCAAAGGTTAAAGTAATTTGTTCTTCCCTATTACAGTAAGTTCTAATTCCCAGACCTCTGTAACAACTGAGACCACACATGTAAAAGGGCTTTCTCTGGGAGCAACCAACCACACAGTAAAGTAAGTATTAACTCTCTACTCTGGATCCTTCCATTCATAGATGTGCACATGGCACATTTTGTTTATCCATTCCTCCATCAATGGACACTTGGGTTGCTTCCACCTTTTGGCTACTGTGACAAATGCTGCTATGAACATAGGTGTTCTAAAACGTGAGTCCCTTTCTATTCCTTTAGGTCTATATGTAGGAGTGGAATTGCTGGATCATATGGTAATTCTAAGTTTAGAATTCCTTTTTAAGGAACCATGCACGGTTTTCCATAGTGGCTCATTTTACATTCCCACCTCTAGACTTTAAACAACTACTTATTTCCATTTTAGGAGAGAGTCATTTATTTCATTGTTCATCCCCATTTTTCTTAAGAAGTACTTGTCAACTGTTGGCTCTTCAAACCACCAGAAAACCTGTTGGCCGCAAAGCCGAGTTTACTACACCTGTTACAGGAAGGAAGAAGACCATGTCTTTAAAGGTTGTATTAGTGTCTCAGAAGGGGGAAGTCAGGGGACGATGCTTATAGGGTTTGAGGCCTGGCTGTGTGACATTAAGGCAGGTCTTGGAAGCTGAGTTACTGGTTGGCACCGGGCAGGGGTTACAACACAATAGCTTTGCATTAGTGGAGCAAGGGTCCTGAAGCCGATCCTGATGAGCAAGACATTAACCTTGATAAGTAAGCTCTTTCAGTTGGCTCAAGTCTTCTCTTCCAGGAGCAAATATTTATTTCCTGGAGCAAGCAGATAAGACACTTTTGCTTCTTGTTTAATGTAAGGACAATATGCCCCATTTCAGTGCTGTCTAACACAGGCACAAGAAAATAAGCTGGTTTCTGTTCTCACAGGCGAGGAAGGAAGAGCCTTACCTTTACTTTACTATCACAGTCATTGAGTGGGAGCGACAGCAGGAAAAGGAGAGATGTTAGAACCAGCAGTGACAGAGCTGGAGTGCGCAGTCACGTGGGAAATTGTAGCCCGTCAGGCCAGTTCTCTGAATCTAGATCAAGTCAATTTCTGGACTCTCTGCCTGAATTCTACCTTGTGAATATTTTGTTTTAATGTTACATAAACTGTATGTTCAGGAGGCGTTTTCCTGGTGTTCTCAGTCTTGTGAGCCATGGAGGTAACTGGTCTCACCTCCTTTCCTCAAACTAGCACACATACACATACGGTTTCTCTCTTCTCCCCACATCTCCTTTCACACAACCTCCATTTAGTCAAAAATTGACAAAGAGCAGTGAGAAAAACTAGGCCAGCTTCACAACACTCCACATTGTTTTGGGACACAGGAAAAAACAGCTCGCTTGTTAGCTTTAATCTGATGTGTAGTCGCATGAGTTGTTTCAATTCTTACAGTATATTTTATGTATTAAAAATCCCTACACCTTAATACAATCAGAATTTCATACAATTTATGACAAAGGTCCACAAGAATGAGCTAGATTTTGTGTTCAATATCACTTCAAAGTTCACAACCATCAGTTGAAACAGCGAGTAAAAATTTAAAGAAAACTTCATTCATCAGGTTCCTCATGGGAAAGCACTTTATTTATTGGAAAGAAATATTTTGATAAGCAACTTGGGTTAGGAAGGTGGGATCCCAAGGATATGCTTAAGTAGAAATCACAGTAATAATAGTAAACGGCCTTTTGTGGAGCCTGAATCCTGTTAACAGGAGGGTATTTGTTTAGTTGAGCTATGAATTGGTATTATATGTGCCAGTTTGGGAGTAGAAACGAGGCAAGCAGAATTTCTCTGCATAATAGAGAGAGAAGACCCAGCTAGGCTGGGCGATGTTGGAGGAAGGAGAGAGAGAGAAAAAATTCTCAGCCATGGTATTGTTGACTGAAAAAAAACAAAAACAAAAACAAACCACAACCTAAAAGTTGAGACTTATGTTTTATTTGGCGGACTTGCTGAGGACTTGAGCCCAGGACGCAGCCTCTCTGATTAGCTCTGAGGGACTGCTTTGAAGATGTAAAGGGAGGAACCAGGTTATAGAGGAGTTTTTGCTAAAAAAAACCTGGAGGTGGTAGCATCAAAAAATGACAGTTAATTAAAGAAAACCAGGTATCTCAAGTTAATGACTTTAGTGTTTTTCTATGGGAAAATGCAAGAGTCATTGAAATCATTCTTTTGATATGCACCTTAACTATCTGGGCTCAGAATCCTGCTTTTCTCCATCCTGAATCCCCTCGTGGAGCACCATTGCGCTCAGCTGCAGTAGCTGGTGTCTTGATGGAGGCAATATCCTTCGTTTACTGATATGGCAGCTAACATATTTTCCTCCACAGTATATCAAAGCAGATAGAAATGAAATATCTAATATTTGCTGCAGGATATATGATTATAAACTCGAGGCCAAGGTTTCTCACCCTCAGCACTTTTGACATGTTAGGCCAGAGAATTCTTTGTTGATGGGGCTGCCCTGTTTATTGGAGGAGGGTTAGCAGGATCCCGGGCCACTAACCACTGGATGCCGGTAGCAGCTTCCCCCTTCCACCAGTCGCGGCAACCAAAAACGTCTCCAGACATTGCCAAACGTTCTCTGGGTAGCAAAATCACCACTGGTAGAGAAACGCTGTGTGTATCTTTAGTCAAGACTACTTTCTTGGGCTCGGTGAGGGGGGAGGGGGGAGGTCAACAGCCAGCTACTAAGATGAATGTTCTCATAATAGGAAACAGGCTTACTTTACAGGGACCCTGGATTCCTGTACTAACATTGTAGACCTGAGACATGGCCTGCACACATTCAAATTCCTAATAAACAGTCTGATACATATTGCAAAGGCAATATGAGACCGAGTTAGATCTTAGGAGGTTTCCTAGTTTCTCTGTGCCCCTTGTCAACCTTGAACCTTTTGATTATAGCATTTTACCTAATACCAATACCCACATATCTGTTTCCTTTCTAGACTGCAGGCTCTTTTATTAGCACCACTGCTTAACACAATGTCTAAAATATTCTAATCCTGAAGTCACAGACCGGCAGAGTCCACACTCCTTACTTGGCCTGTGGCTATGTTTTATTTAACTCTTTTAAACATTAGAATGTTCACATTAAAATATAAATTTAGGGGTTCCCTGGTGGCGCAGTGGTTGAGAGTCCGCCTGCCGATGCAGGGGACGCGGGTTCGTGCCCCGGTCCGGGAAGATCCCACATGCCGCGGAGTGGCCAGGCCCGCTGAGCCTGCGCGTCCGGAGCCTGTGCTCCACAACGGGAGAGGCCAAAACAGTGAGAGGCCCGCGTACCGCAAAAACTCTAAATAAATAAATTTATAACTTTTCTAAAAGAATTAGAAGATGGTTCAACAGTAAACTAGCATTGTCACATTGCCAGGAGTCCACAGTTCCTGGAGCTGAGAATCAGTTTCTGCTTTAGAAGAGCTACATTCTGACCAGTTTTCATCCTCTTGGTATTGCTCCAGCCCCTTCTCTTGTCTGTATTACTGACCTGGCCCCTGAAGGTATATGGATTCTCAGTCCCTGGTATAAGTGCCCCTAAACTGTTTACAATAATTGGTCTTCGATTTCCTATTAGGTATCTTAATATTTTATGGTGTAGAAAGAAAGAAAGAAAGATGGCCATACAGCAGTCTGAAACAAAGTTGAATTTATTGGTTTGCTTGACAAGAAGAGCTGCATCGCTCAAATGCAAAATCAGTAGGTCTTTCTGAATAGAAATTGAAAGGGGGAGATATGTGTTGAAAAGGAAGTACATCAAACACATACGGAGTAAAAGTCTGATGGCTCCTGAGGTGCACAGCAAACTCCTCTTTGCAATTGGTCATTGCTCAAAAGCAGGACCAGGGCTCAGAGGGAAACCACAGGGGCTGTTTAAGCTCCAGTTAGCTTAGGACCATGCAAATCTCAATGTGTATGCTGAGGATTGGTGGAAAGTTTCCCTTTTTTTTTTTTAAACAATGGTTAATAATAATTATTATTCAGACAGTTAAGTAGCTACCTGAATGACTGAAAGGTCTCCAGGGTTTAGTTTGATCTTCAACTCTGGTACTTTCTTTCTGGATCATTAGTGATGTTAGATGTAGGCCATTCAGTGTATCTGAATTGGGCTCCTTGAGTTCTCTTTCTGTACCTCTAGGTAACCTCTGGGCCTTTGAATTTCCCTAGCGCAACACTAGTGCATTGTACCAAGCAGATTCTCACAGCTCCCAGCTCCCAGCTCCCAGCTCCCAGCTCCACAGGGAAATTAGGCCAGGCTGGATATTTCCTGAAACAGGACTTTCATTTTCTCCAGCCAATGTGATAAATTAGTCAAACTCATGGCCATGGATTTTGGACATTAAAATAAGTTATTGCTGTATCAGTGGACTTGCTTTTATACACAGACGTCAAACCAAGCTTCATTCCCCTGGATCCGTAATTGACAGAATGATTAAGAAACTCTTGGCATTTTAAAAGTGAATACTCAAGACATGATAGGTAGACTGAAATACTAGTCAGCATGTTTACAAAGTACTTGTCTACCAGGAATCTAGTAATTTGACAGTCCTGATTTGGCCTAAAAAATTATTAGAACATCCTTCTCTGAGGAAAGAGGGAAAAGGGAACCCCTTTAAGATGTTAGTATTTCAATAGTAAAGGGAATTTATACATTTGGATAGTTTATAGCTTCTAGTGACTTATTAAATGTTTAAAAATTTCTGTCCTGGTCTTCCCTGGTGGCACAGTGGTTGAGAGTCTGCCTGCTAATGCAGGGCACATGGGTTTGAGCCCTGGTCTGGGAGGATCCCACATGCCGCGGAGCAAGTAGGCCCGTGAGCCACAACTACTGAGCCTGCGCGTCTGGAGCCTGTGCTCCGCAACAAGAGATGCCGCGATAGTGAGAGGCCCACGCACCACCATGAAGAGTGGCCCCCGCTTGCCACAACTAGACAAGGCCCTCGCACAGAAACGAAGACCCAACGCAGCAAAAATAAATAAATAAATTAATAAACTCCTATCCCCAACATCTTCTTTAAAAAAATTTTTTTTCTCTCCTTATTATCACCCTCCTTTAAACTTTTTATTGTGGTAAAATATACATAACAAAAATTTCCATTTTAACTGTTTTTAAGTGTGAAGTTCAGAGGTCTAATTTATTTATTTTTTAAAAAAACTTGTTTTGCTAATTTAAAAAATCGATGGATGAAGGTGAGAAGCACAAATTCATTTATGTCTCTTTTCACATATGTAAATGGGGATGCAATCTATGTTACCAACTATCCTATGTCCCAAACCTTTCCCCCGAAAGTCTCTGATATTAAAGAAGGGAGGACATGGCTAAGTCTATATTCCACTGTTTTTAAGAAATAGAACTTCAATTATCCTTCTCTTTTCAAATCCAAAATGAGGTGCTTAGATTATGTAGAAATAATTAGATACTAAGATTTGGTGAGATAAAAAGTGCTCATTAAACTTGAGTGAAGAAGCTGTATCAAAACTGTTTATCAACTACTAGTTTATTAGTTTCAGTCTATTTTTCTAAATAGACTGCTTTCTAAAAATCATTAAGAATGAAAAATAAAACGTGTAGAGCAATGGTAAAATTTGAGTAAATGTGTTCTTTATTTACTTTAAAAATTACTTTCTTAAAAATAAAAGCAGAAATAAGATTGAATGCATATTTTAAAATTTAAATCTCTTTTATCTTTATATAAAGCAAAGAAAGTATTTGCTTCAAATGTATTTTGGGCATTCTGTAGGGCAGGTATTTCCAAATAGTGATATAAAAAACACTGGTTTAAGGAGTTGTAGACTGATGCCACTGTTCATTGTTGGAAAGCTGCAAACTAAAACCTCTTTGTGGAAATTCCCAGTAACATCCACAGTGTAAAAGCTTCAAGAAATCCCATAATAAAGGAAAAATCTTTTTCAATATTCTCACTGGTTAATATCATATGTGCTATTGTGGCATTTGCTCTGAATTCATGAAATATTTCATTTCACTTCAGCAGCATCACTTCAGTGTCATCAAAATTAATCTTCATTGATATGCGATTTTTTTTTAAACATGTGGCAATTATTCAATTCTTTTACCTTCCCATGTGGTATCACTATACGTATTAGAAGACCGAGGCTATTAAAAGGATAGAAGAATCCCCGGAACTACACAGAGTATCATCCCGTAACATCTTTATTTTCACTTTACATTTCAGTGGCCTTTTTCTCCAAGGAAATAAATCGGATTGAAATTGATTATACCCAGGATGTCATTGACCAAAGCTCTTTGCCTGCAATCCCAGGAGCTGCCACCAGGTGGTGGTGAGCCAGTTTAGATGCACAGGCTCCCTTCCAGGGGAGTGTGAGGGACTGACAAAGCTTAAGCAGTTTTTTTTTAGCTTCAAAAAAGGAAGAAAAGAAGAAAAGGAAGGAAGGAAGAAAAGGAGGGAGGGAGGGAGGGAGGAACCAAACTACAATGAAAATGTCAGGACAACATTATGAATTAACAAAATGCATCTATTGATAAGTTTTTTTCTAAACAGAGCTGCTTGAGACCAACTTTCTTCTCCCTCCCAGCCCGTCCCCTTCCAGTCTCCTCTGCCCCCATCTCGGAGTCCCTAGCTCAAGGAGTGGGAACATTTTTTATGGCTGATATTCCATTGTGCATATACACTACATCTTCTTTATCCATTCCTCTGTTGATGGGCAATTACGTTGTTTTCATATCTTGGCAATTGTAAGTCACACTGTGATGAACATAGGGGTGCACATATCTTTCTGAATTAGTTGTACACCTGAAACTTATATAATGTTATAAATCAGTGTTACCTCAATAAAAATAAAAAATTAAAATAAAAAAAGAGCAGGCACCCTTTGCTTTTCTGTCCGGAATTTTTTTCTAATTCAAAAGATTTTTGGTGTCTGTTCTATTTGTGTAGATCAAGGAAGCCTGGAAGACTCAGGAACTTAACAACCTCAGGCAGCACTCTGCCAATGAGGGAACAGAGTCTGTAAATAAAGAGCTCAGCTTCCCCTCTTGGGGAGGCCATTCTGAGAAGCTTCTACGTGGCTCCTCAGAGGGTCCCTAGGGAGACTGAGCCCCAGATGTCTGGAGGGGAAGACTGCTCATTTATGTACCATTTATTTATTGGGCTTTGTCTCTACCCCTTCTCACTTTCCTGCTCCTTCACTAGCACTTACTGAGGTCACCTCCCCCTAAAACTTGACCTGAGTTGTCTCAGGGTCTGCTTTGATGGAACCTAAACTAGGACATTAGTACAAGTTGAACTCTGGTGTCTTTTCAGCCTTATTAGATACATAATATTAGAATCCATTGGAAATCATATGCAGATTGGTTTGCAAGACAAAGACACACACACACACACACACACACAAGAAATTGTGCCAGTTTTTGGTTCTGTCCACTCTAAGTCTGACATCCAAATGTTATTGACTTGCTAATTGCAATTCTTAATTTGAGCTTTGCTTCTATGTCCATTTAGTTTAAGCAGCTGGATTTCTTGGAAACCCCTTTCTTACTAGGTCTCGTTATAGCTAAAAAAAAAAAAAAGAAAAAGAAAAAAGAACTAAATTGTACACACTAACATAGTGGCCATTGTATTATTCTGTGTTTATAATTTGCCTTCTTTACCTGAACCAAAACTTTTTTTCCCGCTTCTACATAGACTATTTTTAGAGCAGTTTTAGACTCACAGCAAAATTGAGCAGCAAGTACAGAGAGTTCCCATGTCCCCTGCCCTCCATTCATGTGTGGCCTCCTCCACTATCAACCCCAAACTGTTTTTAAGTTAGTTATTTTTTGTCTTTTTAAAAGTTAAAAAGTGTCTAACATCATATAGATTTTGAAAGTAGTGACCTGTTGATTTACGGACACTGCCAGCTCTGTCTTTGATCTTTTTCTTCACGTCTTTCCATTCTCAGTCCATACTCTTCTTGAGAAGGCAGGCAGAAAGATTCACAGGACCCTGTGTTACCAGGCAAGGGCTCATGTGCCCATGGTACAGAAAGCCAAACTCTGACAGTGCGTGTTTGCAGCAAAGTAAGGGTTTATTTACAGGGTGCCAAGCAAGGGCAGCTCATACTCAAAAGACTTGCATTCCCTACTGGCTTTTAGGCAAGGGTTTTCAAAGGCAGTGTTAGGGGAGAGGGTTATAGGATGCCTGATCTGTTATGGACCTTCTGATTGGCGGGAGGTGAGGTAATAGGGCAAAGTTTCAGGAATCTCAATCAGCCTTATGCTTCCAACCAGTCTGGGGTCTATATGCTGGTGGTCGGTGCTGGTCATCACCCTACACCAGGTGGGGGGGGGTCTTAGTTTCTGCAGAACAGCTCAAAGATAAGCATCAGATTGTTATCTATATCCCTCCAGGAGGAACTAGGAGTCCTGTGACTCTATTGTTCTACTCATTAACTGCTTGGATCTGCTCTTTGGAACTCAAGAAGGCCTAGGAGACTAAAGCCTTTTCTCTACAAACAACAAATGGGGGACACAGAGGGATTTTTGTACCCGGGAAGGCCCTGCAGGGTTCTGCTTGGTTTCATATACACCGGGGCTCGTCCTTATCAGGGAGGGGACTTTTCCAAAGCAGAGAATGAAGGAAGGTTGATTTTCATCAAACAATGGAAGTCTGAGAGAAAAGAAAATGACAGTCTTCTGTTTTAATAAAGACAACTCATCTCAAAGAATGTTAAAGTAAAATTTAGTTCAAGAAAAATTAAAGTTTTCACTAAATCTTGGAGCCATGTTAACAATTGATGTGGCAACTTGCTCCAAATAGCAGTTCCTGTGTAAAAGTCGGAAATGTTAGAGGAAAACACACAGAAATTTACAGCCTTAGGATTTATTTCAACACATATGGTTTAAGGCTCTTGAACGTCTATTAATAAGAGTCAGGTCTGCAACTGCTGCTTTTGTTTATGCCACAATTTTATAATGAACTCAACAAACATTTGCTGGTTACCTGCCATATGCAGGGACACACACATCCGAAAGGATGCCTGTATTTCCTCGGTGACAAGCCCATGATCAGTGCTCCACTGAACGTTTTGAATGTTTCCCCATTTAGTTCTCATATGAGTAAGATGAAGAGAAGTTTTTGCCATTTTACAGGTGAGGAAAGGTGTGCAGCTGGCCTAAAATCATGTGACTTAAACAAGCAAGATTTGAACCCAAATCTATTTGACCTAAATCTATTTGACGCCAGAGCCTATTTTCCATTCCAGCTCACCGCACCACCTCTTTAACAAAGAAAGAACTTTGCCAACATGTTTTCCTAGGTAGGATCACACTGCTTCATATTTGTTTAAAGAAATGTTATTGGGTCCCACCCCTCTCTGCTACACCAACCTGCTCTATTTCCCCTCCTGCAGCCAGCACTGAAGAAACAAATAGGATCCTCTGAGGCCTCGGTGACTAACCCCATTTGGCCTGCTGACACTTGAAATATATCTAGGTTGAACTGTGATGTGCTATAAAATACACATGGGAGTTTGAAGATTTGCTAAGAAAAAGATAATGTAAAACATGTTAATAAAGTTTTTACACCGATCATGTAGTGAAATAATATTATGGGGTAAAATAAAATATTAATTCAAGTTAATGCCATCTCTTTCTTTTTACTGGTTTAATATGGCTACTAGAGCGTTTAAAATTACCCATGTGGATCACATTCTATTTCTAGAGGACGGCTCAGCAGCACAGGCTGTACTTAGATCTCTTCCTTTGTTGCCTTCTTCATAGATTAAGTTGCTATTATTGGGAGTTTAGTGAGGATTTGTGAGAACGAGGGCTGACAGCTTCTCAGCACGCCTGGGTGTTAGAGGAGAGAGACCCTAATGCCAAAGACTTAACTTGGCTAATCTACTTGAGCTGGAATTCTGCGGCCTCCGTCATTAAAGGAGTTAAGCCCTTTAGTGAGCTTTGGCCTTTGCAAACACTACCTATCTTTTTGGATTAGATCTTACAGAATTTAAAAAAGGATAGGGGAAATGAAATCATCCAGGAACAAAACAAACATTCTCTGTTTTGTCAAATGATGGGTCCAAGTTTGATGTTTCTAAATTTGTCTTGAGTTTACCTGGATAGCAAGCTGAGAGCTATTTATTGTTTGCCTCTGCTTATAAAGGAAATGCCTATAATGGCTGTAGTGCTACAGTTGAAAGGGATGGAAAAGTCCATTTGCTTTGGAGAGGCTAAGAGACAGAAAGAAACCCTGCAGGGACTATCACATTACCTCCTCAGACTGGGAAAGTGATGACTGGCCCAAGATGGGATTTCAGCCTTGTGGTTAAATAAGCAAACAATCTAACCATGTCATAGCATAATGATAATACGAAAGAGGATAGATAAATCCAGGTCAATTCCCCACATCCAGCAGCTGGAGACACTGAGGCCCAGAAAGGCTGGGCTGGCTGAGGTCACTTAACATAATGACAGGGTCAGCCCTAAACCCACAGGTGGTAGGAGTGGGACAGAACTTCACAGATAACCCAGTTCGGGGCTCTCAAGCTGCTTGCTGTGTGCATTAGAATCACCCGGGGGTTGTTCGAAGTCTCCACGCCCAAGGCTGCCCCCTAGACCGATGAAGTAAGTCATCAGCATTTGGTAAGTTTCCCAGGTGATTGCAGTCTGGTTCACCCCCTGATTGTCCAGACACTGAGACCCAGAAAGGATCCGGGAGCTTTGCTCAACTTCCAAGGGCTAGCAAGGGCTGAGCAGGGACAAAGTCGTTCTTTTGTGGCCCTGGATTTTGTACTTTCCTCTTCCTTCACTCTCAGTCCACTATTCTTAGGTCACATCACTTGGCCTTCCTTTGAAATGTCCTCCCTTCAAATCTATGCAGGGCTGTCTCCTTCTCGACTGGACCTCACCTTCCATGCAGCATTTCCTGGGAGGGGCCAGCCCTGACCACCTGCACCTCCTCTGGTGTCGCCATTGTATCACTGTTTTCCTTCCGGGCACTTATCACTCTGTGAAATGATCTCCTGCAGTGTTTGTGTTCCCCAGTAGACCACGTCTTGTCTGCTAGGCTCACAGCCCTCTTGCCAGCTCCTGCAACTGTCCCTGTCCCATTGTAAGGGATCAGTAAGTGTCTGTGGACCGAATAAATGTTGGACACACGCTTAGCAGTGACATTCTCCCGGATATTGTCTTCTAAGGGTATCGTTTCAGGGGAAATATACTTCTAATTATGTAAGTTGGAGAAAATATTGTTTAGTTTTCAGAAATGCATTTTCCAGTGTAACTCTTCTGAATCACATCTGTTCCATCATGTGGGGCTCATCTGGGTGGACAGTTTGAATATACGTCAGCTCGAAGATAGACTCTTAGGCTATTTAAAGGGACACCATTTTACCCATGATCTGAAAATGGACTTTGGTTAGATGATGGAGTGTGGTTAGAATAAGAGTATCACATGACCAGATGGAAACATTTGCTTCCAATGAAGATCAAGTGATAAAGGCCCTTCTTTCAACGCAAAAGGATTAACAATGCGGCAGGTAAAGAAAAAGCTTTCCAGGTGAATAGTGTTACATACATAAAGTAATGGCAGGTGGTAGGCTACAAGATTATGGCAGTCATGTATTTGTGGAATCTCATAACCATGAATTCTATAAAATGGTATAAGGGGATCCTGTAAATATTCAGAAGTTATGATCAGTCCTCAGATGCATTCATGGAGAGCTGCAATAAACACGATTCGTGTCCTCACTGAAGTCAGCACTTACTTTAGCACTTAGTAATGTAAGGTGTAGAGCTTGTTTACTCAAAAGCCTTGTTCTTAGAGTAGCAGCACTTTAAAGCTCGCTACAAATGCAAAATCTCAGGCTCCCCACCCCAGTGCAATCAGAATTTGCCTTTTAACAAGACCCCCAGGAAATTCACACACACACACACACACACGTACACACACACGTTTGAGAAGTGGTCTAGAATTAGGCTCTAGACCACTGGTTCTCACCTTGGGGAGGGCGTGGGTGTGTGATTTTATTCCCCAAGGGGCATTTGGTGATGGCTGGAGACATTTCTGGTTGTCATACCTGGGGATGGTGAGGATGGGGTGGATGTTGCTGGCACCTAGTGGGTGGAGCCTGGGGATGCTGTTCAACATCCCTACACTACCCAGGACAGTCCCTCTCCCCAAGGAAGAATGATCCAGCACAAAACGTCAACAGTGCTGAGGCTGCGTAACCCTGCTCTAGACCAACAGCCTTTAGAGTTTAAAATGGTAACGTTATTATTCACAATAAAGCAAATCGTAGCTTGGATGCAATGGTCAATTAGAACTAACCACAGAATCCACGTATCTAAAACTTGAAAGATGGAGTTGATTGAAAAATCGGTGGTAGACTCATCATAACTGATGAGTGGCTACAGAATCACATTCTATGGCGTGAGAAGCCAAGGGTTTGATGGTAATGATATCTTAAAACAAGTTAGACCCACTGTCACCAACCTCAGCATTCTTTGCACCTAGTTCTAGTCACAGCATTGCTTCCTGCTTTTATCCAAATACTCCAGGCCCTCGTGCCTCATTTACTCTGCCTGAAATGCCCTGTTCCTTTCCTTCATCTGTCATATTCCTCCCTCTCCTACCCTAAGATGCCAGCGGTCACTGCCCTTCTCGGTGCTTTTCCCCCTCACGGCCCCTCTCCCCGACTCCAGGTTCTCCCTACCGGAACACACTCGTTCTAGAGCATCCGTGTCTGACTGTATCCACCCCACGTTACTGGGACCTGAATCCCACCCCCAGAGATTCTCTGTTCATTAATCTTGGTGTGGCCTGGGTGGCGGTATTTTTCAAGCTCCTCAGCCGGGGTTGAAAACCACTGCTCACAGATACAGGTCAATCTCCTTAACTCAGTGAGGATCTGGGACTGTCCTAACCACAGCTCCTTTTTCAGGCTCATTGGCCACCCTCAGGATCTTGATATCTCTTCCCTTCCTAGCCATATCCTCAAATATGCCATGCACTTTTTAAAAAAGTTATTTGTCCTTATAAAAAAATGTAACAGTCTATTTGTACAAATTTTGGAAAAAACACAGAATGATGAAGTTGAAATTGATTTACTTCTAAATCCAAAGAAACAGGTAACCGCTGTCATATTTCTGTATTTCCTACCAGTATTGTCATGGGCGTAGTCATATACAACACCAGTCCTGTCCTACACGTGTGCCTCTGGTCATATGGCTCCTTCTGCCTGGAAGGTCCTTCCTCACTAACCATCCCTTGGCCACCCAGTGTTTGCTACTACAAACCCCTCCGTGTCCATCGGATATAAGTGCTTCTCTGTTACAAAACCTTTTCTGATCAATCTCAGGCAGACGGGATATATTCTCTCATATCTGCGATCCTGTAGCGCTGTATCCACGCCCACGATTATGGGGCTCATCACTGACTGGCTGCTGGAGCGCCATCTGCAGGTCATTTTCCCCTGCAAGACTGTGAGATCTTCGAGTGTAGGAAATCATGCCTTTTCCTTACGTATGCTTTTGTTTGTCTGTATTTTAATCCTGGTGCATAGCACGATGCCTGGATGGGAGAGGGACTTAGTACTAACATTTATTGAATTGGTGAATTTGCTTCCGTAACTGATTTTGAGGGCAAGCTATAACCCTTGGTGAAACCAGTCTGGAGGGTAGCATTTAAGCAATTGGCGATGGCCTGCTTTTGTTTTCTTTTTTTAATTTTGCTTTATTCCTTTTAAGCTTAACACTATTCACTGGTCTTTGCTCCTGGGTGACTAAACAATTCTACTCTTTTAATTGAAATCAAATTGGTGGAGAACAACCACAATGAGTTTTTCTTCTATTCATGTCTTGTAGAATTAGGCTATGTGGGAAAGGGGTGGATAGAATTAAGATGGTACCGAAGTAGCTGCTTCGGCCTTTAACATCAAGAGAAATACAGCCAAGGTTCTCCCAAGCCCCAAAGCTGACATTTGAACTGATAATATTTTAATAAATGGACTTGGCTTTACCCAGTAGTGATACTGGTCTATGCTTTCAAGATGCTCCAACATTTACGGTAGGAACACTGCAGAAGAGAGATAGGAAGACATATGAGCTTTAATATTAATACTTTGGTCAAAAGAACTACAGTTACATGCATTTTCCCATTTATTATCTGATGTATAAGGATGCGTCAGATAATAGTGATAGCAAAACCCAGTGAATTCTACATTAAAATATTTAATATTTTAAATAAAATATTTAACGTACCTAAATCATAAAGTCTTATATTTTTAAAAAGCAAATGGTAAAGCACCAGGGAAGTAAAATAAATAATTCAAAGCTTCTGAAGAGAAAACACATGCTGAATTTTGAGAAAGGTGATGTCCTTACATATGAACTTATTGTCATTATTGACAATCAAGATAGCAAGACTGCCCCCTAAAACCTTCCTACCAGCTTCTATTACATCCTATTATTGCACACACTCAGTGGTCATTGTGTTAGAACTGCCTTCAATTTGTGTGCTGACAATTTGTTGGCTCATAGGGGACTCAGAGTAAAGAAAACAATGAGCCATTTCAATTACATTTCAGCAAAAAATGGGGCACTGCTGTTTGTTTCTCCCTCTAAGCCAAATTCCAAGAGGCAATTTGAGGATGGGATTTGAACATGGGCAAAAGCTGATTTAGTTGTTCTACTTGCCAGGCCTTTTGATTCTGTACTAGGTGAGGGCTGTCCCTGGGCCAATATTGATTCTAGAACTTTTTAGGAACATAACTTTGGAGGCAGACCCCTTCACTCTGACTGTTTTTTTTTTTTGGCTGCATTGGGTCTCCGTTGCTCTTTGTGGGCTTTCTCTAGTTGCGGCGAGCGGGGGCTACTCTTTGTTGCCGTGTGGGGCTTCTCGTTGCGGTGGCTTCTCTTGTTGCGGAGCACGCGCTCTAGGCACACGGGCTTCAGTAGTTGCAGCACGCGGGCTCAGTAGTTGCAGTGTGTGGGCTCTAGGGCAAGCAAGCTTCAGTAGTTGTGGCTCCCGGGCTTAGCTGCTCCGCGGCATGTGGGTTCTTCCCAGACGAGGGCTCGAACCCGTGTTCCTGATTGGCAGGCGTATTCTTAACCACTGCACCACCAGGGAAGTCCTCACTATGACCTTAAGTCACAGTACTTCACTTATCTGAGCCTCAGTTTTTTCTTAAAATAAGACATAATAATATGAACCCAAGGATGTTTGGGGATTAAATGAGATAATACACAAAAGCATTTAGCACAATGTCTGTACATAGTATGGGTTCAATAAATGGTAACAATTATGATAGTTCCACATCATATCCATAATAATATATTTGTAAAAGTCTTGGGTATCCTGAGTCAGGTCTGAATCTTTCCAGAGTTCACTGGGTCCCCCAGAGGAGGCAGAAACTTGTCTCCTGGTTGACCCCTCTCTCATGTCTGGACTTGGGGTTCTAGAGAGACTCAGAAACAGAAAGCGAACAAAAAATTAGTGGAATCTTTTCATCAGATCTCTGAAACTAAGTAATGAGATTTCACTGTTCATCAACAATAACCTTCCTTTATAATCTAGATGGTATTCTGGGATTACTTAGAATGACTTCTCCTAGATCTTCCATGTTAAGGACCCTTAATAAATAAATTTCTATGTTTCCTATTGAGTCCAATTGATTGAAGTTTTTGATTGGGAATATTGGTTCTAATGCTGTACCAGAGACATTCAAAATAGTAGTGATTGTCAAATGAAGAAAAACACACGACCTAAAAGTTGCAAGTTAAGTTTTATTTGGGACCTTACTGAGGGCTATAGCCCAAGAGACAGCCTCTCATTTAGCTCTGAGAAACTGCGCTGAAGAGGTAAGGAAGTAGCCAGCATATATAGGAGTTTTCGCTGAAAACAAAAAACAACCCCCCCCCCCAAAAAAAACCAAACAAACATGTAGTCGAACATCAAAGATTACTACTAGTCACAAAACAGGCATCTCAAGTTAATGCTTTTCTGTGTATGGGAAGATGCGAGAGTCTGGGCGCATTGAAATTATTCCTTAGATATACATCTTAAGTAACTAGGGCCAGTAGCCAACAAAGGCTGTTTACCATTTTTCTCCATCCTGAATTCCTCTCAGGGTGTACTGTGGAAGGACAACTGCAGTGGCTGATGGCTTGAATTTCATTCCTAGTTTAGACAGGAATAAAAGGTTGTTAGTCCATTCCATGTGCTATTCTTAGATCAGGCCCTGTTGATAACCTAAAATTCTCTGGATTGTCTGTCTTGTCTATTGCAATCCAGGAAATGCTTTCCCTTGTTGCTTCTTCCCATATCCAGAGTTGCACTATTACAATTATTTTATATAGAGTTATATATATGATCAATTGTCTCAAGACCTTTAACCATCATTAATTTTGTCCGAGGCTTGGTTACACATTGCGTAATGCAAGAGACAACAATATTATAAAATAGACAGGATATAAGTAATATAGCTAGTAACATTAATAAGGTCATAGTACTCAGAGAGAGACAAAAACATAAACAATTTGAAAACAACAAAGAAAGAACAAATTAAAACAATGATTAGTATAATTGGTTGTAATCTGGTCACAATAAGCCATCAAGTCCAGAGGGGAGGCAGCTGGAGAAGCCAAATTCTGGAGGGATCAGGTAGAGAGAAAAAGATAGATGTTTCATTTTTATTTACAAAGCTATACTTTATCAACTTGTTGTAGGTCATAGTTAGCATAAGAGGAAATGTTCTCTGAAAAACAAAGATACAAAGGCCAGTAATATTTCAGGCAAAAGGTTATAAAATTATAAATCATATTTATCAGTTCACTCAGTCCTATGTAATTAATTCCTGTTGACCTGGATGAAGCCATCAGGTTTTCCATTAGTTTTGTAATTTCTTACCCCGTTCAGTGGTATGATCTAAAAGTCATCAGAAACTTATATTTGTCAAAAAGTCCTTTTTATGAATCTTCTTGAAGATCTTCATTTTATAAAAGCATCAGAGTAAAATAATGACTATCTATAAGTGACAAAAGACTTAAAATGTCATGGTTAAAGATCTGATTATAATGCAATTGACAAGAAAACTGGTTATTTCTGTGACATACAACATTTTAAGATAAGTTTAGAATTTTATTCCATACAATTGTTTGGAAATTCTATGTCAATTACCTATACAGTATAACCTAAGAAGGTTTATCACCACTTATTTGACAATGTTTCCCAGGTAATTTAACATATCAAGTAAACATAATTAGTTTAATATTTCTCTTTGGGATGTTTCAGGGGCCCTTTGAAGCATCTCAAAGTTAGCTAGAGGTCAAAAGAACTCCATTTAGAATTTGACTTGGGGAAGTTTGTCCAAGATACCAAAAAGTTTTACAACATTTGGTCAAATAGGATCATAGTTCACTGTGAAGTAATACTTATTCATTCAACCACAGTGACAATAAAACATTTTAAGGGCACAGAAAGTTGCAACAGATTACTTAAAAGGAGGTAAAGAAAATTTACAGTCTGTTATTAAAAACAGATCGATAGTCCAAGAAAACTTTGTTCTCCTAACACAGAAAACTAAATTCTCGAATTCCCTGGCAGTCCAGTGGTTAGGACTCCACGTTTCCACGGCAGGGGGCACAGGTTCAATCCCTGGTCAGGGAACTAATATCCTGCAAGCAGCATGGTCAAAAAAAAGAAACAAAGAAAGAAAACTAAATTCTAGTTTTGTACCAGCTTACTGTAAATACTAAAATTTATTTACTCGGGCTTCCCTGATGGCGCAGTGGTTGGGAGTCCGCCTGCCGATGCAGGGGACGCGGGTGTGTGCCCCAGTCCGGGAAGATCCCACGTGCCGCGGAGCGGCTGGGCCCGTGAGCCATGGCCGCTGAGCCTGTGCATCCGGAGCCTGTGCTTCGCAATGGGAGAGGCCACAGCAGTGAGAGGCCCGCGTACAGAAAGAAAAAAAAAAAAAAAAAAATTATTTACTCAATTAAATTTTATTTTAAGCTTAGCCAGTCCTGACCATGTTCAAACTCATTTCTCAGGGCTCCTTTCCCACAAACCTTCTGTAACTTCCTTTTTACTTTCAGGCTTTGTCCTATGCTTTTACTTTCTTACTCTCTCTCCAGGACAAAATTACTTTTTCTCTTAACAAAATGTATTTTCATTCCTTGTGAGTTTTTATTTCAGACAAAGATCTTTTTCTTGTTAATTTTAGTAGTTTTAATTACATGTATTAATTAGAATTCTTAACTTTTAAAAACCTTAATTTCTAATGAAAACTAAGAAGAAGTAAAACTAAGAAGTAAGAAATTATGTACTGTCTTTTACGGTAGCGTTCTGTACCTTGGCAAACATAAATATTGTTTATGATTTCTAAAAAATGTGCTTTTTTATAGAAAAAAATTTGTTTGGCACCAAATATTTTTATTAATAGAGACGTATCAAACATATAATGTACACACAGACATATAAACAGACATAACTAGAGATCTCATATCTTCACTTTAAAACTTAGTCATTTTTACCCAAAAGCTGGGTTCACCTCTGCATGGGTGTTGAGCCAAAATACACAACCAAGTCAAAGGGCTGGAGAAGAAAGAATTTTATTACTTGCAACAAGTAAAGAAAACACTGGGAATATTTCTCAAAGCAATGTGTCCCTGAACACCAAAATTGGGGAAGTTTTAAGCTAAGGTTCATGCATATTCATGAGGGGCCTTGAGTGGTGTATGCATATTCATGAAGGGACTTGAGCAGAGGAGAATTCTGCATAGAATTGGAGCAAAGGTTAACAGAGTCCGGGCTCTAGTTGATTGAAGTTACGAGGGTCAGTAAAGGTCAACATTCCCATTTCTTAAATTTTCAGTTAGTCTGGTGGTTGAGTGCTCAAGGGGGTTGGATGCTGCAGAACAGCTCAAGAATGTGCCTCAGGTTAATCTTTACCTTCCAAACAGAATGGGGAGTCTTTATTGTCTCGATATGATTAAGTTATTTCCCCAGCCTGGTAATAGCTCTTTGTTCTTACATTCTTTTTTTCGTTTAAAATCATTAACTACTGAGACTATTCTTCTGCAAGTGCAAGCATTGTAACCAGGCTTAGATCACAAAATGGCTTAGGTCTATGTCTGATTCTCTTCCACCGGGGACACACCCCCCTACCCTATCTGCCTGCGTCATGAATCAAATATTACAATATAAACTTACGAGTTTATAAATAACAGTTGGAATAAATTCAATTTATTTGCTTAGATGACTAAGGCTTTACTATTTGTGGGAAAGACTTTTACGATTTGTATTTGTCCTTGATAAATCCTTAAGGAGGCTGTGAATTAGATTTTGGGTGAGAGAGCCTTTCCAGCAGTTTGAGTTTAAAAAGGCCTCTTCCGACCCCACGCCCTTTTTTTTCTTTTGGTTTCTGGTTGTTCTCCCTGATTGAGCTAACTTGGCTCGGTCTCAAATCATTGTGGGCTGTATTTACATTTCTGATTTGTAGAGATTTGTAAGACAAAGACAGTTGCTCTTAATTCCTCGAAGAATTGTTCTTATGCTTAAATGATTTCAAAAGATTGATTTGCTCAACTACATCTTCTTTAATCTGTTTTTTTTATATCAGTGAGATTTCCAACTAAACTGAGACCCAAATGTTCTAGGTTCTAAAATTTTAGGGTTCAATTTATCATGTCTTTGAAAGTTTGCACAAGGCATTCAACAAAGGCCCTCTTTCTTTTTTCTTCTTTTTAATTTTATTGAAATATAGTTGATTTACAATGTTGAGTTAATTTCTGCTGTACAGCAAAGTGATTCAGTTATGTATATATATATATTCTTTTTCATATTCTTTTCCATTATGGTTTATTACAGGATATTGAATATAGTTCCCTGTGCTATACAGTAGGACCTTGTTGTTTATCCATTCTATATATAATAGTTTGCATTTTCTAATCCCAAACTCCCAATCCATCCCTCCCCCACCCTGCTCCTCTTGGCAACCCGCGACTCTGTTCTCTATATCTGTGAGTCTGTTTCTGTTTTGTAGATAAGTTCACTTGTATTATATTTTAAATTCCACATGTGAGTGGTATTATATGGTATTTGTCTCTCTCTTTTTGACTTACTTCAATTAGTATGATAATCTCTAGTTGTATCCATGTTGCTGCAAATGGCATTCTTTCTTTCTTTTTTATGGCTTGGTAGTATTCCATTTTGTGTGTGTGTGTGTGTGTGTGTGTGTGTGTGTGTGTGTGTGTGTGTGTACCTCATCTTCTTTATCCATTCATCTGTTGATGGACATGTGGGTTGTTTCCATGTCTTGGCTATTGTAAATAGTGCTGCTATGAACATAAGGGTGCATGTATCTTTTCAAATTATACTTTTTTCTCCAGGTATATGCCCAGAAGTGGGATTGCTGGATCATATGGCAACTCTATTTTAATTTTTATTTATTTATTTATTGGCTGCACCATGCAGCACGTGGGATCTTAGTTCCCTGACCAGGGATCGAACCCGCACCCCCTGCATTGGAAGCCCAGAGTCTTAACTAATGGACCGCCAGGGAAGTCCTGCAACTCTATTTTTAGTTTTTTGAGGAAGCTCCATACTGTTTTCCATAGTGGCTGCACCAATTTACATTCCCCCCAACAGTGTAGGAAGGTTCCCTTTTCTCCACACCCTCTCCATTTGTTACTTGTAGACTTTTTATTGATGGCCATTCTGACGGATGTACAAAGGCCCTCTTTCTGAGTATAAAAGTTAAACCCACAGAAATTTACCCTAGTGGTAAAAAAATCTCCATTATTGTTTTTATTAGCCACTGAATATTAGCTCCCAGTTTTTATTTTATATTGTGTGGGGTCAAGTAATCCTACTGGTTTTTCTCAGTGTGTTTAATTAATATTGCTTAAGGGACAGATTTATATGCCCTGTCTTATAATACCAGGCAGGGGAAGCATTCCCCATTGATTCATAATATCCAACCCACAATATAATTAGGCAAAAGAGATGTAATCATCTTATATAAAGCCCACTCAAGTATACCAATTTTTATAAACTTTCATCTCAATTTTATCAACTCTTATACCTTTAACTTTAGCCTCCATTAAGACTCCATCAATAAGTCTTGTTCTTACAAGGAGTCCCAGAAACTTTTTTTTCCCCCAGCCATTTTATCCATTTTTGTAGAAAAGATTTTGGGGTCCCACGTCAGAGGTTGAGACAAGGGACTCAGTCCCTTTTGTCAATTTTGCCACTTGATTAATTGGCCTGTTACCTCAAATAATTGTTGGTCAGGTATCTCAGTGTAATTTTCTTCCAGCCCTTTAAACTGGAGTAAATAGAGCAGACTTGTTTAGGACCCTTTAGTGTTGGGGACCAATTGGAGGTCCTTTTGGCTCATCTAACCTTAGGTAGAATCCCATTTCCAATCCAGTTATTTCTCTGAGTCCCAAATTGGCACCTTAACATGTGTCCATAAGCCACACTCCCAGCGGCAGTTACCATAGAGGATCTGCCATCCTCTTCACCAGCTTCTCAACACCCATGCCCATGAAGGTGAGAGAAACAGCCTGACCCCTGCTCTGACCTGGACACTTGTGCTGAGGTCCTCGTGCTGCCCAGGGTCATGCAAATGTCACTCGCTACCACCTGTGATGCAAAGCAGGCCAGCCCCTGCTCAGCATCTCAAAAGGTCTGTCCTGAAAGTTATTTCACCTGTTCCTAGCTCTCACATCTCTAATCAGGAGCTTCAACCGCAGGCCGAGACAGAAGCAGATTCAGACTCAGTGCTTTTCCTCATTGACCCTTGCCCTCCCTCTTTCCAGGGCATCAGCTCCACATCTTCTGGGAACAGCCCTGAAAGACAATGCACACATTCATCCCAGTATGAACCAGGGACACTTACTACTACTTCACTCTACAGTGGACACCTAACCCTTTTTTTGTATGGGGACTCTTTGGTGGTCTGGTGAAGACTTAGACAACTCAGAAAGGCATTTATTTTTATTTTTTTGGCCAAGCCACATGGCTTGTGGGATCTTTGTTCCCCGACTAGGGATCGAACTTGGGCCCCGGCAGGGGAAGCATGGAGTCCTAACCACTGGGCCACCAGGGAATTCCCCAGAAAAGCATCTTTTAAGTGCATAGAATAAAATACATGGGACCACAAAAGAAGCCAACTGTATTAACATACAGTTACTAATACATTTTAAAAAGCAAATTGGTGGTAAGGAAATACACAGACCTTTTAATGCATGAGATAACAAGACCCTGCAGTGGGTCTAATACCTACTGTAATTTCAGAGTTATGAGGGTGAATGTGCAGTGATATCTGCAATAACAATTTGCTATGAAAATATCTGTGATTTCTGTTAGTGACAAAGTTACAGACATGGCTAATCCTGCTTTGGTTTGCTGTCCACATTCATATTTGAAAGGCTGATGTAAATTACAGTTAGAAGTTAGTGAAAATACAGATGTTATTCTTTTCCCATTTTAGTTTATACCCTACTCCCTCTTACTACATTAATGGAACCCCCAATTCCTTCCCCACCCCCCTTCCCAGGTCCCATTGCCTGCTGGGCCCTCAAGCCCTTCAAAGCTGAGAGTTTTTTTGTTTGTTTGTTTTGGGTTTTTTTGCGGTACGCAGGCCTCTCCCACTGTGGAGCACAGGCTCCGGACGCGCAGGCTCAGCGGCCATGGCTCACGGGCCCAGCCGCTCCGCGGCATGTGGGATCCTCCCGGACTGGGGCACGAACCCGTGTCCCCTGCATCGGCAGGTGGACTCTCAACCACTGCGCCACCAGGGAAGCCCAAAGCTGAGAGTTTTGAAGGTATTTTAGCAGGCCTGAGAGTTTGCAGGCGTTGTTCATTATTCTCGGTGTTGTACTTTCCTTCTATCCTTTTTGTGAAAAGTCGCAAACTGATCTCTGTGTTTTGGGGGATTGGGGAAGGGTCTGAGTGCCTGTTTGGAGCAAAGCACATAACAGAGTATTGTGCTTGTGCCCCTCACCCCCAGGTGAGAAGAGATCTTACAGAGGTCATCAGCAGGTGACATGAAGAGGAGAGGAAAAGCATGAGGCATTTGTGTCCAGGCACAGGGGATGTACATACAGTAAGTCCCCTACACACGAACGGGTTCCATTCTGAGAGTGCTTTCGTAAGTCCAGTTTGTTTGTAAGTCTAG
Organism: Phocoena sinus; assembly: GCF_008692025.1. Lineage (NCBI taxonomy): Eukaryota > Metazoa > Chordata > Mammalia > Artiodactyla > Phocoenidae > Phocoena > Phocoena sinus. The sequence continues at coordinate 15,398,043 of NC_045769.1, read as the reverse complement.
CAAAGTTAGCCTAGGTACCCCACTAACACAATCGGCTACATAGTACTGTACTGTCATAGGTTTATAATACTTTTCACACAAATAATACGTACATAAAAAACAAACACAAAAAACAAAGAAAACATTTTTAGTCTTACAGCACAGGACCTTGAAAAGTACAGCAGTCCAGTACAACAGCTGGCATCCAGGGGCTGGCATCGCGTGAACAGGCAACAAGGGTTACCGACTAGAGGGGGGAGAGCAGGTGGGAGGTGGTAGAGCTGAAGGATCGTCAGCTATAGGAGACGGAGGCCAAGCTGCAATTTCACTCATGCCTGACATTGATGGAACACGTGTTCGCATCTTTGAAAGTTTGTGCCTTGAAGGTTCATATGTAGGGAACTTACTGTACTTAGGAAAACCTTCTGGGGACCTTTCAGAGGGGGACGGTTTTTTGTCTGTAAATTAACGGGAGCTCCTATCAGCATGGAAAGATAGCCTCTACACATGAACAGCGGGATTATTGGTGATTTATATTTTCTTCTTTTAAGTTATCCTTATTAGTCTAAAGTTAAAATTTCTACCATGAGCATGCATACATTTGTAATAATAAAGAGAAAATAATAGAGGTTACTTTTTAAATGTCTATGTTTCTTTTTCCTCATTGAAAGGCAGAATATAGTAATAGAATGAAGACAATATAAAAAACAAACAAACAAACCTAGGGTTCTCGGTCCAAGTCTAATTTGCTCTGAGAACTTGGGCAAATCACTTACTGTAAAGTGGGGTGTATAAGCTTGTTAGGGCTGCCATAACAAAATACCACAGACTGGGTGACTTAAACAACAGAAATTTATTTTCTCACAGTTCTGGAGTATAGAAGTTCAAGATCAAGATGTTAGCAGGTTTGGTTTCTCCTGAGGCCTCTTTCCTTGGTTGGCAGACGGCCGCCTTCTTGCTGTGTCCTCACCTGACTTTTTCTCTGTGAGCTCACATCCCTGATGTCTCTTTTCTGTTGTGTGTGTCCTAATCTCTTCTTCTCATAAAGACGCCAGTTAGATTGGATTAGGGTCCACCCTAATGGCTTCAGTTTTAACTTAATTACCTCTATGAAGGCCCTATCTCTGAATACAGTCACACTCTGAGATACTAGGACTTCAACATATGAAGGGGGGCAGGGCACAATTCGGCCCATTATCAGGGAGATTATAATATTTTTTTCCTGTTTCTTGGCATTTGTTGAGAGGATATACATTAGGAATACTTTAAAGGTCTAAGCTGAAGATCTAAGCATTAGGAACTGAGAACATGATACTTCATTGTGAAGTAACGGTACCTTTCCCCTAATTTGCTCTCCATCACAGCTACCTGACATAAAGGTGGATTGGCTGTGAGCCTCCCCAGCGTAAACTTGAGAGGAAACACCTGGCGAGGGGTGTACAATTGTCTGGCCTCCTGCCCACTTCATCTGGACATGGCATTTTCTCTCAGGTCATTCTATTATCCTAGTAATTAGGATTAAAGAGAGTTTGCATCTATATTCCAGCCCAAAGATTTTTGACATTGTGTTTTGGCTCTACCATTTATTCAGCATGGGTTACAGAAGAAATTCCACTGGCTCGAAAAGTTGATATCTGTTTTTAGCTAATACAGCAAGGCAGGATGTGGTGCCTAAAAATACTTAATGAGTGATCTGCACACTGATAAGATCCTGAGAGTTGCTGAGATGACCACTTTCATCACCTGCAGGCCACCTTTCCATCCGGTCAAAGTTGTTGAGGCGAGGCAGGGTTAAGGAAGGTGGGAAGACAGGGCAGAATAAGAACTTTGCTTAGTTCTATTTGCAAAGTCTAACCCATGGTTATTAACAAGTCTCATAAACAAAGGCTCATGGGCCAGTGAAGATGTGACTTCATCTACCTTTAGACAAACAGGTGTGTACTTCCATTGTGGATATTCTGCCACCCTTTTTTTGCTCTAGCCAGAGGACCGTTGCACTCACTTGTGTGTTTGTGTGTATGAGTGTGTGTGCACATGCGGGAGCACTCGTGCACACTAGGAGATGGGGGACAGGAACCAGAGTTTAAGAACAAGATAAAGATGAACATAGGACTGATGGGATCATCCATCTGCAAAGCGACCCAGTTCACAGATGGTTTGAAAATGAGGCATTAATTCATTCCAGGTCTCCGTTAAGAGGCGCATCAATCTGTTGAACAAACTTTGCTGTGTTCCTTCACTGTTTCAGGCCCCTAGACACCGGGGTTGCCAAGATGAATGGATTAAAGTGCTTGGCCCCAAGAGCCTCAGACTCTAGAAACATGGACACGCAAACCACCACAGCATGCACGATCTCTCCAGACAGCTGAGCTCTCCTGCACACATTCCATGTCTGAAATTTAAGGCATTTCCTAGCACTCACTCCCCATAAGCAGAAGAGCCAAGAGTTCGTCAACTTCTTCCTGCCTGAGGCCTTGCCAGGGTATCTCAAGCTTCTCCAAGCCACATACCTTTCTACTCACTCTCTTCTTGGGCTTCATCTCTCCCCGTGTGTGAAGCGTGGGAAGTGGTCTTCCCCATTACAGCATCTTGCCTTGGCCCCTGTTATGGACTGAAATGTGACCTGCCCCACCCACCACCAACCCCCCTCCCTGCGAACAAATCCAAATTTTGAAATACCAACCCCACAGTACCTAGAATGTAACAATATTTGGAGATAAAGTCTTTAAAGAGGTAATTATGTTAAAATGTAGCCCTTAGGGTGGGGCCCTAATCCAGTAGTACTGGTGTCCTTATGAGAAGAGGAAGAGACAGCAATCCACCTTTACATCAGGTATTGTGATAGAGTGCAAATTATTACTTATAAAGGCCTCTGGTCACAGGGGAAAAGTACTTCACAATGAGGTATAATATTCTCAGTTCCCAGTGCTTAGATTTTTATAATTAATTGTATAGCTTAGACCTTTACAGTATTCCTTTTTAAAATTTATTTATTTTTGGCTGCGTTGGGTCTTCATTGCTGTGTGCGGGCTTTCTCTAGTTGCAGCAAGCAGGGGCTACTCTTCGTTGCGGTGCGCAGGCTTGTCATTGCAGTGGCTTCTCTTGTTGAGGAGCACGGGCTCTAGGCACGTGGGCTTCAGTAGTTTTGGTGGACAGGCTCAGTAGTTGTGGCTCATGGGCTTAGTTGCTCTGCGGCATGTGGGATCTTCCCAGACCAGGGCTCAAACCCATGTCCCCTGCACTGGCAGGCGGATTCTTAACCACTGAGCTACCAGGGAAGTCCGCATACCTTTACAGTATTCCTTAGTATATCCTCTCAACAGTGCCAGGAGAGAGGAAAACAGATATCATAATCCCCATGATTATGGGCTGAATTATGTCTTCCCCAAATTCATATGTTAAAGTCCTAACCCCTAGTACCTCAAAATATGACTGTAATTGGAGATAGGGCCTTTACAGAGATAAAGTGAAAATGAGGCCAAGCGCGGGTCCTATACCAATCTGACTAGTGTCCTTATAAGAAGAGGCGATTAGGATACATGCAACACACAGAAGAGGAAGAAACACCAGGGATGTGAGTTCACAGAGAAAAGGCCATTTGAGGATGTAGCAAGAAGGCAGCCATCTGGCGATCAAAGAGACAGATCTCACTAGAAACCAAACCTCTGACACCTTGATCTTGAACTTCCAGGCTCCATAATTGTGAGAAAATAAATTTCTGTTTAAGCGTTAAGCCACTCAGTATGGTGCTTTGATATGGTAGCTCTAGAAGACTAATACAGGCTCTAACTCAGTCTTAAACCAATAAATCCCCGAACGCTGCGTGGTCACCCCGTGACCTAGGCATAAATGAGCTATTATTCCTGGTCTGGGAAGCCTAGCAATAATACAGAAGAGGTCGTGAACTGCATGCATTTCCCCCTAAATGCAAAATAAATGTATCCACAACTCAACTACCCTGCAGCTGGAGCCTCCAAATGCCTGTGAGCACTCCCAGCAGCACATGAACCAGGGGAAGTTTGATGGAGGGTAGGTTGGAATGTGAAGTGACAGCAGACATTAATACCTTATGTTTGAAAGTCTTACAAAACCATATGCACACCTGAACATTGCTAGGGCCCAAACAGGGTCCTGGAAGGAGCCACTATAAATGAAAGTGGCTGAAGGTGAACAGTTATCTTCATGGTAAATCCACCTCTGGTTCTTCCAGTGGGAAACATGGCAAGAGATCAGAGAGATGGAGGAGAAAGAAATTGAGGTGTTTACTGCCCTAGCTTCCTCCCTGTGGGTTGCTACATGCTGGCTAAATCCTTCAACAGAAGGTCACTGCTCCAAGTCCCAGTAATTGCTCCCTCCCCTTGCCCCTCAGGCCTAAGGTTGGATCAGTGCCCCACTAGCTATGCCTTGTGGTTTCCCTACACCATCCCTGAACCTTTAAAGTAGTCTGTTAAACTCTCCTCAAGTTACCTATTTTAATTGTTCCATCTGTTTTCTCTAGGGCCTCTGGTTTAGACGGGTCTATAGAAAGTTCTGAAATGTTATTAAATGAATGAATGAATGAGCAGTACAGGAAGCATGGACTCTGGGCTTGGACCAGAGTTTAAAACCAACTTAGGGGCTTCCCTGGTGGCGCAGTGGTTGAGAGTCCGCCTGCCGATGCAGGGGACACGTGTTCATGCCCCGGTCCGGGAAGATCCCACATGCCGCGGAGCGGCTGGGCCCGTGAGCCATGGCCGCTCAGCCTGCACTTTCGGAGCCTGTGCTCAGCAACGGGAGAGGCCACAACAGTGAGAGGCCCGCGTACCGCAAAAAAAAAAAAAAAAAAAAAAAAAAGATGGTCAGGGAGCATTGAGTAGAGTTCCCTGTGTGGTGACCTAAATGAGAAGGAAATCCAAAAAGAAGGGGATGTCTGTATATGTATAGCTGATTCACTTTGCTATACAGTAGAAACTAACACAACATTGTAAAGCAACTCTACTCCAATAAAAATTTTTAAAAAAAAGAAGGTCAGGGAGAAGACTAGAGACGTTTGGTGAGTTAGAAACCTGTCTCAAAAGTGAACATGGGGTCTGTGACCTTGAGGATGTGTAAATTTATTGTTGGGGCAGTTGTTACCATTTCCCTACCTCCCACCAACTCTCAAACCAGCTTGTTCAAGTTTTATATATCGAGGGTACACCATACACCGTTGCAAATATGCTTCTCTGGCTAGCAATCGTCAAGGTTACAGTCCTGAGTATTCACCTTCCTAGGCTGCTCTTGAAGAGATTTTCTTAAAGCTGTGAGCAATACTGCTAAGATTCTCTAGAGAAAGACTTTGGTTTGCTTTGGTCTTTATTCTTGGTATCAAATGGCAACAAAATATTATACCAAAATACACTCCCATGCTAGAAATTTTCCAGTGGAATAAAAATTGTCTCCAAAACAAGAACCAGAAATGATGCTTATGTCATCAAACCAGTGATTGCTATTGCAGAAAATATGGCTGTCAGATTTGAAGAAATGCTGATCTGCTCTCAGGGAGAAAGTTGCTGTTTCAACATAGTCCTGTTTATTTAGAGAAAAATTCCCTAAGTTGGCAGCTTCACACCTGTCTATTAGCCCTGCTTCCCACATACTTCAATTTTGATGTCCAGTACTGATAATGGAGATCTCTTTTCGTGCTAGCATATTAATATTTCCTAACTCAGTTAACTTACACGGTGTGCAGTAGACCCTGACAGCAGGTGAGAAATATATTGACTTTCTGGCCAATTTGCTGAGCTTTGTAAGAAATGCTTCTTTGAAGGTTATGTGTTTCCAGCTCTGTTTATAGTTGTGGAGATAGATTTTTTTTCTCATTCAGTTATGAATATAATCAAGATCTCATATGAGTAGTAGCATTCATAATGGAAAATTGAGATTAGAGGTAAAACCAAGGTAAGAAAACAGCCAGAGGTTCTCTATCCTACCCAGAAAGCTGTGACTACAATGTGCTTAGCACCATGTATTGACCATGGGTTTATGGGGTACTTCTTATAAAAGGCCTATAGGTATGTCTGTGGTCTTTCTATCACAGAAAGAGGTAGATTCTTTCATCATAGTGCTGTAAAGTATACTAATCATTTTACTCCTTAAAGATTACTGATTCGTCAAGTAAAATTGTTTCAGGTTGTGTCCAAGAATATGACGGAGGTGAGAAATGATGACACCTGTTTTAATATATTCTGGAAATATTTCCTTGGAGGATAAGTGAAAACCAATAAATAATTTAGCTGTTTGCTTTAGAAGATTCCTGCAAACCAATTTATCCAGGAAAACGGTTTCCCCATCTGGGAAAACAGCTCTGTTATCAGGAAATGGATTATCCACCTGTGGAAAGAGTTTGCCTATCAGATAACAGCTTACTCATCAAAACCCATACATTGCTGTGTCCACCTATCCTAAACTATTATGTCATAAACTCTTCCCAATATTGATTGGTTCCCTGTATAGAAAAACCAGCCTTATACTGCTCGAGCCCCGAGCCCCAATGCTGTCTTTGTTGAAATCCTCCTTCTCAGACACTATGAGTATTGCCAAGGTGACGTTTTTCTTTGCTACAGTAAGTTTAATAAAAATTAGCTTTGCGGGAGTTGACAGTCCACAGAATGGAGAAAAATAACCAATATTTATTGAGTATTTTTGTAGGTGCTCATTATGTGTCAGACCGATATATTTTATTATCCATTTCCTTTGCTAATGGTGTATGGGGCACATTTAAGTCAGTGCTAAGTTATGCTGCAACCTGGGCTAGGAGAAATTAAAGTCCTAGATCTTGTTATTTATTCTGAGCACTAAGATTCATAATGAAAAGCAGTGGACACTTGAAACCTTATTTACTATGAAAGGGCTAAAAATGGCAAGACTTTAGGCCTTAAGCAAACTTTTCATTCTTTACGTGCAATCCCATGTACCTCTACAAATGTCATGTTAACAGAAGTGGGTATGAAAAATCCTTCCTTTCCACCCTCCCTTTCTACCCAATGCTTCCCTCCTGAAGTTAGCATCTATGGCTATTACCTTTGCTCAAACAGCTAGTATGGCCCCATAATTCTTTGCTCAGCTCTAGTGTTATGGGTTGAATTGTGCCCCTTCCCCCAAGAAAGATTTGTTGAAATCCTAACCCCCATTACCTCAGAATGTGACTTTATTTGGAAATAGAATCTTTATATAGGTTATTAATTTATGATAAGGTCATTAAGGTTGGGCCCTAGTCCAAAATGACTGGTGTCCTTATAAAAAGGGGAAGTTTGGATACAGAGGTAGATACATAGAGAGGGAAGACACACAGAGAAGACATCCACGTGATAGGAGTGATACATCTGAAGCCAAGGAAAGCCGAGGATTACCGGCAGACACCAGAATCTAGAAGAGACAAGGAAAGATTCTCCCCTAGAGTCATCAAAGAGAGCATGGCTTTGCCAACACCATGACTTCAGACTTCTAGCTTCCAGAACTGTGAGACAACAAATTTATGTTTCTTTAAGCCACCCAGTTTTTTGGTACTTGGTTACTTTGGTAACTTTCGTACTTTGGTACTTGGTTCCTAGCAGCCCTGGGAAACTAATACACCCAAAGTCAACATTTTAAAGGAAAAATAATTACATAAAACATTTCATTTTTTTTATTGTATACTATATTTTAAACTTATTTAATGTGGTTGGAGGCAATGTTAATGGGTAAAAAGAACTGAATGCTGGGTTTGGGTTCCCTCGTTGGACTTTTTACACTGATTCTTATAGAAATAATTTTCCTTTATAGTCTTTTTGAAATAAACTATCTTTTCCTAAAATATGACTTTGATGTGTAACATAGACACCTGGATCTACTCTGGGCTGAGTGCTTTACATTTATGACCTACATCATCGATGCAGTTATCAATAACCTTTTCTGAAGATAGGGAAATAAGTTAAAAAATGTTAACTTGCCCAAGGTCACATAGCTGATAAATGATCAAGTCCGTCATGCCAACTAGCTGCCATCTTAAAACAAAGTCCACCTTTCAACTCCACAGTTTCATTATTATAGGACTAATTACCAGCATCAACTTACAGTAAGGGATCATCATAGGATCAATGCCCAATGTCATGAAAGAGAAGAGCTGCTTTGGAAAATTAAGATATCAGTGACCAAGGTATTTTCTCCAACCTTTCAAAGAATAGTGTGTATATATATTTACTCTAGAAAGATTTAGATGAAAGTATACTAGGTATCAGAGCCTGTGCTAGGTACTCTCATAGATAATAACTTTCAACGCTCATGCCAACAGAAAAAAATCTATTACAAAATACTAATATTATAAAAGGTTCATATTAAAACAACACAAATTAAATTTTACTGACAAGCAGGGATAATTTAGAATTCTCCACCATTCCCTCATTCACTGTTAGAGATGGATTTGATAAAATATTTTCAATGTTGCATCATGGGCTTCCTCTGTAACTTTAGTCTGTCTCACTGTTTCTCAATCTTTGATGTTAGAAGAAGGATTCCTGTACAAGACTGTGCACAGCGTGTCAGGCATACTATACTTTGTGAGTCATTTAATGGCTTTTCAAAGATAATTTTAATTACACATAATTTTTGCCTTTGTGCTAACCCCGGGTTTAATGTACAATTTCTTAGCAGTTACTGTGATTCAGCTCCAAATTTTGTGCTGAATTTCCAGTATCCACTATAAGAAGGACAACATGCTCATAAAAAGTTCCAGACTAGATTATGTAAAGAAGGGGAATTAGTGCTGTCTAGGAACTAATATGGATTCATTGGGAAAAGTCCTGCCACTAAACTTGACCAGGTTTCTAAGTTATTTGATAAGTAGACTGATCTGTAGGTCAAAATTTCAAAGTAGTTGAAAAAAAATCTTGTATCATCCTTAGGACAGAAGGTGAAATGTGGGCTGAACCGCCATGACGTGAATTCATAACGCATTGAAGGACCCTAACTAAATGGTGACTAGCTTCACCTTAGAAAGAAGTCACTGGTGGCAGGTTGAAAGAGTCTATTCTGATTTTCTTGTTGAAAATACTTAAAGGGGATTAATGTGGGGTTGCAAAATATAAATTTGTCTCATTTGCAGATAATGTGATTCTGGGAGGAATCACTGATGCCCTGGATAATTGAATTGAAAAGAACTCAGTAAACTAGAATTATAAGTCAACTCAAACACCATAAAGTATACTACTGATAAATATAAATCCTGCTCTAGGATCTCCAGACCAAATACATACGTAAAGGAAGATGAAAGGGTGGAAAAGATTTGTGGCCTTTATTTGGCTGACTTATCAACAGATAGGTAAGCATAGATGATAATGCAAATTCTAGATGCCTTAGTGATAACCTGGAACAATGGAGATAATCTTTTGACTTCTCCGGTTTTGCTCAGGCCACCCTTTGACCAGTGGTGTCATCTGGGGCAACAAAGTCTAATAGAAATGTCAATAAACTGAAACAGACCTAGAGGAGAGAAAACCAAAGAAAGGTGAGAGCACTTAAGTCACGTCACATGAGGACCCAGCTGGAGATGCTTCATGAGGATAGGAGGAGAAATGACACGTGTCTTCAAATATTTGTATGACTGTCACCTAAAAGTATTCAGATCCATCTATACCGTCCCTATGGTGGAACCAGAGGCTATAGGGACAAGTAGCAGGAAGGCGGATTCTGGTTCAAAATAAAAAGAGCTTTCTAGAGCTGCCAAAAATGGGACAGCCTGTCCCCTTGCCCTGAAGATTTTCATGCAAGGGTGAATGGCCCTTAGTTGAGGAAATACGGCTATCACTTGCAATTGCCTATTTAATATCCATCCTCTAATTTTTTCCCTTTCTAACCATACCTCAGTTTTATTTGGAGGTAAATAAATGTCCCAGTTCTCACCATAGAGGGCCTTAGACCTTAGAGAAATTCCCTAAAATGCTGGAGCATTTTGGTAAGCTTTTGATTTCCTAATAAGAAAAGAGAGATGTGACTGGTGGCCACCTCCCCTCTTTATTCTGCCTTGAATGCAGATGTGATGTTAAGAGCTGCAGAAGGGCTTCCCTGTTGGCACAGTGGTTGAGAGTCTGCCTGCCGATGCAGGGGACATGGGTTCGTTCCCCGGTCCGGGAAGATCCCACATGCCACGGAGCGTCTGGGCCCGTGAGCCATGGCCACTGAGCCTGCACGTCCCGAGCCTGTGCTCTGCAACGGGAGAGGCCACCACAGTGAGAGGACCGCGTACCGCAAAAAAAAAAAGAGATATAGAATAAAGTCAAATAGCCTAGAAAGAAAATATCAGGGTACACTGCCTATAGTAAAGGTGATGTGAAACTTTTATTAAAGAAAGAGAGAGAAAGTGTGTGTGCACGTGTGTGTGTGTACACCAGGTTTTGATGTTAAATATATTTCTTACTGTGAGTCAGGCTCAAAAATATTTGAAAGCCACTAATTAAGAGGTTTACTGCCTAGACAAACACTTAATTTGAATAATACAGTCTTTAGAACATTTTGTATCCTGTTTCATTTTTATGATTAAACTGACAGGAAGTAAAGTTATTCAGGGCATTGACCACTGTTAATTAAACAAATGTCTCCTGATTTTGGAATGATATGTTCTGGTTTCCTATTGCTCTTTTGGCTCATACAAATGTTCATACTTTATTTGGTGAGAGGATTGTTTGTTCTTTTGCTGCTCTTACGTCCTTCTTTCTCACTGATAGTGATTTATTTCCCAGAACATTCTCTACCTTCATTTCCATAATTCTGACGACTAGTTCCAACATTCCTACTTTCAATCTGATATAAATTCCGTTTTTTAAAATTAGACCATCTCTATTCTTGAAATGTTCAGGAGCCACGGTAGTGTTCTTCACTCTTCACTTTCTCGCTTGCACAAGGTGAAGGCTGTGCTTTATTTCTCTTAGTTTTGCTAAGTGCTTGTTGAAGGTATCAAGCAAGAGCACAGTTGCCAGAACCAATTGACAGATGCTGGTCCTAGAGGGGAAAGATGCTGACGAAGAGGGGAATGAAGTGGTATGATTGGATACATATAGTTTCTGGAGAATTATCACATACATTGAAATAATTCAAGTGTGCCTACAAAATAATTAGAATCATACTACAAAACAAAGAGATCTCAAGGATCCTCCTAGCAGATCTGAATTTGGTCTGGAAGGAGCATTGGGAATTCCTGACTGGGTATGCCGCCAATGCCACCAGAATCTCAGGTCCTTTAAAACTTAGTGTGACCTCATGGACAGGGCTGATAAGAACTGAAGTTATTTCTGATAAAAAAAAAAAAAAAAAACAGCAGGGGACTGACTGCAAGCTTTCATTGGACCACAAGACTCACTGGTCTCTAACCTCTATAAGGTGTCAGACTCAACCCCAGTAAGACTTTCATCTGCTGCTTTGGCCCTTGCTATGGACTGAATGTTTGCATCTCCATCAAAATTCATATGTTGAAACCTAACTTACAAAATGATGGTATTTGGAGGTGGGCCTTTGGGAGGCTATTAGTATATAAGGGCAGGGCCCTCATGGATAAGATTAGTGCCCTTATTATAGAAAGACCCCAGAGAACTCCTTACTCCCTTCCACCATGTGAGAACAAAGTGAGGAGACAGCCGTCTATGAATCAGGAAGTAAGTTCTCAACAGACACTGATCTGCCAGCACCTTGATCTTGGTTCCCAGCTTCCAGAACTTTGAGAAATAAATTTCTCTTGTTTATAAGCTAGTCTATGGCATTTATTCCATTACAGAAGCCTGAAACAGATGAAGACAGCCCTCATCCCTGCCCACTGATCAAGTTTGAGCTTATCTTGCCCCAGTTCTGCCCCTGACCCTCTAGTACTCGTGTCTTTACCTCCATCCAGTGATGGTACCAGGCCCCACCTCTGCCAACCTTTGACTTAAGCCTTATTGCCAACGTTATGCTCCCCTCTCCTGCAGCACAGCAGATTTTGTCTTTTGCTCACTTTGAAATTATCTGCCACTAACTTGCCTTCTCTGCTCCCCACCATTATTATCACTAATAAATGAATATTTAGTGGTGTGCAGTACGAAAATCCCAATAATAGCAATTGCAATGTTGGGTGTTAATGCTCTGCCCGTCATCTTGTTTGCTTAAATTAGTTTGGAATTATTTTTTTCTTATATTTGTAACCAAAAGAATCCTGATTGATAATGTAATTAATTCCCATTCTGTTATAAGATATTAATTAACATATTAATTCCAACTAGCTGTAGAACATATGACAATCTTTCTGATCCTGTTTCCTAATCTGAAAAGTGAGGGAATTGAATTACATTATTTCTTTCTTTTCTTTTTTTGGCCGTACCACCAGTGTGTGGGATCTTAGTTCTCCAACCACGGATTGAAGCTGTGCCCCCTGCAGTGGAAGCATAGAATATTAACCGCTGAACCGCCAGGGAAGTCCCCATGATTATATATTTCTGAGGTCTTCTTCATATCCAAAATTATCTGAGCATACTTTTACTGGAGTTCAAAAAAGGCAAAGCAGGGACTTCCCTGGTGGTCCAGTGGTAAAGAATCTGCCTTCCAACGCAGGGGACGTGGGTTCCATCCCTGGTCAGGGAACTAAAACCTCACATGTCGCTAGGCCACTAAGCCCGCATGCCATATCTATTGAGCTCACAGGCCTCAATGAGACAGATTGCGAGCTGCAAACTACAGCGCTCACATGTTCTGGAGCCCATGCACCACAACTAAAGAGAGAAAACCCACACTCCACAACTAGAGAGAAGCCTGCATGCCACAACGATGAGCCCGCGTGCTGCAACAAAAGATCCCACATGCCTCAACCAAGATCCCGTGTGCCACAACTAAGACCCAATGTGGCCAAAAAGATAGATTAAAAAAAAAAAAAAAAAAGGCAAAACAGTCAGAAAGTGATAAAAAATCCAGAATGGGAGACCATCAAAAATGTAAAAATCCAAATAATGGGAGAATTTTTCGGTAAATTATACATCTGATAAACAACTTGTATCTAGAACTTATAAAGAGCACTCACCACTCATAATAAAAGACAAACAACCTAATTTAAAAACTGGCAAAAGGATCTGAATAGACACTTCTCGAAAAGAAGATACACGAATGGTCAATAAGCACATGAAAAGATTCGGAACATCATTAACCATCAGGCAAATGCAAATCAAAGCCACAATGAGATACCACTTCATACCCTCTAGGATGGTTATAATCAGAAAGACAGATAACTGGGAATCTGGGAATTGAAGTAACCTGCCCCAGTAACACTGCCACGTTTTAAAACTGGATGCAATGGTAATGGCAGCAGCCAGAGCTCAGAATCCTGTTCCAACCAGGGAAATGCACGTGAACTTTGTTAAGGAAGGTAGTAGTTCAAAATATGTTTTGGTACTGTTCCATATCCTATAGACTTCACGTGCCTTTTGGCCTCCCACCTACTGAAACTACACATTTCAGAGATTTAGGAAAAAGGCTCATACTCAGCAGAGCAACACAATTATTTCTCAGGTTTGACTATTAGAGAATTGCATCCAGAAACAACAAGAAAATAGGTTTGACTATCAGATTTGCGAGAGTGTGTGAGTGAGAAAAAGGCTTACTAAACTCCTTTATTTACTGAACTCAGTATATCAAGAACCAAGCCTGCACAGTAGAGTTTCTTCCTAAAAAAATTTTTTAAAAGGCCGTTTTCACCTCTGATGGCTAGGAGGATATAAGTAAGAAAAGGAGTGAAACTCACCTCTTCTTACAAATGGAAGAAGGGAGAAAAGGGGAAAGCAAAGAAGTCAAAACAAGGATTTTCACCTCCCATTCCTTGAAGGCAACCGTGTATGTGTGTGTGAGTGTGTGTGTGTGTGTGTGTGTGTGTGTGTGTGTGTGAAAGAGACGACTGAGAGAGAGAAAGAGAGAGCCCCCAAGCTAAGTTGGGTGCCATCTAAAACAGCACTGTAGGGGCTTCCCTGGTGGCGCAGTGGTTGAGAGTCTGCCTGCCGATGCAGGGGACGCGGGTTCGTGCCCCGGTCCGAGAGGATCCCACATGCCGCGGAGCGGCTGGGCCCGTGAGCCATGGCCGCTGAGCCTGCGCGTCCGGAGCCTGTGCTCCACAGCGGGAGAGGCCACAACAGTGAGAGGCCCGTGTACCGCAAAAAAAAAAAAAAAAAAAAAAAAAAAAAAAAAATGGTGAAAGGAAGGTAAGACATTATCCCTGAACATTGTCCTAACATCTTCCAGAAAAGTTTCCTTGCCTCCATTCTCCCATCTGTAAAACACGCTCCTTTCAGATACAAGCATGTAGGCTATTAGAATGTACAACCTATAAGCACAAGACTTATCTCTATATGCCCGCTATTCAAGATCTTGTTTGGCATACAGTGGGCGCTCAATAAATCTGTCGAATGAATAAAGGTGAACTAAATGTTTAAATAGATCTAAAAATCTCTGTAGCCAGCAAGGTGTTCTCTAAACATAAAGTATCAGAAGTAAGTCATCCCTAAAACAACTTTATATCTGCACCTGTTTCAGATGGCCTTTTGTGGGTTTGGTGTTGCTATTTAGGTTAACAAGATATTGACAGTCAGGAGTGAAGCAAATGACAATTCTAATTTTAAATGGAGTCTCTGTTTCCTAAGGCTTTTTTGGCGCTTCTGAACTTCTGTCGAACACACAGGCTGTAAAATGTCATTCAAAAGTAAGTTAAGGGCTTCCCTCGTGGCGCAGTGGTTGAGAGTCCGCCTGCCGATGCAGGGGACACGGGTTCGTGTCCCGGTCCGGGAAGATCCCACGTGCCGCGGAGCGGCTGGGCCCGTGAGCCATGGCCGCTGAGCCTGCGCGTCCGGAGCCTGTGCTCCACAGCGGGAGAGGCCACAACAGTGAGAGGCCCGTGTACCGCAAAAAAAAAATAAATAAATAAAACAGCACTGTGATGGGGATGGGTAGGTATGCTGAGAACCTGGGGTTGAATGAACCTGAGGCACTGCTCCTGGTTCCCTCAAGGCTTCAAGTGGCACTCAGGAAAATGAGACCTTCCTGCATGTCTAAAAAAGATGTGGACTTTCTGAGTGTGCATGTGGACAGTAGAGGCCTGGGGTGAGCACGGGCAGGGACCCCAAGACTAGGGACACCAAGGCCAACTGGAGGAGCCAGCAGATCATCCCCAAAGCCAAGATGGGATCAGGTGCATCTCAGCTCTCAGCTGAACAAGGAGGAGAACAGTCCAGGCCTCTGCAGAGGGATCCGTGTGGACCCACCAGACACAGCTTGGGCCATGTCCCACCCACAGATGGAGCAAAATACAAACACACAGTCACCCCAGAGACCACTCTGGAGAGGAGCAGAAAGGAGAAGTGTGAAAGTCCTAAAGGGACTAAGCATTTGTCTAAAGGAACTGTTTAAATTATTGAATTGGACGAAAGCATAACATTTCCTTCTGATGTGGACTGAATTGCATTCTCCCAAAATTCACATGTCCTAGCTCTTGTTACCAAGTCCAAGCTTATATCGCTCACTGCACGAAAGGCCAATAAGTTAAGAGTTGAATTGTTGGGGCAAGGGATAGGACTTTATTCAGAAAGCCAGCAGACTGAGAAGATGGTGGACTAGTGTCCCAAAGAACCATCTTACCCAAGTTAGAATTCAGGCTTCTTTTCCACTAAAAGGGGAGGGAGTGTGGCTGATTGCTGCAAACTTCTTGGTGCAGGAATCCTTGGTGCAGCTGTCCAGGTAGGTCTGGTCACCATGTTCCTACAAACCTCCAAGACAAATGTTATTCTCTGTTCTGCAACTTTTTACCTCTATATGAATGGAAAAGTGTTATACCTTTAAAAGTCAGAGTCTTGAGAGTGGGCTATTATATATATTTCAGGCTATAGGCAATATTGTTTTACAAAATGTGCAGAGGAGGCATGACTAAGAACAGGCAACAGAGCACAGAGGTTAGAGCTAAAGGAACAGATACAATATGGAGTCAGTTTTGTTCTTCTCTGTTACATGCCGACCCCAGTACTTCAGAATGTGACTGTATCTGGAGATAGGTCCTCTAAAAGGTGGTTAAGTTAAAATGAGGCTTTTAGGGAGAGCCTTAATCCAATCTGGCTGGTGTCCTTATAAGAAGAGGATATTTGGACACACAGAGAGACAGCAGGAATGCACGTGAACAGAGGGAAGACTGTGTAAGGACACAAGGAGAAGGTGGCCATTTGCAAGCCAAGGAGAGAGTCATCGGAAGAGACCAAACCTGCCAGCACCTTGATCTTAGACTTCCAGCCTCCAAAACTGTGAGAAATAAATTTCTTTTGCTCAAGCCATCCAGTCTGTGGTATTTTTTATGACAGCCCTAGCAAACTGTTAAACTCTTCTGCCTCCTGTCTATCCAATAGGTGAAGGTCTTAGGGAAAATCAAACCACTCAACAGGAAAATAAAGAAGCTATATTTTCTTAAAGTTGATCAATTATTTAGAAAACCTTTACTTACTAAAACAGATATATTCAAAAGCAACCCCCCCTCCCAAAACTATTTCTTTAACATTTCTAATTGTATTTTTAAAAAATTAGTTAGCACAATTTATTCCAAATTATGAAGTAAACCATATTTTAATTTCAAAGTCAGCCTTACAGAATTCTGGTTTCTTTCTATCTCCCATTCAATAAAAATAAAAGCACATATTTTCCCACTTTATTTTTTTAAATTTATTCATTTATTTTTGTCTGCATTGGATCTTCATTGCTGTGCGCAAGCTTTCTCTAGTTGTGGTGAGCGGAGGCTACTCTTTTTTTTTCTTTTTTTTTTTGCGGTACGCGGGCCTCTCACTGTTGTGGCCTCTCCCGTTGAGGAGCACAGGCTCCGGACGCGCAGGCTCAGCGGCCATGGCTCACGGGCCCAGCCGCTCCGCGGGCATGTGGGATCTTCCCGACCGGGCCACGAACCCGTGTCCCCTGCATCGGCAGGCGACTCTCAACCACTGCGCCACCAGCGAAGCCCCGGAGGCTACTCTTCGTTGTGGTGCGCGGGCTTCTCATTGTGGTGGCTTCTTGCTGCAGAGCACGGGCTCTAGAGCACAGGCTCAGTAGTTGTGGCGCTCGGGCTCAGTTGCTCCGTGGCATTTGGGATCTTCCCGGACCAGGGATCGAACCCGTGTCCTCCTGAGTTGGCAGGCGGATTCTTAACCACTGTGCCACCAGGGAAGCCCTATTTTCCCACTTTAAAGGCACCTGAAATTAACTTTAGAAATATTTCCCCACAACTGATATTTGAATGTATGTTGTTCTTTTGTTCTCTGTGGTCCACAGTTCTATTTTATATATCAAAATTTAAAACTGAGTCCTCATCACAAGAAGAAAATTTTCTTTCCTTTCTTTTCTTCTCTGTTTTCTTTTTATTGGATCCACATGAGAGGGAAGTTAGCTGAACCTAATGTGGTCATCATTTTGCAATATATGTAAATCAAACCATCATGCTGTATGCCTCAAGCTTATACAGGGATGTATGTCAGTTATTTCTCAATAAAACTGGAAAAAAAAATGAAATAGAGACGAGGAATTTCCTCATGAATATTTCTAAACAGGGACATTATGTGAAGGGAACTGGGACGAACGTGGCCAGTCCTCGGTCAGGACCGCTTTTCTCTTTTCAGGCACAGGGCTTTCCCCTCCTCATTGTAAGTAGGACAGTTGGTGCCTTAGCCTGTCACCTCATTCAAGCTGAATTGTGCAGAACAAAACCGCTGCCTCTGACTGGGAACACGGTGCCTGGACACTGTGTGCTCCCAACTGTGCACATTTCCATTTGTTGTCCGTGGAAATTTTTGCGAAGTCTTTAACAGTTGTAGCGGATGAAACACCATTTCCTAATGTTCACAACTTCCATTTGCAAGAAAACAGACCCTTCTGACAAGTGGCAGACCAACACTGTCTGAACTTCTGAAAAGAGGAGTTTCTAAGCACTCGCGCCCTCCTCACAGACCACTCTGCCCACCTCTCACAGCAGATAATATAGCCAGAAAGGGGGCCCTTGGCTTTGACCGGAGGATTTTCTCGTTAGTCACAGTGCCTCCTCCTTTTCCGAGCATAGAGTTGTCTGTCTCAGAGCAGAGGATGTGTGGATTCAGCACAAGGCTCCCCTGGAGATATGCAAATGCAAAGGAGGGATGACTATTTGGATGGAACTTGTCAAGTCAGTGAAGGTGGCATGAGGATGTTTCAAGGATGAGCAGGGCAAGGTGAAGATCTGTCACGTCTGAGCAGGGGTGGAAAGCAGGTCACCCATGGAACACACAGGCACCTGTGTTTCTCTTCTTTTAAAATCTATTGTTCTTCCAAAAAAGATTTCCTACTAGTGGGTAGGAATCCCCAAATGCGAAAAATATGAACCCTGTTAAAATTGCTGTGTCGCTTTTTGGAAACCCTGATTTCTCTTTGTTTCCAAGAAAGCTCCTCTTCCTCCCCCTCCCCCTCCCTCCCCCTCCCCCTCCCCCTCTGTGTCCCCTTCCTCTGCCTCCCCTCCCCCTCCCTTCCCCTCCCCCTCTGTTTCCCTTTCCTCTTCCTCCCCCTCCTCCTCCTCCTCCTTCTTCATTTTCAATAAAATGTTATTTCTGGACATGGTCAAAACTCAAGAGATATAGGGACTTCCCTGGTGGCACAGTGGTTAAGAATCTGCCTGCCAATGCAGGGGACATGGGTTTGATCCCTGGTCTGGGAAGATCCCACATGCCGCAGAGCAACTAAGCCCATGCGCCACAACTGCTGGACTTGTGTGCTGCAACTACTTAAGCCCGTACGCCTAGCGCCCGTGCTCTGCAGCAGAGAAGCCACTGCAATGAGAACCCGCGCATCACAAACGAAGAGTAGCCCCTGCTCGCTGCAACTAGAGAAAAGTCCACGCGCAGCAACAAAGACCCACGCAGCCAAAAATAAATAAATAAAAATTTTTAAAAAGCTGTATAAAAAGAAATACTGTATAGCAGTATCTTTTAAAGTGCTGAAATACTTCCCTCAAAGCATGAAGAAAAGTACAGAAATGTTATTTTTAAAAATCCACCTTTGTGTTCAATTCCCCCTCTGAAGACAATCACTATTACCAGTTTCTTGTGTCTATTTCCAGAGATATTCCACATATAAGCATATTCTGGCACGTTATTTTGAGCCCTGCAAAAACAAAGGAAGATTTGCAACGCAGTAAAAGACCATCCTTATTGTTCCCAAGGAGAAAGGCGTGGTCATTATGTGGAGTATGTGAGATCCTGAGGCTCCCTCCTAGACTTTCTGATCCATGTAGAATTCCCTACAGAAGGATTGTCCAGCTTTTCATCCAGGGATTGGAAGACACACCCCATCCCTGCTTAGGTTAGACACAATAAAATCTCTTCCAGAGTATTTCCATTTCTAAATTGCAGGGCATGAATGAGTTGATTATTTTGCCAGCAGCAGCTTTGTGGATTTCCTCTTTGGTCTACAAATGTGAATCAATCAGTCTGTGTATTGGTCAGCTTGGGCTACCATAAAAAAATACTATAGCCTGGATGCTTAAACAACAGACATTTTTTTCTCAGTTCTGGAGGCTGGAACTATAAGATCAAGGTGCTAGCAGGTTTGATCCCTGGTGAGACCTCTCTTCCTGGCTTGGAGAGAAGTGTCTGCTTTCTCCTTGTGCCCTCCCATGGACACAGCCTTTCCCCTGTGTGAGGGCGGAAGGAGAGAGAACTCTCTCGTGTCTCTTCCTCTTCTTGTAAGGGCACCAGTCTTGTCAGATTAGGGCCCCATCCTTATGAGCTCATTTAACCTTAATTACTTTCTTAAAGGCTCTATCTCCAAATAGAGTCACACTGGGGCTTAGGGCTTCAACATCTGAATTTGGGGCAGGGAGACACAATTCAGTCTATAACAGTTAGCAACAGTGAGAAATATTTTTTTTTTTTTTTTTTTTTTTTGCAGTACGCGGGCCTCTCACTGTTGTGGCCTCTCCCATTGCGGAGCACAGGCTCCGGACGCGCAGGCTCAACGGCCATGGCTCACGGGCCCAGCCACTCTGCGACATGTGGGATCTTCCCGGACCGGGGCACGAACCCGTGTCCTCTGCATCAGCAGGCAGACTCTCAACCACTGCGCCACCAGGGAAGCCCAGTGAGAAATATTTTATAAAACAATAACAGCTACTATTCATTTAAGTACCTACTATGTGTTGGGCAATGTACAGCATGCTCTGTGCATATTAGTTATAGTTCTCAAAATAGGCATTATTACACCCAGGGTGATACTCAAAATACTTAACAATTGGCGTGGTTTGAGTGCTGACCCGTCTGAACGAACACTGGGTATAAACAACCAGAGTGGTTATTGTTCCAGTGTGTTCAGGCTAAAGATGAGCTCCAAAGAATTCTATTGCTCAAGTAAAGAGGGGAATTTGGAGGTTAGGTGAACT
Organism: Phocoena sinus; assembly: GCF_008692025.1. Taxonomy (NCBI): domain Eukaryota; kingdom Metazoa; phylum Chordata; class Mammalia; order Artiodactyla; family Phocoenidae; genus Phocoena; species Phocoena sinus. Next base: position 15,377,642 of record NC_045769.1, on the reverse strand, counting down.
GTACCAGCTCACACAGATAGAAGATTGTGGAGCAGGGACGGGAAAACACGTCTGTCTGGCTCAACATCATTTTGCCCCTCTGCCGCCATGCCAGGAGCTATCTGTCAGAGTTCTCCATATTTCTCTGCCTCAGTGAGCCTTTGGGTGTGTTCCATCATGTCCACAACTTGATTACAGTGCCTGCCAAGGAAGAGGTTGGCTTAATATCAAGGTCAATTTGCCTGCTGGCTCCTCTCTGAGCAGCCCCAGACCTTGGTGCAAGGGTCTTCCTCCCTTCCACTGTTTGGCTCATATCTGACAGAATTGTAGTGTTTATGAATCTGGGTGTTTTGGGGTTTTGTTAAGATTTTTTGTTGTTGTTGTGGACTATTTTTAAAGTCTTTATTGAATTTGTTACAATACTGCTTCTGTTTCATATTTTGTTTTTTTTTGGCTGAGAGGCATCTGGGATCTTACCTCCCCAACCAGGGATCAAACCTGCACCCTCTGCATTGGAAGGTGAAGTCTTAACCACTGGACCACCAGGGAAGTCCCCTGAATCTGGGTCTTTGTACTGGGTCTAATCTGTCTTTCCCAAAAGATATATCCTTTGCTTCCTTCCATGAATTTGACCTCCACTGTCTATCAGGTGTGGGCTACTCCTGATCAAGTACAAATTACACGTTTATCTGAGTCGATATCAGCCTTGGACTTCAGCCTGATTATCCAGCATGAAGTAACAAATACCAAATACAACACTTCCTGAGCACTCCATTTCCGGGCTAAATCTTTTCTTTGAGCTACTGCTACTTCAGTGACTAAGGGTTTCCTTCATATGCCTTCCCCCCAATAAACTCTTCATATTCTAAGTGCTCCTCATTCTTTCTTCTTTTTCTGTTTTTTTTCTCTTGCTCTCATATTTCCCTTTATTCTCTTCTCCTTTTTCTATTTTGCCTCCGACTTAGGGCTGTGTTCACACATACTCATAAGCAGCCTTCACTCTTAAGGCTTAAGAACACCCCTGTCAAACAACCTAAGCGCCCATCATCGGATGAATGGATAAAGAAGATGTGGCACATATACACAATGGAATATTACTCAGCCTTAAAAAGAAATGAAATTGAGCTATTTGTAATGAGATGGATAGACCTAGAATCTGTCATACAGAGTGAAGTAAGTCAGAAAGAAAAAGACAAATACCGTATGCTAACACATATATATGGAATTTAAGGGAAAAAAATGTCATGAAGAACCTAGGGGTAAGATAGGAATAAAGACGCAGACCTACTGGAGAACGGACTTGAGGATATGGGGAGGGGGAAGGGTGAGTTTTGACAGGGCGAGAGAGAGTCATGGACATATACACACTAACAAACGTAGTAAGGTAGATAGCTGGGGGGAAGCAGCCGCAAGGCACAGGGATATTAGCTCGGTGCTTTGTGACAGCCTGGAAGGGTGGGATGGGGAGAGTGGGAGGGAGGGAGACGCAAGAGGGAAGACATATGGGAACATATGTATATGTATAGCTGATTCACTTTGTTGTAAAGCAGAAACTAACACACCATTGTAAAGCAATTATACCCCAATAAAGATGTTTAAAAAAAAAAAAAAAAAAAAGAACACCCCTGTCTCCTGGGTTACCAGGGGCTCTGTGTATTTGTGAGACATTTCTGAGACCCTCCATCCGTCAGTCTGTGATATCTACAAGCAACTTGGAATTAGTCCAAGTTCAAGGCACTTTCATTAAAGATTAAAAGGCATCCTTGCTCATCCCAGACTACCATCCTTCCCCCAAATGTGACCTTGTCCAAAGGAAAAAGGAAATTCTCTGTTATCCATGAATTTTCTATGACATTCAAATTTTACATGGATGCATCCTCTATTTCTTCAATCAAGTCTCATTGTGTATAGTATTCTCTGGTCCTACATCCTGCTCTACTCATTGTCACTAGAATCGATATTTGCAGTATAAGCAGAACCTTGTTCTGAGGATAAATCCAAAGGTACTTAGTGCTTTGACAAATGAAAAGCCTTTTTTTTTTTAGCTGCCTTTGTGTGACACACACTAAATGTTGTGTTTCCTTCTGAGTTATGTATAATGTGCAAATTCCAGGCAGTCCTTGACAAGAGCTTGTAATAATAAACTGCCTCTCAACAGACCTCCCCTCCCTGAAACGTGTCCCTCCATGGCCCCAAAATTCTCAGTCTAAGGGTGAAACCCTGATCACTTTTCTTTTTGTGCCATAAATGAGATGACGATGAACACATCGGCTTCGCCATATTGGAAAACTACCTAGTCGAGGAACGGGTGGCGTCCGTACGCCAAAACCCCCTCTGTGAGGTGTGCTTTACACCCTCAGGCCCGAGAGTTGCTCTGGGAATGGACTCATTCCCACACTTGCACGGCTGTAGTCAATACCTAGAGATTAAGGGACATCTGGAAAAAGCAGTTTAGGTCCTGAAACAGAAAGCTCAGAAGTGGTTCCAGGCTACTCAAGAGCTGCTCTTTGTCCCTTTGTTTGTCACTCAACAAATAGTTACCGAGCACAGCCTCTGTGCCAGACCCTAGAGTGGGTTTGTTTTTTATTCTTCTTCAAATCTCAACTGTTTTTTTTATTTCTTTTAAGTAAGCAGTGGTATAAGTCTTTTTAAGTGTTTCTTTTTGGAACGGCTTATAGAAAATGGCACCCTGGGACCTTTAGCTCTATGTTCCCCAAATTTTCTTTCAAGAATCTCATCCAGGAAGTTTCTTTAAAGAACATAATTCACCTGACCTAAATCAGGTTGATTTAGGTCAAAATAATCTGAAAATCAGGTTGATTTAGGTCAAAATAATCTGAAAACTAGATGTGTCCCACTGGAAAGCCTCAAAACTTCTCTAGTTCCTCAAAAATGCCAGTATATGCCCCTCTACTATAGGTCAAGGAGGATGGCAATCCAAAGGTATCACTTGTTGATATTCCCAGATGGGGAGTGTCCAGCAGTGGGGGAAACAGGCCTGGGCACCGGCTTTGGGGAGCAGACAGGCCTGCAGCGGTGGCTCTTTGCTCCTTGCTGTGGCCCGTCACCCAGGGCACTGACGGGCAGCGGGGTGAGCTGCAGAGCCAGAGGGAAGTTGCCTTGCTTCTGCAATGCCCTGTAATCAGGCCCCGGGGAGCCTGAAACACTGTAGGTGAACCTCAGCTTTTGAAATCTGCCCTGAAGGTATCAAAGGCCTTGGCTTTTTCTGGTTGGGGAAATTTTGACAAAGATTTAACACAGGAATCTGACAAGCAGTTCCTATACCTAATGTTAAAGGGAAGAAAGCCTGGGGAGAGATCAGAGATCAGTTTTCAAGAAAGTTTAATCTCGTTAGGGTGGATTTGTGACTGCTGCCAGGGTCTCTGAACACTTAGCAAGTAAAAGCAGATGACATTTGCTCAAGTTAATGCTATACCTTGAATGAGTGTAAAAGGGTCACTGTCTTTCCCCAAAGCTCCCCAAATAATCGTTCCTGCTTCTTATCATCTTTGGCCCCAGGAGGGAAAGGCTCCCATTTAAGACTTTCTTTCTTTTGAACTTAGTGCCATCTGCCTTCTGCAAAGAATTGTCCTAGCATTGATTTTGAAAGGGATTATTTGAAAAGTTCTAAAAACCAGCAGTGTGGGGCCCTGTTAAAAAAACAAAAACGAAACAAAACAAATACACACAAACCTCTAGTCATTCAGTGACTCACTCTATTTATCACTGCCATTTGTTTACTTCAAAACCATTTTCATTCTTTTTTAAAAAAATATTTATTTTTTTATTTGGCTGCTTCAGGTCTTAGTTGCGGCACGCGGGCTCTTCTTTGCGGAAGGTGGATTCTTAACCACTGGACCACCAGGGAAGTCCCTAAAATCATTATAATTCTTAAAGACAAGAAGACTTAGAAAGAGGATGATGAATGACTTATTTTAACTCTGGTGACTAAAACACAGTGAACTTCTTCTTTCCAAGGGGCACTTAGAAACGTAATTCCTCCGTTTCTTCTTTATTATTCCAACTTTCTAGACAATATTTAAAGAATGGGTTGGGTTGGTATTCTCCTGGGTCCCATGAAAGTTCCAGCCTGTCTAATGCCCAGCAAATACCTTTTAGCTGATACACTGAGATGTGAGTCAGCATGTTGACAGGGAACTCGAGTGTTGTGTCTGCTTCTGCTTGCTCCTGGTTCAGGGAGCGTTGGGATCCACATGCAGCTCTGGAGGTGTAGGTGTGGCCCAGAGTTCACTGGACCAAAGTTCCCCTTAACCTCACAGGTTTGCTCCTTTCAGAAATGACCTACTATTTGACTGGAGGACACTTTAGCAGGAAGGCACTGGACTCTACAGTGGGAATCTCTCAGAGGTACAGAACTGTGTTCAGTCTGAACCCCAATTCCGAGAGCCTCGGGTGTGAGCTGGGATCTGAGTGTTGGGCAGGATGGTCCCATGGCCTACTGAAGTCTGCTAGCATTCATCCTAGGTTCAAGGGCTCACAAAAAGCTCTCAAATTTAATTGTAGAAAGCACCTTGAAGGAAGCCACATATGTGTAACTGATTCCCTTTGCTGTATAGCAGAAACTAACACAACATTGTAAATCAACTGTACTCCAATAAAAATTAATTTTAAAAAATTAATAAAGGAAGCCACATTACCAAACCCTGGAAATGAAAGCTATGCATGTCGTCAGTACATCTCTGAGTAGGTCCTTCTGGAAGTTGTTGGCAAAGCTCCGTCTACAGAAACGTTCTTCTCTGCCGCACGGTTCAGGGTTTCCCATTTCTAAATTCAGATCATCACACTGCTATACCTTAAAGTGATTTAAGGGTTGACTTATTAAAGTGTTACTTCATTTTATTGCCTGACCATGCAAGCATAACTTTGGAATTCATATTGCTCTACCAGATGCTTGCATTTTTAACAGGGCGACATTTCTTATTGGTTACAGGTTATTACTTGCAGGCGATTTTGTGATTACTTTCTTGAAGGTTTTTGCTGTTTAACCAAGAGAAATTAGTGATTTTCATCACTCAAGGAACGGTTAAAAAGTTTATTTAAAGAGAAATAGTATTTTCTTAAAGGTTATATCTTGAAGGGTACAATAAGCTGGTTATAATGGATCTAACCTGGCAATTCGGCCTTGTACTCTTCTCTTAGTCCTGGTGAGATGCTGGGTCGGGGGGAGGGGGAGGGGGTGGTGCAGGTGTTGAAAGAGGAGCAGAGAGAAGGTCAAGTGCAATTCAGTGCACAGACAGCCAAATCCAACAGGACTGGGATCCAAGTCTGTTTAGACTTATCTGCATAACTCTGCCCCTTGCCTCACACAATCAGCTAATCGTGCTTGGCATGTGGCTTTTATCTTCCTGAGAGAAGGTAAATCATATAGACAAACATTCATTGTGCCCTTGCTATGTGAAGGTCGTGTACTCAGTAAGCTCTTTAGGGGAATACCAAGGACTATAAGGCATATTGTTGGAGCTCTTAAAGTCTTTGATTTAGCAGGAGTGAAGTTAGACACCATTAAAGGCAGTAGTGAAGATGTCATTGGTAGCAGCTGGGGGAGTGGGAGTAGGGTTGGTACCTGTCCCCTCCAAAACTCCTCCTTGGGCTTCTCTTACATGTGCTCCAGTGAATGTGAATAAAGTGGTGAGTCGGTCCTGATGTACACAAGGCCCCTTCTCCCCAGTGTAGAACGTCTCCCATAGCAGTGCTTGGGATCCAGAAACGTAAGTGAGGACTCCCTCGCCTGCCTCCCGGTCTTTGAGTTGAAGGCTGGGCACATGGATCCAGCTCAGTGTCCATGGTCCCGGCAGTTTCAGGAAAAAGCACTGGATCTGAGAGTCTGTGGATGGACTACTTTGAAGGAAAAATGTGGCATTGTTGTTTCTTAGGTCAAACATAAATAATTACACACATATTCTCGCTGCATTTAAATCACAGCCACTCCAAAAACTTTTAGTGAACATTTTTCCCTTAAGCCATAGAAATTTCTTTCTTTTAGAAATTATTTTTATAGGACTCTAGGAGGTTACCGAAGAATAAGTACATTAACCAGGGAGACAAAACTGGGGTTACCGTCATGAAAAAATGACCTTTGGATAAATTGTTTTCTTTTACCTAATAATTAGGTATTTCCAATGGAATGTTGGTAGTCTGGAATACAAAATACAAAGATTTTAATATGCAACTAGGAATTTAAAACATTAAGAAACTTTTTTGCATCGTGCAACGTGAAGAAAGAATTCTGAGAAATGCTCTCAGATATTCATGTTTGTTTTTATCTTAAGAATTGCCCAACTGTCAGTTGTCTTTGTCGTATATCAGAATGCAAGTAAATTGATTTCTTGAAACCACTGTTAAGAAAGAACGACCAGAAATCAGTCATCAGTGTGCCACGCGTAACTGTGTGATTTATTCATACGTGACTACCCATGTTGATGTAGAGGAATAGAAAGGGAAATTCAGTTTTGTATTAAGGCCATGTGTATTAGAAATCATGACTCCTTCTCAAGGCTGTCTTCTTTTTTTTTAAAGATTTTTTGGACATGTACCATTTTTTAACGTCTTTATTGAATTTGTTACAATATTGTTTCTGTTTTATGTTTTGGTTTTTTGGCCGTGAGACCAGGGATCGAACTTGCACCCTCTGCATTGGAAGGCGAAGTCTTAACCACTGGACCACCAGGGTAGTCCCTCAAGGCTGTCTTCTGATTTACTGGATATGTATATCTATCAGCCTACTTTTTTTTTCTTTATAAGATTTCTTATCTGTTTTCTAAAACAGAATATCTATGTTATTTCTTAGGATGATAGAAAAAATTACGTTAACTATAAAATGCAGATAACTGAAATAAAAAGCTATATTATTCTTATTCCCCCAAAGTTAATCACTGTTAAGATTTTGATATATATCTCCCTTCTAGTCTTTTTTTTAAGTATAACAAAAATCATATTTAAAAAAAATAACATGCATACTGTTTTTGCAATGTTCTTTTTAAATTTAATGTTTTCCATGTCAATTTTGTCTGGAATAAATGTATCACCCTAAATTATTTTGCAAGATTCAGATTATGGGTAATATTATGACATTTGGGGTGAATGTCAGCAGGAAAATGTTTTAGACACAGAAACATAAAAGACATAAAGGCAGAATTAATGCTAATATTCCCTAATCTAAGAATGGTGCATTTTTCTCAGACCATGTGTGGTATAGTTTGGATAAAATAGAACGAATAAATTAAAAATGACAACAATGTCTTTGTTTTAGGGCTGCCTTTCCCTCCCTACTGGAGTTAAACAGGGTACAAGTGACTTTTATATGAGGGTTGATTTTATATATTTAATTTTCTGACACTTATGATGTATCTTTTAAAATATAAAGGATGTTATTACTACTAACAATTTGTCTCAGGAAAGAGCACACTTCCTGTCAGTCCTTTACCACCATTTATATTAGAATCACTTCTTTTGAATTTGTTTTTCTGTGATCTTAATATGGTGGGATAATTGGACAATTTGCTGAGTTGTGGCCTAAGAGGAATGACACGCATTGACACTTGAAGTTAGTGTTTTAAAGACAGAGAATCCAAAGGAAAATCTAGAGAAACACACACCAAAAAATAAAACCTGGGCGATTGTTCAAGAACCACTTCACTAGGGAATTGCCCTCTCTGGCTGGTTCGTCTAAGGCAATGCCATGCCTCCTACCAGCTATAGACACGCCAGTGGGCAGGGCCAGATTTTAATCTGTCTCCATTGTGGGGATGGATTAGCATTGGTTGACGGAGCTGAAATTGTATAAATATTTTGAAATCTATGAATTATAACTTCCTTTTGTAAGTGTGGCACAAGGCCGACGCAGTAGCTGCTACTTCACCTTCCAAGCACCGTCTGCAGGTGTATGCGTTCCCTATGCCACTTGCCCTCATCCCCATTCCTGGTCACATCAGCAGACACGTAGATGACAATCTGTGGGTGCTGGCACCCTCACCGTGCTGTTGTGAGGGGCTTCCTTGCACACAGGTCCAGGAAATAGAATGGAGGCTGAGGGCCACCCTCTCTGGAGCTCAGGAACACGTGCTCAGTGAATCCAGCTCATCAATTCATTCACGCTCCGCACATGTCTTTGTATATGCCTGGCTGTAACTTTTACCACCATGTTGATGAACCCAAATGCAAACGTGCTTCCTATTCAACAAACAGGCACATACTAGGGTAGTTTGATAAAGCTGGCTGCCTAGGAAAAATAAATTAAAAAAATAATTTTAATCTGCATAATTTAAAATATTGCCCCCAAATTAAAATATGGTGTTGCATGTGTATGTTGGCTCAACAAATCTTATCAAATTAATATCCACAGCCAAGAAGTTCGATGACAGATACAGGGACACTTTGGCTTGGTCTAAACCTTCCCTATCACTCCTCTTCCAGGTGAGAATTTGAATTAATTTCATGTCTAACTGCCCAGTGTTTCTTTATGTACAAGCAAACAGGACACATTTTTATTTTCCCCTTTTCCTACCCAAAATATTGTATAAGTTGACTGCTCTGCACTTTGCTCTTTTATTTAATATATCTTAGAGAGCTTTCTGTACCAATATAAAGGGAACATTCTTATGCATTTTCAAAGCAGTTTATTGAGATATAATTCACAGATCACACAATTCACCCATTTGAAGTGCACAATTCAATAGTTTTTAGTATATACACAGAACTGTGAATCCATCATCACAATCAATTTTACAACACTTTTATTACCTCCAAATTAACCCTGTACCCTTTAGCTGTAACCCACCAACATTCCTGCTCTGTTTCCTTGTCCAAGGCAACCATTAATCTACTTTCTGTCTATATACATGTCTATTCTGGACATTTCATACAATTGGAATCATACAACGTACGGTCTTTTGTAACTGGCTTCTTTCACAAAATGTAATGTTTTCAAGGTTCATCCAGGTAGTAGCGCTGCTTTTTTTTTTTTTTTTTTAAGCTGCATAGTGCTTTATTGTGCAGAGGTACCATGATCTGTTTAATCATTCCCTTATTAGACGCATATCTTTGCTCTTTCAAGCATCGCTGCAGTGAGCAACCTTGAACACCTGTCATGTTTTACGTGTGCTGGCACATAGGTATTACCCATTCCCAGAACTGAGCTTTCTGGAGCAGATAGTCAACACAACTGTAATTTTGCTAGATGTTGCCAACTCACTCTATTGCGCTCCCCACCAGCCATGTGTTAGGTCTCACCAGCCAATTCCTCACAGCCTTACCAGCAGAGCATGCTGTCAAACTCTGGAATTTTTGCCAGCCTGGTGGGTTCTTTTTGTTTGTTTGTTTTTTAAAAAGCATCTCAGACTGTGTGGTTTTCATGTGCATTTTTCTGAAAGTGATTGAGATTGAGATCCATATACATGGACAAATCTCATGATATCCCTGCTTGAACTACATTTTCTTGGCTTCATCAGCGTGGTGGTTACAGTCTGTCAGCTCTGATAACTTGATTCCCTGCAAGTGTTTGATTTTCACGTCTTTTGCATTTTGTGACACAAATCTGGTCATTATAGTACTGATGATTATAATAAAGGCGTATATTTTTAAGAATAAATAATTGTCTTCTTTTCTTTCTTTCTTTCTTTTTTTTTTGCGGTACACGGGCCTCTCACCGTTGTGGCCCCTCCCGTTGCGGAGCACAGGCTCCGGACGCGCAGGCTCAGCGGCCATGGCTCACGGGCCCAACCGCTCCGCGGCATGTGGGATCCTCCCGGACCGGGGCACGAACCCATGTCCCCTGCATCGGCGTGCAGACTCTCAACCACTGCGCCACCAGGGAAGCCCAATAATTGTCTTCTTAACATATGTCACAAGAGGACTATAATTTATTTCCAAATTAGTTTGATCTTTTTTTTGATTAATTGAATAAAAAATTCTCTTTCACCAATGATGATTACTTTGGTTGGCAACATGACTATCCTTATTATGAAACTATAATTCACATGAAATAAAAACAAAACATCTATTTATGACCAACTGAATTATTATATGTCTGATGCCTGTCACCAGTCCCATTTGGAATTTCTCAGAAAATATAAACTCTAGCATTTCCTGGGGGTGGGGGGAAAGCAGTTTCTCTGAATATCCTCTCCCTTTCTTTAGACATTGTTTCAAGGGAGTTTTTCCATTTGAAACTAAGGTTTCTTTAAAGAGTAAGCAAGTCTATATATGTTCTGATTTATTTATGCTTAAGGGACTGAAATTCAGAGACTTTTACACAAGTTATGTGCATATTTTCTAGGCAGTAAGTCATTAAAGAGAGGTAAACATTTGTCTCTCAAAGAACACTGCTAGTCCTTGAGGTTTAATTTTCATATCTGCCTAAGGCACTCTAGGGTATCAGAACAGGACAGCAGAGATTCTCAGTGGGTGACCCTAGAAGTCCTGAAAGGAGCAATGGTGAAGGTAGGGTTACCCAGCAGGCCCTCAGGATTAATGCTTTCAAAGCAAAACCAGAAGCAAGGCTGTTCTAACTTGTAAATGGACTGTCCTGATGCTTCCAGAGAACCGGGCATGACACAAGACAGCTGGATTTGGAACAATTTGAATAATTGCTAGCAGTGGCCAGAAGTGCTCTTGAGGGCGCCACCCCAGCATCTGCAGTGGGAAGAAGTATAAACTGAAGGTCACACCCTCCTTGATAAGTCTCACAAGTAAGCTGGAATTCTCTGAGAAGCCACACCATTTATTATTAGGAATGACAACCACAATGACAGCCACAATAATAATACATTGATTCTACTTATTTGTGGTCGTTCTATAAGGTCACCGCAAACATTAAATTAGCAAATACTGAAGCATTGCACCTAGGTGTCATACACGGTTAGGTTCCTATGACTCTCTGGGCATACCAATCAATACATAACCTTGTTTTCTGTGTGAACTCACAGCCAACAGCACTAACTCATGCCTGGAGGAAGTGTATTTAACACATGTTCAGGAACACTGGATATCTCTCTGGCACTACAGTTGGGGGCCATTTTAAACAGCAAAAATCACCAACAAAAGCACAAAAATGCAAAAGACGTGGCACTAAATAGATCCCTAAAAGGACACATTACCAGTATGAGAGCTGACACAAGAAAGGAGCGTGTCACCTTGTTTGACTTCAGTTGAGGACAGTGCACAAAGGGTGACAAATCTCTGCTCTGTGCACATCCACTCGCACCGTGAGCACGGTGAGGATTGACTCGGGAGTTACAATAAATTTTCGCCAGTAGGCAAATTCGCAAGTAGGGGATCTGAATAATGAGGAATGACTAACTGTAATCCCTTAGAAACAAAATTCGCCCCTCCCGTTGAGGAACACCACACTAGCTGCAGAAGCAATAGAGTAGCTGAGCTGACCTGTGACGCAGAGCACGTAGGTGGGGCGGAGCCACACATGGGGTCAGCTTGGGGTCTGACGCTAACATCTTGTGAACCTCCGAACAGGTCGTGGAAGTTCATTGTGCCTCCAGTTTTCTCATCAGCAAAACTGATCTACTTACTTCAAAGGGGCGTTCTGAAGCTAAGATATATATAGGAAACCCAAGTGGATTAAATAAATTAGAAAAAAGAATTCAGGGGTGGTTATTTCTATGCGAGAGTAGTAGATGCCATTTTTATTTTCTTCTTTGTATCTCTCTAAATTATTTCACGATAATCTCGGTTTGGTATGCATAATATTTATAATAAAAAAAAAAGTTAAGGGGTAATAGCACCGGCGAGAATAACATACATTCATATGAAACTGCTTTGAATAAAAGTACTGTTAAAGATTAAAAAGTGTCATTTTCCATGCAATAAATTAATGGGTACGATAGGTTAGTAAACTGAAATGAAATTCCAACTAGCTCTGTCACGGCTAGAAAAACAAGACCCACCTGGTTTGTGTAGTAATCTCGTCATGAGAGGTGTTTGGCTCGGACACCTGCCTTTATAACATTAACGGGAGCTCTCCTGCACTCTGCCTGCCTGCCTCATGGGGCTGCCAGAACCGCCCTTGTCTTATTTACATTGAAAGAAAAACAGAGGGGGCGGAAGTTGCTGGGCTATTTTCCACTGTAACAACACCTACTCTACACCAGGGAGAAACGGAATCTAAGAAACGGAATCTAAGACAGTGTATGAAGAAGTCTGCACTACCTTTCCCCTTGATTTAGTAAGGCAATTTTTGTTTTCTTTTTTTGGGTCGGGGCCACACCATGCAGCGTGTGGAATCTTAGTTCCCCTACCAGGGATTGAACTCATGCCCCCTGCTGTGGAACCTCAGAGTCTTAACCACTGGGCCACCAGGGAAGTCCAGTAAGAAAAAATTTTAAAATGTAACACTGTTGTGTTCTTTCAGTTCCAGGAGCTAACTTGACCCACTGTTTTAGAAGCACACTTCATCTTGGCACTTTTGAACAAAGAACCAGTTTGTCTGACTCAAAAGTGCACTGCCTTCCATAAACAGATTTCTCCCTGTCCCTTTGATGGGAAATGTGATTCTTTTTCATTTTCTAATCTAAACTGTCCCTGGGTGGGGCTGAGGGCAGTTCCCCAGCTGTGATGCTGCATGGGAGATGGTTGGCTCTCCATGCTAGGTAATGTGATCCTAAAATAGATTAAAGAATGAAGCCTAAGCCTTTTCGGTTCTGGCCCCTGACTTACATAAAACACAAACCTGGTTAATATATTTTATTGATTCCTAAGGAATCAAGTCCCTTGCAAAATTCAGCAAGAGCCTCACAGTTGAAAGATTTAAAATTGGTTTTAAATACACCAGAATGGAAAAAAAAGTGCAGAACTAACAAGGAATGATCTATGTGGTTATTACTATTTAATAATAAGAAAAATAAAGTAATTAATGTTTACTGAAGTGAACATTGTTTTAACATTAATTCTGTTAACACAACTAAGGTACTGTGTTAGGCAGATTTAGAACATGAACTGTGTTCCATGAAGATTGTTCACATAAAAGTTTACAGTTTCACAGTAATCCTTCTAAAGGTCACTTGAGAGGAACCCAGGAATGCTAGTTAACTTAGTGAGGGAGTAGAGAAACAGCAAAAATTGGGGGTAATTAATAGACTACATGGAATATTTTTGTACCCCAGACAAATTACTTAGAGCAATCCAGACAAGATCTGCTCCTAGAGTAACAGAAAACAAACCTGACTCCATATTGGATCTATTCCTTTAGCTTTAACCCTTATGCTCTGTTGCCTGTGCTTCGTCATGAGGGCTCTGCACGTTTGTAGAAAAAAATGTTGCCTGTAGCCTGAAATATACAAGAAAGTCCATTCTCAAGGTTCTGACCTTTAAAGGCATAACACTTTTCCATTCATATAGAGATAAAAAGTTGCAGAACAGGACCACTTATTGAGGAGGCTGTCTTTTCTCCATTGTATATTCTTGCCTCCTTTGTCGTAAATTAGGTGACCATATATGCATGGGTTTACCTCTGGGCTTTCTATCCTGTTCCACTGATCTATATTTCTGTTCTTGTGCCAGTACCATACTGTCCTGATTACTGTAGCTTTGTAGTATAGTCTGAAGTCAGGGAGCCTGATTCTTCCAGCTCTGCTTTTCTTTCTCAAGATTGCTTTGGCTGTTTGGGGTCTTTTGAATTTCCATACAGATTGTAGAATTTTTTGTTCTAATTCTGTGAAGAATGCCATTGGTAGTTTGATAGAATGAAGTAAGTCAGAAAGAGAAAAACAAATACCGTATGCTAACGCATATATATGGAATCTAAAAACAGGTACTGACAAACCTAGTGGCAGGGCAGGAATAAAGATGCAGGCATAGAGAATGGACTTGAGGACACGGGTGGTGGGGAGGGGAAGCTGGGGCAAAGTGAGAGTAGCATTGACATCTATATACTACCAAATGTAAAATAGATAGCTAGTGGTAAGCAGCTGCATAGCACAGAGAGATCAGCTCAGTGCTTTGCACCGACGTAGAGGGGTGGGATAGGGAGGGTGGGAGGGAGGATCAAGAGGGAGTGGATATGGGGATATATGTATGCATATAAATGATTCACTTTGTTGTACCACAGAAACTAACACAGCATGGTGAAGCAATTATACTCCAATAAAGATGTGTAAAAAAAGTTGAAGAACAGAGACTAACATTTCTCTTATTGGAGGTTTACAAGAACATCGTGACCAGACCTGCCTGGACAGCTGCAAGAACAAAGGATTCCGGCACCAAGAAGTCTGCAACGACCAGCCACACCCCCTCCCCTTTTAGTACAAAAGAAGCCTGAATTCTAACTCCGATTAAGATGGTTCTTTAGGACACTAGTCCACCATCTTCTCCATCTGCTGGCTTTCTGAATAAAGTTGCTATCCTTTGCCCCAACAGCTCATCTCTCAATTTATTGGCCTTTCATGAAGTGAGCAATACAAGCTTGGACTCAGTAACACTACAACTATTCAACTGCATGAAATTTTGGTTAATCCATTTATAATTTTGTATCCTGGATTCATTATGAGGATATTGCTAGCTACAACTCTCTTTGGGGGAAAAAAAGTCATTACTATACTGCTATTAGAGAATCACTAAAAAGTGCTCACGTGAGTGAGGCAGTTAATCCTGATTCAAGAGTAGGAAATTTGATTGTGGCATTTGTAAGAATATCCTTGGAGGGAAACTGAATCTGGAACACGGCAAAGTTGATGACAATAAGCCTGGTGGAAACAGGCCTATTTTGACTCTCCATTATTTCATGTAAAAAGTCCTATTTGAAAATATTTAGTACAATCTGGTACAATTTAGACATCTGAGAAGAGTTTTGAAGGTTGTTGTATTCTCAGACTGCTGGGATTCCTCAAGCAAGAGGCAAAAGAGAGAACAACAAAGAGAGAGAGGTAAACAAGGGAAAATAAAATAAAGAATGGGCCATTGGACAAAGATTTTGTTTCATGGAACATTCAAATAAATATACCGACCAAGTATCTTTGCTGACATGTATAGAATATGCCTTTCTTTGAAAGCACAAGACATAAGCAGATATCCAGAAGAGGTAAGAGGAGGAAGAATCTTGGGTTGACTGAACTCAGAGGGATCCTTGACATCATTGCACCAAACTTGTCATCTTACAGCCAGAGGCACTGAGCTCCAGGAACTTAGGGGAGTTGCCCAGCTGAGGCTCTTTCCTCCATGAGTCACTTCTCTTGAAATACAGCGCACTAAAAACTCCAGCAGTTCATAGAATCCCTCTGTGAGTGAAAGGAAGAACAGAAGGAAGGGGAGAAGGGGGAGGGGAAGATCCTTGTTCCAGGAAGAAGCCATTCTTCCTGTGGCCCAGCCCAGAGCCCCTTAAACACATTTTTGTTAAATTTCAAGCTGCCTCTTCCTCTCCCCTCTTACTCCTAGTTATCTTTGCTAATATCATTAGTTCCCAAAGTTCTCTGCCCAATTAAAAATGAAATGAGGGCTTCCCTGGTGGCGCAGTGGTTGAGAGTCCGCCTGCCGTTGCAGGGGACGTGGGTTCGTGCCCCGGTCCGGAAAGATCCCACATGCCGCGGAGCGGTTGGGCCCGTTGGCCATGGCCGCGGAGCCTGTGCTCCACAACGGGAGAGGCCACAACAGTGAGAGGCCCGCATACCGAAAAAAAAATGAAATGAACTTGAGGCTAGAATGCAAAGAAATTTTTAAAACAGCACATGATATATCCATATCAAAGAAGAATAAATTGACTGTTTAAATTTTAATCCTAATAACTAACTGTCTCACCAAAAAACGTTTATGAGAGTGTATAAATGCTAACCTAATAAAAATATGCTCCGTGCCTAAATGTCCCAAATATTAGTTAGCCGGATGGATGGTTGCTTGCAAGCTTGGAAGAAAGATTTAGGAGTCTTGGGTTTTATCTCTAAATATGTTTGATCTTGGGCATGTCATTGTACTTTTGTTGTAACTTCTCAGTCCATAAAAAGGCTAATAAAATTACCCACTAAAGTTACCTCAAAGAAATGTTCTGATGATTAATGAGTTGATGGTGGCTTACACACATGAGATGGAAGAAGTGCATAAAAATGTAATATCATTGTTGCTGTAATTACTGTTATTGCTCACACATGAGGAGCAAACACGGGGGCTGGCAATACGTCAGTCACAGCTAAAGATCAATCTGCCCAAGAAAAAGAATGAGACCATTTATGAATGATGACTTCATTTGCACTTTACTTTCAAAGTTAATTATTTTAGTGAGAACCATCTTAACTTGAATAATTGGTACAAAGGAACATTTTCAGAACCTGATTTCCCGGGGAGGGGGGTGGGATTTGGAACATGTGGAACGTTCTTAGTAGCCAGCACTCTGACCTTAAAAGCACCCTTTGGATCTCAGTTTCCACGTCTATAAAATCCAGTTGTAGGACTAGATGATCTTTGAATTTTCTACTAGCTCTGAGAGTTTACAATTCTACCACTCCAAAAACCTCCAAGGCTGATCCTGCAGCTGATTAAAAAAATAGAAGCCCAAAGGCAGCCATCATTGCTAGTTGCGGAAGGTTGGTGACAAAACTGAGCAGTACAGTGGAGAGGTTTTGAGCAAGGACTCTGGAGTTAGAGAGCTGTGCTGGAATTCTTGTTCTGCAACTTCATATTAGCTTGTGGGCAGGTTTCCTCCCTGGAAAGTGGAGCTCAAATAGTATTTCCTTCAGAGGGTCGTTAAGAGGGATAACTGCAGGGGTTGGGAGAGCACCTGGTACATAGGAAATGCTCCATCCATGTCAGATCCTATCTCTGAGCTCTAGGCAGAGGTCCTCAGCACTGATCATTTCTCAAGTACTCACTGAATGTTCATTAAGCACCCACTGTGCTCCTAGCGTGGTGCCCACCACCCAGTAGATGCTCATGCATAAGTTTTTTGTTTTTTTTTTCAAGAAAACTTTGAATTACTCTATGAATTCAAATCGTTGTTCTAAGTGTTAGGAACTGTAGTGAACCCAAACATGAAGAAAGCATTCTCGGGGGCCTGGGGCTACCCCAGATGTAATAAAAATACTTGAAGCTGGGAGAATAAATTGGCGGGAACCAGACTAGGAGGAAGAGTGGTGAATGTTTTCCTTTTTTGGCTGACTAGACTCCAACCCCTGTACAAGGTTCGGAGAATTTCACACTGTACTTTATCTTGGCAGAAGTGGTGCCCCATCTCCCCAAATGTTCAGTTCCTCTCTCCTCTCCCTCCTCGCAGCCACTGCTCAGGACAAGAGCTAGCCTCAGCCAGTGGTTGCTTCCTTCAGGGATTTTGAATATCAAGTAATAAGGCAAAGAAGAGCTGGTTGAATTCATGAGTGTTTACGGGCGGTGGGCAGCAGCACTGCGATTTCCAGATTGTTTCTGCTAAAAGAACACTGTTATGTGTCCTGCCTCATGGCTCTCCGGAGCTGCCCAGGTTTCCGGACTCTTCTCCAAGTCTGATCTGCAGCCCTCCCATCAATGCTGTGAGCCTCTGCTCCCTTCCAATTCATTTCCTATTAGGATTAAAAAGAGGTAAAGAAGACTTCTGGGCCTCCTGTCACCCTATTAGGGGTTCCTGATGCCAAACCATCACTACCATCACTGATGAAATGGATCAGATATGAATTGGGTATTAGATGTTGTTTTCGTGACATTGCTAATTTTCTCAGGTACTTTGAATGATTTTGTGATCACGTAGGAGAACATATTCTTAAGAAATGCACACTGAAGTGTCATGGTACCTGAAACTGAGTTTTAAATGGGTTAGCCAAGAAACCTATTACATATTACACATATATAACATATATACAACATATATGTGTTTGTATGTTTATGTGCGTGCATATAAACACATTATCTATCACCTGCCTATCTATCTATCTATGAATTTAACTGTTGGGCCAATTGGTAAAGTATTAACAATTGATGGATCTAGGCAGGTTCATTGTACTGTTTTTTCAGTATTTCTGTAGGTTTGAAAATTTTGAAAATAAAAATCAGGGGGAAGATAAAATGACAGTATATTATGAATTAAGAGACATGCCTTTAGGAAAAGTCCCTATGTAACCCAGGGATTTCCCCTGATCTTGGCAGCTGGTGGATACAGCACATTAACGGTAATAACCCACAGTGTCCAGCATGTCACTGATATTCAATGAATGAACAAGTGAGTGGACATTTCAGTGGCTTTTTAGCCCATTTGCTGCCACCCGACTTCAACTCCCTGCAAAGTGCCTCCCCCCAAGTATGTGGGATGGCTTTCACATGTGCTCAGAGCCAAGGCTGGTTCTCAGACTTGTCATCCATCCATTAATTCATTCACCTACGCACTCTCATTTATCTATCAAGTACTTCCTGAGTCCCTGGCATGCTATGTACAGTAGCATGCTAAATGCCAAGATACGGTTTTGAATCAGACAGCCCCTCAAGGATCTTACATTCTAATGACATCTAAACTGCTTCTTCCCTCCTCTCTTCCCCTGGATCCTATTTGCTTATATGCTGTTGCAGTCAGGGACCTTTGAGGTGACAAATCTCCCCAAATCAATATTCATTTGGAAGATGGAGAGGTGCCTCTCTCCCTCCACGTGTTAACACTGGCTTGATATCTGTGACAGTATGTACAGTTCTTAATCATGACAGATACCACCTACTGAATGGTTTTCCATGCCAGGCACGATGCTAAATGCTTGTTTCCATGATCTCATTTAATCCTGTCCATCGAGGTAGATACAATTAGCAGCCCTTTTTAGCAGGTAAGGAAACTGAGGCATAGGAAGTTTAAAGCAGCTTGGCTAAGTTACAGGTCCAATAAGTAATAAAACTGATATTTCAGGTTTAAAACTGTCTGGCTCTATGTTGCCTCTTTGCCTCATGGAGGTTTTGCTGAAATACCTGTTTTGGATTTAACTTACAGTCCCTCTCACCCTACCACTCCTTCCCTGTCTCAATAAGACTGATGGTCTCTGTGGAGACTGTGCCAGACCCAGATGCGAAAAAGGGACTTACTGCCATTCTAGGAAACATCCCTCTTCTCCTCTCCGGGGTGGAAGATTTTGCTCTTGGGTCCAGCCTCTTGGGCACAGCTCCACTGTCCCTTAGAAGCAGTTCATTCCCAGGAGGCTCCTAGCCCTTCATGCAAATGGACTTCCAGCAGGCAACTCCAGTCCCGGACATCACTGCCCTGTCCTGAAGAATTAGGCAACACACAGAAGTTTGAGGGATCTAGGTTTTCATTAATTCTAATTAGGATATCAGTGAAACACCTTCATGATTATTGAGGCCTCATTCCATCTACTTACACTAACTTTTTTTTTCCAGCATTATCTTCTCTGGGCGTAACCAACGTATGCTTGTATGTAACTGTTGGTGCGTTAGGGTTGTGCCACTTTGCACTATCTCCTCTTTCCAGCAGCACGTGTATAGGTGGGTTACAGAGAGCTGTGTCGTGAGTTGGAGAAGGAAGCCTGCCCTACGCTAAGGGGTAGGTTTAACAATCAGGTCAGCTCGCTGTCCCAGGGCAGGGGAGTGAGATCCAGGGACCAGCTTTCTTGTAACATAAGTGAATGTTGTTGGAGTATATGGTCTTTGCTGATACGTAAAAAGCCATGTATGCCTCAAAGTCTAACAGGCATAAAGTGTGAAACCAGTGTTATCTGTCCTCCAAGAGAAAAGGGATGCAAAGAGATCGTAGTAGAATACACCGGAGGTGTGTACATAGGAAGTTCCAGGGACCTTAAAGAAGTTAGGGAACAAGAACTCACCCTATGTAGGATGAAGGATTAAATATTTTGGAGGGGATGGGCAAGTACCTTTCGACTAAGGTTTCTTACTGTCACGCTTCTCAAACTGAGAGCGTTAGGCGTGGGGGGCAGGAAGTGCATTTAGTTTAAAAACAAGTTATTAAAATATAGTGAAATAGTAAATATCAGAGTTCATAATCCATGATAAGTGTAAGTGTTGTTCTATGAAACCTTTGTTTATACTTACATATGTGTATTTATGCTGTGGGTTGTACATACTTCTTTCTGTGGGTTGTGGTCAAAATATTTGAAAGTCACTGTTGATATCTTCAGTAATGACCCAGAATATTAATTCGTTTATATTATAAAATTATTCTCTCTTGTCCCCAAAATGACCACGGGTACAGTTTAGCTCATTTTAATTTAATTTTTAAAAAGAAAACTACAAACTTTAATTGAAATATATAAAAGATGTAAATAAAGGGAGAGAATCCTACGTGTCCTTGAATACAAAGACTCAACAGCGTTTCAAGTCTATTGCAAATTGGATTTTCATTCCTTCATAGGTAAACTTCGTTTTTTAGTTTCATTCATTCAATCCTTCTACTAAGGATTTTGCTCGTTACATTTAAAATTTCCAAGATATGTAGTTATTTCTTTTCTATGATATCCTTTCAAATCTTTCTGAGGATGTTAATCTATGATGAAATCTTTTGCCTGCCTAATGAACTGCATTTCCTCAGGCGTCCATTCTTTTCTGCTGTTGTTGAATTTGGTGCTTTTTTACAGCAGTGCTTCTCCCTAAATACTTGGTTTCCTGTTGATCTTTGTATTGAAATTTTCTGGCCACCTGCCAGTTATACCTAATGTTGTAGAGAGACATGAGAGTGGATAGGAGAAGCCTTGCTGACAGGACAAGTCTTCCTTTAGCTTCTCTAAGTCTGGAAGCTTTCAGTGCCCATGTTGATGTGTTTTTCTCCAGATATTGCCTCTCTAGCATGTGTCCACACTCAAGGTTCTGTCCGTGAGCAAAAGCCCCAGCTCTCCAAATAGCCGACTCCTTCTCGTACATCTTTCCAGTTCTCCACCCTCTGTGTATGCTTCTCCTTAGATCTGTTGCCTCTCAGCTGGGCGCTCTTCTGGGACTTCTCCCAACAGGAAACTTCATTTTCCTCTGATGATTAACCCACAGTGCTGACCCTTAGGGCTCTCCTTCAGTAGTTCTTCAAATTTTCTGGTCCATCGAGGACACTCTTGTTTTCCAAGATGATATTAATTAATTGTGTGGGGCCTTTAGGGACTTTCCACCCCCTCACTTGTTCCCGTAAACCAATTCTTCTCCCTATCGTGCGCCACTCCTTCTCCCTATCGAAACCAATTCTTCTCCCTATCGTGCGCCACTCCTTCTCCCTATCGAAACCAATTCTTGGAGTTTTTCAGTTGACGGGGACTTGCCAGACAGCGGGTAATTTTCCAGTTGCCCGTAACAGGTATACGCCCTAACCGCCACAATGAACAGACAACTATAACGGCCAGAAGGTGGGACAAAAGTTCCTAAGCCAATGAATTCAAAAGTCACCACATTTACCCAATCATTGTGAGAATATACCCGCCCTATGAGTAAATAAACCTATAAAAAGTATGTGATTCCGCTTTTAGGGGTTCCCCATCGGCCTCCTGCGTGAGGTTCAGGGAACCCCGGTGCATCGGCTCCTAATAAACCTCTTGCGTGTTGCAGCGGCTCTCGACTCTTGGCGGTTCTTGGGCGAGTTGGAATCCCTCGTAGACCGTTTGGGTCTAACAATTGCTGCTATTGATCAGTCTTAAAGTTTGCTCCAGCTCCCAAAACATGAAGTATGACATCAGGCATGTATCTTCTGACGCAGTCTTTTAACAGTCCCTTTGAAGTTTAATATTAACTTTTCATATCTTAAATCACTACTTCTGGGCTTCCCTGGTGGCACAGTGGTTGAGAGTCTGCCTGCCGATGCTGGGGACACGGGTTCGTGCCCCGGTCTGGGAGGATCCCACATGCCGCGGAGCGGCTGAGCCTGCGCGTCCGGAGCCTGTGCTCCGCAACAGTGAGAGGCCCGCGTACCGCGGAAAAAAAAAAAAAAAAAAAAATCACTACTTCTCCCAAAGTGGGTAAATAGTATGTCCATTATCAGTCCTCTCATTTTAGCAAAGCAATAAAGGGTGTTTTGTAATCTTTTAGCAAAGCAACTTAGGTTGTTTGCTTAGAAAAAGTAAGAGAGAGCAATCCCAAGGATATAGAATTATTTTTTTTTCGTGGGATTACTTATATCATTGATACAGACTGGGTCACATTTAGTGCTTTGTATACATATATATCACCAAGTGAAGTGGCAAATTTCAAATCCAGCACATTGGTGAATCTATATAATAGGTTTTCATGATAGGTGTCATTTTACTTTCCACTGGAACATCAGGGCAGACACTTAAATGATGTCTTTACCAGACTTGCATTCTATCTCCCAGTAGATAGAAACAAAGAAAGACTTGAATAAATTGGCTCAAAAACCAAAAAAGCTTGTCTTCTGAAGGTTCAATTTCTCTGGAGTGGGGCTTGTTGCCTCCATCTTCGTATTTCTGCAGTCTCTTTGTGTCTTAGGTTAGTTGCACAAATTACAATCCATATCCCATTCAAGTACAAGGGCAAAGGAGTCTTCTAGGGTAGTTATTGAAGAAAAGACTGAGTCTCTGACTAAAAGAAATGCTGACCTAGAACCAGACAAAAACTGTATTGATAGGAGACCTTTCCCCTTAATGGATTGATAAGATCAATCAACAATTGTGCACTTCCCAAAACTAAACAGGAAACTCCTTTAAGTTTCAACAGGCCTAGCTTTAAGAAATAGGAGAAAACAAGGAGACCAGAGAAACTACCAAGAAATCACTGCAGTGACAACCTGGGAATCATTACAGGAGGGATTTGGGGATATTTGCTTTCATTTTTGCTGGCACGGTGGATGAATTGGGTCTGCTTTTTCCTCTGCAGCCTTATATAACAGTCTTACTTTTTCAGGTTGAATGGAGTTCACAGTGGTTCTTAATCTCATTCTCTTCTGGCTAAAATTATGACTCATTTTATATATGCAATTGCCTTACTCTTTCATTTTTCAGTGGAGCTAAAGGGAGGGAGGGAGAGGGAGAGGGAAAACAGAGGAGAGGGCAGGTCTTTACAGGGAAGCCTGAAAGATGGAGTGAAAGATACAAATGCTGGCAAAGAATCTGTCTGCTTGGTTTTCTGGAACTAGGCCTCCCTCCTTCTGTTTGGAATGTTGTCTCCATTCTGTCTTAGTTTAAAAATCATGTCCTCTGGGGCAGCCTCACCTGACCCTCTGGACTGAACATATCCTTAACTTTCTGTCCTTATCCTTCTTTATATACTCATGTCTTTGTGTCCCCAACTGGACCTTAAGGTCACAAAGACAGTGTCTTTGTTTTGCTCACGAGTGGTACTGCTAAGATATTACAGAGTTCTTGGTGTGTACTGGGTGCTAATAAACATTTGCTAAATGAGATAATGGTTTCTTCTTTCCCATCATTTACACTGAAGGTCTAATTGGGTGTGGGAGTCCGAGGGGTTGGGGAAAGTGAAGTTTCCCTGGCACTCAGTGGAATATTTTCCCTTGTCCTCTTGCCTCTATTTCAGTTTTCTTTTTCATTCACGCATTCCCATCTCGAGCTTGGCTCAAAAAGTGCTAAATATGACTTCAATATTTTGCCGAAGTATTGTGTCATGTTATTATCTGTCTGAATATATTCTTGACCCCGCATTAATATGCTTTGTAAAAAACAAAGAGAACTCAGTTATAAAGCCTCTTGGATAAACTGGTTATAATTTTTATAAATTGGAAATGAAATATTAATGATGTTGTACGAGTTCAAGCTGTTATATGGCTGTCATTGTAGGAAGTCATCTCTTCTGAAATCAAATCTGTGACTTAATTCTTTCTAAAAAAATAATATTTTGACTACTACAAATAATCAGGAAAAAAATGTCTTTAATCATAGCAAAGGGGCTCAATCAGCTTTCAAAATAGAATTTGTCTCCCTGATTATCTAATGTTACCAAATGAGGCATCATTTTCACAAATGTT
The DNA here is from genome assembly GCF_008692025.1 of Phocoena sinus. NCBI lineage: Eukaryota > Metazoa > Chordata > Mammalia > Artiodactyla > Phocoenidae > Phocoena > Phocoena sinus. The sequence continues at coordinate 15,353,806 of NC_045769.1, read as the reverse complement.
TAAAATTAAGGGGAAATAAAAATGTATGAAGCAATTTAACCTGAAGTATTAATTAAATGTAGTAATTTAATAAGCAAGAATGTTAAAAAATTTTAAGAATTACTCCAAATGCTAGAAAATATTAGCAATATAACATAGAATAACAGATATAGGAAACCAGAGAGAAAATTGATTACAACTATTAAATAAACTAATTTTTAAGTTAATAATTATGTTGACAAATAAATTAGTTGTATGGATTTATTCTATTAATATATCATGTTAATAAAGTTTAATTTATCCTCTCTTCATACTTCCAACTTGTGATTAAAAATACATTAATACTCCCTTTTAAAAATTCATGTATAGTTTTATACTGCAGGGAGAAATTTCTAGAAGCTTCTATCCAAGGTGAGTTCCCATATAAATGGATAAGAGATGTTAAATAAGTCAATTTAAACAAGTAGTACATGAAATGGTTTTATTTTAAAGGTTGTTTTATCTGATCATAAATGTTAAACCTATAACTTATTTATTTAAAATATTAAAACATTAGGAGGCAGAAACATTAAGGTATAAGTAACAATAGAAAAATAGATTATATCGTTTTTATCAGAGACAGAAAAACCCAAATGTAAGATGTATTAACTTAGACCAAGTCTACATGTAGTTAAAGGTTATATGTCTACCATTGTAGCCTGGCCACAAATACAGAGGGAACAGTTGTACTGAAGCAAACATACCCCACTTGGCCAATTATGAGTCTAGCATAATGATAGCTGTAGAGTATCTAGTACACGCTGAGATCAGAGCTTTATATTATTTTAATTAGTATGACTTGCTCTATCATGTTCAAGGTTCAAATAAGGTCAAATCTCCTTTAATAACCAGGTTAATCACTTGGGGCTTACTTGCCCGGATGTTCAGGAAGTCTGCTTTCTCTCTTGGGGGCCTCTACCAAGAACACCAAAGGGTTATTACACAGTCCAGCCGGGCCAGTCCTGCTTCCAAAAGTCTTGCCAACAGAATCTGGAGAATCTGTTTAGTCTACTGATGGATCTTATTTTCTGAGGTTGTTGTTTCTTTGAATGCCCCTGGATTATGCTTACATGTTCAGCCACAGCTCCCCAAAGCACAGATTCCTTGCCAGGATAAGCCATGCACTCTGCTGGAACCAGCTTTCAGTAACGGAGACCCTGATTTTGGGCCTTGGAGTCCAGGCCAGTTTGTTCTTGCCTTCTTGGCAAGATTCCCCTTGCAGACAATCTCAACCCCTTCGAGAGAATCAGAAGCCCCAAAGGATAGGAATTGTAAGTCTCTCTGTGTTCCCCCAAGCTCCCGGTTCCCTTTGCAAATTTGCCCACCTTCTCCTCAAAACCTACCACTCCAGCTTATCAGGGAGTATTGGAAGGAGCCTACTCTGATAGGTCAAAAAGAAAACAATTCCAACCAAAAATAAAAATTAAAATGAAGGAGCAGTTCTTCCTTAAACCAGGAAAATATGCTTCAGATTTTTTTGCTGGGTGAGAGGTGACCGACATTATTTAAATGGCAATATCTCTAGGTAAATTTTTCAACACCAATCAGTAAAAACATATTCCAGTTTATCACTCTACTCCTTCTTGTACTAACCTTACTTTCTTCCAAGCTTGTGAGTAAATTATCTCTATTTTTGGATGAAAGAACTTTTTAATGACCACTCCATAACACGTTGACAAAGAATGAGGCCACCCTTACAGCTTTTTCTCAATGTTATTTTTATTTATCTATTTGTTTGTTTTTACATATGCATACAAAAGTATATATTCTTTTTACGTTCTCTTCCATTATAGGTTATTACAAGATATTGAGTATAGTTCCCTGTGCTATACAGTAGGTCTTTGTTGGTTATCTATTTTATATACAGTAGTGTGTATATTTTAATACCAAACTCCTAATTTATCCCTCCCCCCTTTCCCCTTTAGTAACCATAAGTTTGTGTTCTATGTCTGTGAGTCTATTTCTGTTTTGTAAATAAGTTCATTTGTATCATTTTTTTAGATTCCACATATAAGCGATATCATATGATATTTATCTTTCTCTGTCTGGCTTATTTCGCTTAGTATGATCATCTCTAGGTCCATCCATGTTGCCACTCCATAGCACATTGACAAAGAATGGGGCCACACTTACAGCTTGAAAAAATATATATTTCATGGTATATACAGCCAAGAAATAACTCTTAATTTTCTATTTCTCCTAATTTAACTTCCTGTTTTTTTTTTTTTTTTTTTTTTTTTTTTTTTTTTGAGGTATGCGGGCCTCTCACAGTTGTGGCCTCTCCCGTTGGCGGAGCACTGGCTCCGGACACGCAGGCTCAGCGGCCGTGGCTCACGGGCCCAGCCGCTCCGCGGCATGTGGGATCCTCCCGGACCGGGGCACGAACCCGTGTCCCCTGCATCGGCAGGCGGACTCTCAACCACTGCGCCACCAGGGAAACCCTAACTTCCTGTATTTTTGAAATCCTTACTCAACTTCAAAGGCTCTCTCCTTGGAAGAAAATTACGAACCAAATCTAAGTTATCTGACTAAAATACAGCAAGAAATAATTTGAATTTGTTACAGATGGGTTACAATTTGATTATTTCCCTCATGTTCAGCAAACCTTGGCAGTTTGACCATAATCAGATATAGACTAGCGTGGAGGAAAGAAGATCCTCTGCATTAATTAGGACTTTTTCGCAAGTGACAGAAAAATACCTGTAGACAAGGAAGGGGGTTTATTTGTTCATGTAATTAAAAGTCTCAAAATAGATAGCCTTCAGACAAGCTTTGAACACACACTTCAATGTCTTCAAGAAGGATAACATCTCTGGTTCTCCAGGGTATCTTACCATCCTTCATTCTGCCCAGCAGCTCCAATGGCAAAATGATGGCAGCATTCTAAGACCTCACATTTTCATATCATACCGTATGGCATAGCTTCACAAGCCTTGGGATTTACCATCTCTCTCTTTTTTTTTTTTTTTGGCGGTACGCGGGCCTCTCACTGTTGTGGCCTCTCCCGTTGCGGAGCACAGGCTCCGGACGTGCAGGCTCAGTAGCCATGGATCACGGGCCCAGCTGCTCCGCGGCATGTGGGATCTTCCCGGACCAGGGCACAAACCCGTGTACCCTACATCAGCAGGCGGACTCTCAACAACTGCGCCACCAGGGAAGCCCAGGATTTACCATCTCTTTGACCAAAATTGTTTAACTTGCTCATCCCTGCACCAATCTCTGTGGCCAAGAGAATGGAAGACATCCATAATCTTAAATTAATCAGCCACCATCCCCTTCCCAGAGATGAGATGGATCCGTTGGGCAGGGGTGAAATTCCTGCTATACCGTGCTGGCAGGAAATTGGGATCATGGATATAGAAGAGGCAACCATCAGGTACCCATGACACTCTTCCTCTCCATGCTCTTTTCTTTCCCATTGCCTTTTAGTAGGAGACACATGAATGTAGGAAAAGCTACCCAAGGTGTCGGCAGTTTATCCGACTGCTTTCAGATGGGTGTCCTCCAGGGTAACCTGTCATCTCTTTCCACAAGCAAAAAAAAATGTTCATACTCCTTCTTGTTGATGTAATTTATTCAGCTATCAGTTCATTATTTTCTTCATTCATTTGCTTATTCAATATATATTTATGTGTCAGGTGTTGTGTTTTTCTTTCCATCTCTTCTTTTAGGACTGAGTGAAGGTGCTAGGCCTGGTTGAAGGAGTTAAACCCAGGTAAAGCCACCATACTCAGCGATGATTAGAGCAGAGGGGACAATGTTTGAGTCATCTTCTTTCCTAATACGCAGGCCTCCAAGAGCTTAGCTTCATGAGTTTATAACCCCACTCCCACTCTTACCTAAAAATGCCTGGAGATTTCAAGGATTGTTAATTAACTACTCAAAGATAATCCTTGGAAAACTCCTATTTTCAAACCAAGTGTCTTTTAATGGCATTTTAAAATTCTCTTCTTAGATAACAAAGGCAATCACTGTCATTTATTGAACGCTTTTGAGGCAGTACTTATTCATTTTACTCACATTATGTTATTAAATCTTTACAACAAACCTCCAAGGTAGGAATTATAATTTTACCCACAAAAAAATGAAGACATAGAGAGGTCAGGTAAATTCCTCAAGGTGGAGAGTGACAGAACCAGGATGTAAAACTGGATCTGTCCAAGGCCAAAGCCAGTATTTCTTCCATGGGCTTCTCTCCTCCATATAGGTACACCACACCCTGTTAGTAAACATCAAGTCTTATTTTCATTATTAGGTCACCCTCAACCTCAACTATCATATCAGTGTGTATTCAGTTCAATTCAGTAAGTCATTCTGAAACTGATATCTGGACCTGGATTGGACCTACGAGAACATGCAGTAGAATTGCATTTTCCAGAGCTCAGGTTTCCAGACTCCCAATCCAGAGTTCTTTTCTGGATCCCACAAAGGAGATGACACAGACCCCTCTTAAGCTTACACTCTAGTTGGAGAGCAAGACTTACAGAAGACAACTTCACCTTGGTTGTCAAAGCAAATTGTACAAATACAGCAGAACATCAAATGGAATGCCATCGACAGTAAGAACTACAGGAGGAACCCCGAGTGCGCTTTGTTTCTGTGATCTCTTTTACTTTTCACAATTCTTGGGAGAAATCATCTTTCGCCTTGCCTCATTGCTCCACATGGAGGAAATCCCATCAGAATGACATGCCTGCATTAGAAGAGAGTTATCTGATTGGTGGATAGCCAGGATCCTACAGACAATGGTGCAAGTTCCTTGATTGGGTAAAATTAACCTATTTAAAATCTGCAAGGCTACAACCACTAGAGATTCATCCTCTTCCCTCTCTGCCAGACCAGTACAAGGCAGTGACCCCCAGATAAGTTCATCTGCTCAGGTGGCTGGAGCCATACTTCAGATGATGGTGTGGGCACAGATGATTCACCAGCTCTGCCCTTTTGGCCACAGGCTTAAATCCATGTTCTCCAATCTGCTGACACTTTCATCTCTATCTTTCTCCTGTGTCTATTTTTCAGTTGCTCCAGAATTCCACAGGGGAAGAAAGAGGTGTTATTATTTACTGATCTCTTAAAACTCCCCAAATATAAAGCACCCACTTTCTTCTTCATTTAAAACCCAGCAACAATCATGGCTTATTCCTGAGTCAAAGGAACTCAACATAAAACTTCTTTATAATATTATTTTAGTTTGCATCATAAATGCTCAGCAATGATTTGCCAAGGTCTACCTTTTAAAAACATATGACTGCTTTTCCTTGGGCTCGTGGCTGTTTATTTGACTGTAGTAGGGGTCTGTGGTGGCCTGTATCACAGCCCCCCACCCCTCTGATCTCAGCCACGGCAGAGGTGGAGTGTTCCTTGTGAGCTCAGACCATCCCACCTCAGGCAGATGCCCTGTATTGCTCCTTTTTCAACCTCAGAGCCCTCTCCCAAGCTAGGAGACTCCTCACCCAACCTGCAAGCAGAGCCTGGAATTGTGGAGAGTCAGCGTTTGCAGGGGCAACCCTCAGGCAATGAAGGAGAGGAGTCCGTGTGTGAATAAATGCTCCAGATGCCTGTCGTTTGCATGGACAATTCTGGGAGGTATTGGGAACACTTCTCAGGAGGTCCCAGTGGAACTGAACGCCTTTTTCCCACAGAAGTGATGGCTTATACACCCTTTCATTAACATTTCCTCTTTCCTCTCTCCGCTCTCTCACTCTTGCTTCCAGGGATTACCTGTCAATTAAACCACCTGCAGTCAAATTTTGGCTCTGCCTTTGGGGAGACCCAACATGGAGCAATGACATGAAGCAATGACAAAAGAGGATATAATCTGTCCAGGAAGAGCAGACTCCTCCTCCCTTGTGGTAGATGATCCCCCACAACCTACCCGATACACAAAACACACACCACCCCATGTGTGTACATACACACTCAGGAATAGGTGTGCACACACACTCACCGAGACATACACAGAGACACACAGACACACACAGTGACACAAACACAGACACAGACACATATATACACAGAGACAGACACACACAGAGACACACAGAAACAGACCCAGACACACACACAGAGCAGGCCCCGGTCATTGTCTCAGGTAAGGTTTTGTGTCACTACCTAAGGGTAAAAAGAGGGATCATCTCACCATCAAAACCATGCCTCTGAACGCTGGCCTTCCTTCATAGCCTGGGCTTATCTAGCTATCTTCTTAATTTGTCTTGTTCACTACAACCAAGCAACTTGTTTGAGTGCAAGACAACATCTTACAACACTGAGAAAATGTCAAGGTCTTAGTTGAGCTGAATTACAATACAGTTTCAAGTTCCTGTGATGGCTTATCCTTACTTGGAACAGTTAAACTATATATATATATATGTTTATATATATTTGCTATCGTTTGCCCATTTTAGCCAATAGGCCTTTTCTTTTAGATCCTGACTCCTAAGTTTTTCCTAGACCACCTTCGTTCTTTTTTGGGGTTATTGCTATTGAGTTCCCCTTGGGGTTTTTTGGAGGAACGCAGTTTTCTTTCTACTTGGGTTCCAGGACTATTCCTTGAGGTGCAGGATAAAACAATTACTTTGGAAGCAGCTTCCCACACAGTCTTTCCTGCTGTCTCACTGTAGCTGCAGCCTAGAATCCTACTCCTTTTGTATCCCCATAGATGTTTTTTTCTCTTAGAGTTTCCGTATTTGGGGTCCTGTGACAGGTTGGGGTCCCCAGAAGCATACACTGAAAGTACCATACAATACCTTTTGAAGGGAATGTTCACAAGATCAACTGCTGGGGTAGGAGTAAGGCACGGCAGCAAAACTGGACAGAGGGCGAAGATGGGGTGCAGCACAGGTGCAACAAGGCCTTATCCCACAAAGAGTCCTGAAACTAGGAAGCCTCTTTGGGGTCCTTCTGAGTTGTGGCGAAAAGCTGGCCTTCAAGATATGGAAGCATCCTAAGGGTTCATCAAGAGATGAACAGATAAAGAAGATGTGGCATATATATATACACACAGTGGAATACTACTCAGCCCCACAATAGAATGAAATTTTGCCATTTGCAAAAACATGGATGGATTTGGAGGGTATCATGCTTAGTGAAATAAGTCAGACAGAGAAAGACAACTACTGTATGTTATCACTTATTTGTAGAATCTAATAAATAAAACAAACTAGTGAATATAACAAAAAAGAAACAGATATAGAGAACAAACTAGTAGTTATCGGTGGGGAGAAGGAAGCGGGGAGGGGCAAGATAGGGGTAGAGGATTAAGAGATACAAAGTACTATGTATAAAGTAAATAAACTAGGATATATTGTACAGCACAGGAAATATAGCCATGTTTTATAACTTTAAATGGAGTATAACCTTTAAAATTGTGAGTCACTATGCTGTTCACCTTAAACTAATATAATATTGTAAATCAATTATATCTCAATTAAAAAAAAAAAGCTGGCCTTGATTACCTCCTTGGGGACCAGTCCTTGGATGCTGGCTGCTCAGGGAAGAGATAGTGACCTTGGGCATGGAAGGGTGACTCAGGCCAGGCAATTCCTAAAGAGAACTGACAGCTGAGGGCTGTTGGCTGCCAACATTCCCAGCAGCTGAAGAAATAGATCCTTCAGCACCAAAGGAATGGGGTAGGGACCTGGGAAGCACAGTGCAACATCCACGATTCCTCAACCCTTCTCTCCTTATTCCTTCACGAGTCATCCCTCATCCTCTAAGTCCCTGACGCTCAGCTCTGTCTAGAAACCTTCTGGGTGAAAATCAAAGATCTAGCAATGTCTTAAAAAACAACAACAAAAAGCCCTATAAAAATTGTGGCACAAGGTAGTCCAATTTCTTACAAAGGATAAATTGAAACATCAAATCTTTTTTTATTTTTGTAAATGAAGGTTTATGTTTCAAAATATATTTCTGAAAACTAAGACCTTCTTTTCCAGATACGCTAAACTTTGTGAATTCTGTAGGAAATGGAAACTTTGTTTTAAAAATAAACGTTGAAGCAATTTAAAAATAAAGAAGACCTTCCTTTTGAAATGATGCTAAAAGTTAATCAAGCCCACGGGCACTATGAACCAAACTTCCTAAGAGTTTAACATTTGAAAAGATTGCAATAACAGATGTCCTAGAGTATGTGGTAAGATTCTTCAGTAGTTTAGGGAATACCGAGCAGACGTCTGGTTAGAAATTTACACCTTTTTTTCCCTGAATTTAAAATACATTCCAAGGTCCTTCAGACATTATAAAATCACGTGCAAGCCCATTTGGAGGTTCAAACAACTCAATATTAAGTCACTGTTACGACCTGAGCTGTATACTCCCCCAACCCCCCAAAATAAGATATATTGAAATGCTAATCCCCAGTACCTTAGAATGCAACTTTATTTGGAGATAGGATCTTTACGGAGGTAATCAAGTTAAAACCAGGTAATTAGGGTGGTCCCTAATCCCATACGATTGGTGTCCTCATAAAATGCAGATCTTTGGACAAAGAGACAAGACACACGTAGAGGGAAGACAATGTGAAGACACACACAGGAAGAAAGCCATCTGCAAGCCAAGGAACGCCTGAGGCACTCAGAAGCCAAGAGAGAGGACACAGAACAGATTCTCCCTCACAGCCTTCAGAGGGAACCAACCCAGCAGACACCGTGATCTCAGGCTTTGATCTCAGACTTCAAGCCGCCAGAACTGAGACAATGAATTTCTATTGTTTAAGCCTCTCAATGGTGGTACTTTATTACTGTAGCCCCAGGAAGCCTGGGCTTCTGACAGCACCTTCTTCATTCAGATCACACTATAGTCCATGAAGGCAGCAGAAGTTAGGGAGACTTGATCTCTGTTCAATCATTCGGGCAAGTTACTTAATTTTCTGAGCCTATTTTCTCATACGTAAAATAAGAACATTAATAATACCGACTATATTCTTTTGAGTATTAAGCAAGCTAAAATAGATAAGAACCTTCTTTTCTAGGTGCATATAAATTCAAGAGAACCACATATAGCTATTGACCATCTTCCAACAAATGTTTATGAGTCCAGTGGTGGGTAGTCTGACCTTTGTAATTTTTATGTCCCTTAGAGATTCAAGTTCAGCATCACGTCCTCTGTCCATTAGTGCCCATTGTTAATATTGCTGTTAACTCTTATTAATTTTCAATGATCAAAGTCATAAAGTCTCCTGGAACAAAACAATGAATGATCTGTATGTACTGAGGAAGTCATAAACCAGAAAGACAACCTTAGAGCAAGCACCCAGCCTTTCTTGACATGCCATTGTGAATCAGTCTGGGGACACCATAGACTAATTAGCATTTTGAGTCAAGGCCAAGGAGTCACCCAGCCAGAGACCAGCTTCCAGTCTCATTTTAGGCAGAAATGTACACGGGGCTGGGTCTTAGTTCCCCCCAACCAGGGATTGAACCCGCGGCCCCTGCAGTAGGACTGCGGAGTTTTAACCACTGGATGGCCAGGAAAGTCCCTCCATGCATTTTTAAACCAGATAATCACCCTTGGTTTGTATGGCACAGACTCTTCCAAATAATACTCCAATCTTACAAAACTACATAGAGATGATCTTTGGACTATTGTTTAGATTTGACTATCTGAATTATTTTCTTGCATTGATAGAGATAAGTAAATGTTGATTAAATCACAAGATACCATTTCACACCTATTAGGATGGCTATAATAAAAAAAAAACATGGGAAATAGCAAGTGTTGGTGAGGATATGGAGATATTGGAACCCTTGTGCATTGCTGGTAGACATGTACAGGTGCAGTGCTGTGGAAAGCAGTTTGGTAGATTCTCAAAAGAGTTTAACATAGAATTGCTGTATGACCCAACAATTCCACTCCTAGGTATTTTCCCCAAAGAATTGAAAGCAGGGACTCAGACAGATACACGTGCACCAATCTTCACTGCAGCATCATTCACAGCAGCCAAAGGGATGGAAACAACCCAAGTGTACATCAACAGATGAGTGGGTAACAAAATGCCGTAAAGGCATACAATGGAATATTTGTAAAAAGAAATGAAGTTCTTAATTATTAGAGAAATGCAGATCAAAACTACAATGACGTATCATCTCACACCAGTTAGAATGGGCATCATCAGAAAATCTACAAATGACAAATGCTGGGGAGGGTGTGGAGAAAAGGGAACCCTCTTGCACTGTTGGTGGGAATGTAAATTGATAGAGCCACTATGGAGAACAGTATGGAGGTTCCTTAAAAAACTAAAAATAGAATTACCATATGACCCAGCAATCCCACTACTGGGCATATACCCAGAGAAAACCATAATTCAAAAAGACACATGCACCCCAATGTTCATTGCAGCACTATTTACAATAGCCAGGACATGGAAGCAACCTAAATGTCCATCGACAGGTAAATGGATAAAGAAAGAAGTTGTGGTACAACGGAATATTACTCAGCCATGAAAAGGAACAAAATTGGGTCATTTGTTGAGACGTGGATGGATCTAGAGACTGTCATACAGAGTGAAGTAAGTCAGAAAGAGAAAAACAAATATCATGTATTAATGCGTATATGTAGAACCTAGAAAAATAGTACAGATGAACCAGTTTTCAGGGTAGAAATTGAGACACAGATGTAGAGAACAAATGTATGGACACCAAGGGTGGAAAGTGGCGTGGGGGAGGAAGGTGGTGGCGTGATGAATTGGGAGATTGGGATTGACATATATACACTAATATGTATAAAATGGATAACTAATAAGAACCTGCTGTATAAAAAAATAAAATAAAATTCAAAAATTCAAAAAGAAAAAGAAATGAAGTTCTGATACATGTTACAACATGGATAAACCTCGTAAAAGTTATAGTAAGTGAAATAAACCATACATAAACGGAAAAATATGTGACTCCATTTACATGAAATATCGAGAATAGGCAAATTCATAGGCTCAGAAAGTAGATTAGAGGTTACCAGGGGCAGGGGGTGGGAGATAAAGGGCGTTAATTGCTTAATGGGTACCAGAGTTTCTATCTGGAGTGACAGGGTTAATAGATAGTGGTGATGGTTGCACAACACTGTACATGTAATTAATGTCACTGAATTATACACTTAAAAGTAGCAAATCTTATGTTGTATACGTTATATTTTACTACAATAAAATAAAATGAAAGAAAGGTCGATTACATAATCATTCTATTCTTTTCATGTGAAACCAGGGGCTCTATACACATTGATGATCCTATTTCATCCTCACACAATGTTATGAGGCAAGGATCCCTGTCTCCATCTGACAACTAAGAAAACTAAGGCTCAGAGAGGGGCTCGTGGCCAAATAGCTACTACCTGAAGAGCCGGGACTACACTGAAGTCTGAGGGCTTCCTCGGCGCTAAGTAGATGATACATAAATTTTTCTACTTATGATCTATCAAGAGGTCCAAACATAAATATCCATTCCTTCTTTACAGTATCAGATCCAGGTTAGTAGTGGAGACAGTCCCTTTGGACCCCATAAAGAAGCACTTCCTGCCTCTGAAGGGAAATTGAGCAGTTTTCTCAAATACAGTTGATTATTTGTAAAGATAAGGTTTGCCTTGAAAGCGTCACTGGAATCTTTTATGTATTTGTGATCTCAGTTGTCTGGAAGACAGCCAAGGATCCAGAAGTGAGGAAAAATCACCTGTTAACAACCTATAGGAGAGCAGAAATGAAGGAAATTATGTTCAGCTGGCTATGATGTTGAGGCTGCAGCCTTTTTGCATATTTTTGCAAAGCCTTCTCTTACCCCAGCTTCCCATCTGCAGCTTTAGCAGAGAAGAGCTGGAGTGGGGAGGGGAAAGAGAGAGTTTTTCCAAAGAGAATTAAAGGGGCTTTCCTGGTGGTCCAGCAGTTAAGACTCTGCGCTCCCAATGCAGGAGGCCCCGGGTTCCATCCCTGGTCAGGGAACTAGATCCCACATGCCACAACTAAAAATCCTGTGTGCTGCGATGAAGATCCCACGTGCCCCAACTAAGACCCGGTGCAGGCAAATAAGTAAATAAATATTAAAAAAAAAAAAAGAAAAAAGAGGATTGCAAATGACTCTGAAGGAGAGAATCTCCCCTTCCTGGTGAGGCAGACATCCTCACTGCTCCCTTCCATGTCTGGTCCTTTCATCTTTGTCTCCTTCTTGACTCCTCTTTACCTATTGGAATTTTAGATGTTGGTGGTGCTCAGGATTCTGTCCTTGCAACTTCTCTTTTCATATTATACCCTCGCCTTGAATGACCCATACACACACATGGCTTCAGCTACACCTGGTCCCTGATGATATCTGCTTCAGCCCTGTTGGCTCTCCTGAAACTGGGACCCCTGTATCCATTACACATCTCCAACTGGATGTCCCTAACTGTATTTATACACTTCCTCTGAAACCTCAGTTTCTGTTGGAATGACAGCATGAAGCAACCAGTCACCCAAACCAGAAACCAGGGAACCCTACCAGACTCTCTTCTCCTCTCTCTTCTTTTACTTCATGCTCCTTAGTTTTTCTGTCTTATCAACTCTATCTCCTGTACGTAGTTAATCCAATCCCTCTTTTCCACCCCACAGTGTTTTGTTTTTTTAAAATTTTATTTATTTATTTATATATTTTTTGGCTGTGTTGGGTCTTCGTTTCTGTGCGAGGGCTTTCTCTAGTTGCGGCAAGCCAGGGCCACTCTTCATCACGGTGCGCAGGCCTCTCACTATCACAGCCTCTCTTGTTGCAGAGCACAGGCTCCAGATGCGCAGGCTCAGTAGTTGTGGCTCACGGGCCTAGTTGCTCCGCAGCATGTGGGATCTTCCCAGACCAGGGATTGAACCCATGTCCCCTGCATTGGCAGGCGGATTCTCAACCACTGCGCCACCAGGGAAGCCCTCACAGTGTTTTTTTTTGTTTGTTTAACGTCTTTATTGGAGTATAATTGCTTTACAATGTTGTCTTAGTTTCTGCTGTATAACAAAGTGAATCAGCTATATGTATACATATATCACCATATCCCCTCCCTCTTGCGTCTCCCCCCCACGCTCCCTATCCCACTCCTCTAGGTGGTCACAAAGCACCGAGCTGATCTCCCTGTGCTATGTGGCTCCTTCCTACTACCTATCTATTTTACATTTGGTAGTGCATATATGTCAATGCTACTCTCTCACTTCGTCCCAGCTTCCCCTTCCCTGTCCCTGTGTCCTCAAGTCCATTCTCTACTTCTGCATCTTTATTCTTCTCCTTCCCCTAGGTTCATCAGAACCACTTTTTTTTTTTTAAGATTCTATATATATGTGTGTTAGCATACGGTATTTGTTTTTCTCTTTCTGACTTACTTCACTCTGTATGACAGACTCTAGGTCCATCCACTTCACTACAAATAACTCATTTTCCTTTCTTTTTATTGCTGAGTAATACTCCATTGTATATATGTGCCACATCTTCTTTATCCATTCATCCGATGATGGACACTTAGGTTGCTTCCATGTCCTGGCTATTGTAAATAGTGCTGCAATGAACATTGTGGTACGTGACTCTTTTTGAATTATGGTTTTCTCAGGGTATATGCTGAGTAGTGGAATTGCTGGGTCATATGGTAGTTCTATTTTTAGTTTTTTAAGGAACCTTCACACTGTGCTCCATAGTGACTGTATCAATTTACATTCCCACCAACAGTGCAAGAGGGTTCCCTTTTCTCCACACCCTCTCCAGCATTTATTGTTTGTAGATTTTTTGATGATGGCCATTCTGACTGGTGTGAGGTGATACCTCATTGTACTTTTGATTTGCCTTTCTCTAATGATTAATGATGTTGAGCATCCTTTCATGTGTTTGTTGGCAATCTGTATATCTTCTTTGGAGAAATGTCTATTTAGGTCTTCTGCCCATTTTTGGGTTGTGTGGTTTGTTTTTCTGATATTGAGCTGCATGAGTTCCTTGTATATTTTGGAGATTAATCCTTGGTCAGTTGCATCATTTGCAAATATTTTCTCCCATTCTGAGGGTTGTCTTTTCATTTGTTTATGATCTCCTTTGCTGTGCAAAAGTTTTAAAGTTTCTTAGGTCGCATTTGTTTACTTTTGTTTTTATTTCCATTTCTCTAGGAGGTGGGTCAGAAAGGGTCTTGCTGTGATTTATGTCATGGAGTGTTCTGCCTATGTTTTCCTCTAAGAGTTTTATAGTGTCTGGTCTTACATTTAGGTCTTTAATCCATTTTGAGTTTATTTTTGTGTATGGTGTTAGGGAGTGTTCTAATTTCATTCTTTCACATGTGGCTGTCCAGTTTTCCCAGCGCCACTTGTTGAAGTGGCTCTCTTTTCTCCACAGTATATTCTTGCCTCCTTTATCAAAGATAAGGTGACCATATGTGCGTGGGTTTATCTCTGGGCTTTCTATCCTGTTCCATTGATCTGTATTTCTATTTTTGTGCCCGAACCATACTGTCTTGATTACTGTAGATTTGTAGTATGGTCTGAAGTTAGGGAGCCTGATTCCTCCAGCTCCATTTTTCATTCTCAAGATTGCTTTGGGGATTTGGGTTTTTTTGTGTTTCCATACCAATTGTGCAGTTTTTTTGTTCTAGTTCTGTGAAAAATGCCATTGGTAGTTTGATAAGGATTGCACTGAATCTGTAGATTTCTTTGGGTAGTATAGTCATTTTCACAATGTTGATTCTCCAGTCCAAGCACATGGTATATCTCTCCATCTGTTTGTATCATCTTTAGTTTCTTTCATCAGTGTCTTATAGTTTTCTGCATACAGGTCTTTTGTCTCCTTAGGTAGGTTTATTCCTAGGTATTTTATTTTTTTTGTTGTGATGGTAAATGGGAGTGTTTCCTTAATCTCTCTTTCAGATTTTTTCTTCATTAGTGTATAGGAATGCAAGAGATTTCTGGGCATTAATTCTGTATCCTGAAACTTTAACAAATTCATTGATTAGCTCTAGTAGTTTTCTGGTAGCATCTTTAGAATTCCCTATATATAGTATCATGTCATCTACAAAACAATGACAGCTTTACTTCTTCTTTTCCGATTTGGATTCCTTTTATTTCTTTTTCTTCTCTGATTGCTGTGGCTAAGACTTCCAAAACTAAGTGGAATAATAGTGGTGAGAGTGGGCATCCCTGTCTTCTTCCTGATTTTAGAGGAAATGGTTTCAGTTTCTCACCATTGAGAATGATGTTGGCTGTGGGTTTGTCATATATGGCCTTATTATTTTGAGGTAACTTCTCTCTATGCCTACTTTCTGGAGAGTTTTTTTTTTTTTTATCATAAATGGGTGTTGAATTTTGTTGAAAGCTTTTTCTGCATCTATTGAGATGATCATATGGTTTTTCTCCTTCAGTTGGTTAATATGGTTTATCACATTGATTGATTGGCATATATTGAAGAATCCTTGGATTCCTGGGATAAACCCCATTTGCTCATGGTGTACGATCCTCTTAATGTGCTGTTGGATTCTGTGTGCTAGTATTTTGTTGAGGATTTTTGCATCTTTGTTCATCAGTGATATTGGTCTGTAGTTTTCTTATTATGTGACATCTTTGTCTGGTTTTGGTATCAGGGTGATGGTGACCTCGTAGAATGAGTTTGGGAGTGTTCCTCCCTCTGCTATATTTTGGAAGAGTTTGAGAAGGATAGGTGTTAGCTCTTCGCTAAATGTTTGATACAATTCGCTTGTGCAGCCATCTGGTCCTGGGTTTTTGTTTGTTGGAAGATTTTTAATCACAGTGTCAATTCCAGTGTTTTTGATTGGTCTGTTTATATTTTCTATTTCTTCCTGATTCAGTCTCGGAAGTTTGTGCTTTTCTAAGAATTTGTCCATTTCTTCCAGGTTGTCCATTTTATTGGCATATAGTTGCTTGTAGTAATCTCTCATGATCCTTTGTATTTCTGCAGTGTCAGTTGTTACTTCTCCTTTTTCATTTCTAATTCTGTTGATTTGAGTCTTCTCCCTTTTTTTCTGATGAGTCTGGCTAATGGTTTATCAATTTTGTTTATCTTCTCAAAGAACCAGCTTTTAGTTTTATTGATCTTTGCTATTGTTTCATTCATTTCTTTTTCATATATTTCTGATCTGATCTTTATGATTTATTTACTTCTGCTAATTTTTTTTTGTTGTTGTTATTCTTTCTCTAATTGCTTTAGGTATAAGTTGAGGTTGTTTATTTGAGGTGTTTCTTGTTTCTTGAGGTCGGATTGTATTGCTATAAACTTCCCTCTTAGAACTGCTTTTGTTGCATCCCATAGGTTTTGGGTCATCATGTTTTCATTGTCATTCATTTGTAGGTATTTTTTGATTTTCTCTTTGATTTCTTCAGTCATCTCTTGGTTATTTAGTAATGTATTGTTTAGCTTCCATGTGTTTGTGTTTTTTTACAGTTTTTTTCCTGTAATTGATATCTAGTCTCATAGCGTTGTGGTTGGAAAAGGTACTTGATAAGATTTCAATTTTCTTAAATTTATCAAGGCTTGATTTGTGACCCAAGATATGATCTATTCTGAAGAATGTTCCATGAGCACTTGAGAAGGAAGTGTATTCTGTCATTTTTGGATGGAATGTCCTATAAATATCAATTAAGTCCATCTTGTTTAATGTGTCATTGAAGCCTGTGTTTCCTTATTTATTTTCATTTTGGGTCACCTGTCCATTGGTGAAAATGGGGTGTTAACGTCCCCTATTATGTTTGTGTTACTGTTGATTTCCCCTTTTATGGCTGTTAGCATTTGCCTTAATTATTGAGGTGCTCCTGTTTGGGTGCATAAATATTTACAATTGTTATATCTTCTTGGATTGATCCCTTGATCATTATGTAGTGTCCTTCTTTGTCTCTTCTAATAGTCTTTATTTTAAAGTCTATTTTATCTGATATGAGAATTGCTACTCCAGCTTTCTTTTGATTTCCATTTGCATGGAATATCTTTTTCCATCCCTTCACTTTCAGTCTGTATGTGTCCCTAGGTCTTCTATGGGTTTCTTGTAGACAGCATATATATGCGTCTTGTTTTTGTATCCATTCAGTCAGTCTATGTCTTTTGGTTGGAGCATTTAATCCATTTACATTTAAGGTAATTATCAACAATTATGTTCCTGTTACCATTTCTTAATTGTTTTGGGTTTGTTTTTGTAGGTCTTTTCCTTCTCTTGTGTTTCTTGCCTAGAGAAGTTCCTTTAGCATTTGTTGTATAGCTGGTTTTGTGGTGCTGAATTCTCTTAGCTTTTGCTTGTCTGTAAAGATTTTAATTTCTCCATTGAAACTGAATGAGAACCGTGCTGGGTAGAGTAATCTTAGTTGTAGTTGTTTCCCTTTCATCACTTTAAATATGTCCTGCCACTCCCTTCTGGCTTGCAGAGTTTCTGCTGATAGATCAGCTGTTAACCTTATGGGGATTCCCTTGTATGTTATTTGTTGCTTTTCCCTTGCTGCTTTTATTTTATTATTTATTTATTTATTAAAAAAATAATAATAAATGTATTTATTTTTGGCTGTGTTGGGTCTTCGTTGCTGTATGCGGGCTTTTCTCTAGTTGCGGCGAGCGGGGGCTACTATTTTTTGCGGTGCGCGGGCCTCTCATTGCCATGGCTTCTCTTGTTGTGGAGCATGGGCTCTAGGCATGAGGGCTTCAGTAGTTGTGGCACATGGGCTCAGTAGTTGTGGCTCGTGGGCCCTAGAGCGCAGGCTCAGTAGTTGTGGCACATGGGCTTTGTTGCTCCGTGGCATGTGGGATCTTCCTGGACCAGGGCTTGAACCTATGTCCCCTGCATTGGCAGGCAGATTCTCAACCACTGCGCCACCAGGGAAGCCCTTCCTTGCTGCTTTTAATATTTTTTCTTGGTGTTTAATTTTTGATAGTTTGATTAATATGTGTCTTGGTGTGTTTCTCCTTGGATTTATCCTGTATGGGACTCTCTGTGTTTCCCAGACTTGATTGACTATTTCCTTTCTCATGTTAGGGAAGTTCTCAACTTTAATCTCTTCAAATATTTTCTCAGTCCCTTTCTTTTTCTCTTCTTCTTCTGGGATCCCTATAATTCAAATGTTGGTGCATTTAATATTGTCCCAGAGGTCTCTGAGACTGTCTTCAATTCTTTTCATTCTTTTTTCTTTATTCTGCTCTGTGGTAGTTATTTCCACTATTTTATCTTCCAGGTCACTTATCCATTCTTCTGCCTCAGTTATTCTGCTATTGATTCCTTCTAGAGAATTTTAAATTTCATTTATTGTGTTATTCGTCACTGTTTGTTTGCTCTTTAGTTCTTCTAGGTCCTTGTTAAACATTTCTTGTATTTTCTCCATTCAATTTCCAAGATTTTGGATCATCTTTAATATCATTACTCTGAATCCTTTTTCAGGTTGACTGCCTATTTCCTCTTATTTGTTTGGTCTGGTGGCTTTTTACCTTGGTCCTTCATCTGCTGCATATTTCTCTGTCTTCTCATTTTGCTTAACTTACTGTGTTTGGGATCTCCTTTTCGCAGGCTGCAGGTTTGTATTTCCCATTGTTTTTTTGTGTCTGCCCCCAGTAGGTAAGTTTGGTTCAGTGGGTTGTGTAGGCTCCCTGGTGGAGGGGACTGGTGACTGTGTTTTGGTGGTTGGGGCTGGATCTCGCCTTTCTGGTGGGTAGAGCTGTGTCCAGTGGTGTGCTTTATGTTGTCTGTGAAATTAGGATGATTTTAGGCAGCCTCCCTGCTAATAGGTGGGGTTTTGTTCCTGTCTTCCTAGTTGTTTGGCATGGGGCGTCCAGCCCTTGGAGCTTGCTGGCCTTTGGGTGGAGCTGCATCTTAGCGTTGAGACAGAGATCTCTAGGAGAGCTCTAGCTGATTGATATTACGTGGAGCTGGGTGGTCTCTGGTGGTCCAATGTCCTTAACTCGGCTCTTCCAGCTCAGGGGCTCAGGCTTGACACCAGGCTACAGCACCAAGACCCTGTCAGCCACATGGCCAGGTATGTAGGGATTTTCTTGCCTTTGGGGAAATCTGAGGTCTTCTGCTAGTGTTCAGTAGGTGTTCTGTAGGAGCTGTTCCACATGTGGATGTATTTTTGATGTATTTGTGGGGAGGAAGGTGATCTCCATGTCTTACTCCTCTGCCATCTTGAAGGTCCCCTCCACCCCACAGTATTTTGCTTAATTCCTCCTTGTCAACACCTGCCAGGACCATCCTGTATTTGACTCCCTACTTCCCGTCTCATTCCTCTGCAATCTGCCCTCCAGGGAGTGATTAAACAAACAAACAAAACCATAGTTGGTCATATTTTTCTTCTGCCTAAAAGCTTTCAATGGCTAATGCTTGCTTGCAAAATAAATTTCAAACATCCAGACTTGGCATGGCCGACAAGTTCATTTATGTTCCTTACAGCCTTGTCTCAGGCCACTTTCCTACACACACCCCGAGCTGTAGTTCACCTGGCCTACTTGTAATTCCAAAAATGTGCCATGGTTCACCTTGCCTTTGTGCTCAGGTATATACTGTTTTCTCCACCTAAAACATCCATCCACTCCCTCGTCCTCCACGAGGACATAATCCTTACGTGTTCTTAGGGACTTAGCTAGACTGTCATCTTCCCTTAGAAGCATGTCCTGACTGCCCTGAGCTGACTTGGAGTCTTCTCTTTTATAGTCTTCCCTTATCAGCCTGTCTCAATATTGATTTTCTCATATGGTACCCTTACCAGGCTAATTATCGTAGGTAGGATCTGGGTCCAGCACGTGTGTGATACACAGGAGGGATAAAAGGTATGTTGAATGAGTGCTCCCTGCCTGGAAAATTATTCTTTCTCAGCCCAAGTCATAGGGGGTTGATAGATAACTCCTCCCAGCATTGACAGTAATGCTCTGAGGGCTCCCTGAGACTCCAGGGTTGGAGAGAAAAGACCAGTTGTTTGAGACCTGAAAGTCAGAGCCTGTTAGACAGACATTAGAGATATAAAAAGAACAGTAATGATAATGAAACTGGATTATTCGGTGTGGCTACTTGTCAGGGAAACTGGTAGACATCTCTTGTTGGTGACTTCTGGCAATGTTTTCCCTTTCTTTTTTTCCTTTATTTTTATTTTTTGAATATTTAAGACATGTTTATTTCCATAGCTTCATTTCCCACTGTAATACATCGCTTCTCCATTTAATATATGAATTTCGTATATATACTGCCTTACTTTGGTCAACTATATAACTATACTTCAGACTGTAGACCTCAGTAGAACCTTAAAAATCCAAACACTAATTCTACCTCTAACCACCAAGACTTTGGGGATTAAAATAACTGACAGGTCATCATTTTTTATTTACATCAGTTCAGTTTATACATGTTTAATTTATTCTAATGACTGTTTCCAATGTGAAAACCAAGTTTAAAATAACTTGATCAACTTGTTTCAAACACAGCTGTTCACATACCATACTCCAGCTCCACCCATGTAAGTAAATCCCGTATCAGAGATAAAAGCTACTTAGCATAAATTCAGTGAAGTTGAGCCTTTCATAAACAGCATGAAAATATGGGTTGAAGGAAATTTTCCAGGATGCTACCATAAGTAGCTTTTTTTCTGCAGTATTAGCACAGTAAAATAAAATATTAAATTTATTTAAAATATAGGTATGAGGTTATTCCATTCTGTCCAAACCTATTAAATACCTTCCAAAAGTTTTGTAATTCAGTCCTAGAAATTCTTGGAGCTGAGAGCATTTCCTGTTCAGAAATGTTACCTCTATAAAAACTCCCAGGAAATTTCAGAAAAATATAATCTTCTAATTTAAAAGTTGATCGAAAAAAAAAAGTTGATCGATTTGCCAAATGATGCAGCCAGGTTTGCTTCTCTAAAAGCTTCTGGTAAGGTCGGATGTGCATGACAGACTCTAGCTATATCTTCACAGGATGCTCCATATTCCAGTGCAAGAGCAGCTTCCTTTATCATTTCACCAGCACCTGGTCCTAGAATATGTGCTCCCAATACTCTGTTTGTTGATTTCTGCCCAAGTATCTTCACCATGCCACCTGTGTCAGCGTTTGTCTTAGCTCTGCTCTTAGCAGCAAATGGGAATTTCCCAAATTTGTACGCAATAACCCTCTTCTTTCAACTGCTCTTCTGATTTGCCAACCCAAGCAACTTCAGGGTGTGTGTAAATCACCGATCGTACACAATTGTAGTCAATGTGCACAGCGCCACCAGCCATCCCTTCAACACAGATAATGCCTTCATCCACTGCTTTGTGAGCCAGCATTGGACCAGCAACCACATCGCCAATTGCATAGATATTTGGAATTTTAGTTTGGAATCTGGTATTTACTGGAATTCTACCTCTAGGATCCAGCTCAATTCCAAGCTCCTCTAGTCCCAAATTCTTAGTAAAGCGTCGTCGGCCAATGCAAACCAGGAGTACATCACAAGTGATAACTTCAGCTTTACCACCAGAAGCAGCTTCAATAGAAACATCAATTTTTCCATCTGACTTCTTACTAGCACCTTCAATTTAAAGAGAGAGATGGAGATCTCTGGTAGAGCTGTGGCTATAAGAATGTTCTTTGTATCAATAACTTGACTGCTGCCATCGGCTTTTGTAGCTGTGACCTGATTTTTCCCAGTTATCTTTCCATATCCATTTACATGAGCAACCTTATTCTGTTTGAACAAGTGGGCAATTCCACCTGTTAAAGCTTTGACTGCATTACTCTTCTGCTCCATCATCTTCTCTAAATTCAAGCGAACTTCAGACATTTCAATTCTTCTAGATGTAAAATCTTTTCCATGGGCCATATGGTAATAATGAGAGTTGTTCAATAAAGCCTTAGAAGGAATACAACCAACTTTCAAGCATGTTCCACCGAGTGTTTCATTTTTCTCAACGCAGACTGCCATGAAGCTTAACTGGGCAGCTTTGATAGCAGCAACATATCCTCCAGGACAAGAACCTATCACTGTTAACATCAGCATCAATTGGTTGATCTGCATAAGTTCTCAGTGGCACTGCAGAAACTCCTTGCAGACCATGAGATGTTCGATTGAAATGGCCTCTCTTAGCCAAGGAACAGTACACACGACTCCAGCTTTGCATCTTGCCGCCGGACTTTCCTTTCCGCCAAAGCTTTCACCTCCGCTAAGTGTCTCTGCCGCCTCGCCAAGGTCTCCTCCCTTTCTTTTAACAAGAGTACCTTATTACTACCTATTCCACCAACCCAATCCCTGTGTTATAGGTGGGGCTGATCCCAGGCTCCCACGCCCTTGGTCGGCACATGACTTGGGGCTGTCCAGTCAGAACATCCCATTCCCTTTCCCTGAGCAATTGGTTCAGAGATAGGTGCGTGACCCGCGCCAGACCAATGACACTAAACACAGGACTTTCTCTGGAGCTAAATAGAGACAGATTTTTTGTGTTGTTTGGTGGAAATATAAGGTAGATGTATAAGCCTGCAGTGACTGGTTGCCAGCTTGGGCTCCATATGGGAAAAGACTTGATAATGAAGGAAGAGTTGAGAGGCAGAAAACCAAATTGCTGCCAGGCCTGTTTTGTTTTGTTCTTCTGGTTACGTGATAAAATAATTTCCCCTTTTTGAGTAAGGTGATTCAATCTGGGTCTCTGTCGCTTGCAACCAAAAGATGTTTATTAGTACAGAAATCAGGGTAGTCAGCAAATCTAGAGAGAAAATGTGAATACAGACGACTCTGGCTCTGTGGTCATGGGAAAAGGATGTGTTTCCTTTCATCCAAGTCATTTTACCCAGTGACCCTCTAGGCAAGTAACGGAGGAAAGAGTACCCTGGAGGGAGTGGTGGGTCTCAAACTATGGCCCAACTAGACGGGATACATCTTTTCCCCCTTTCATTTGTACTTGTCAAAAAAATAATGTTTTTCAAAATTTATTTTGTTTTATATTTATTTTTAATTACTAAGCAAACATGAATACATTTTTCTTATAGAAATTAAAATATTTTAGAAAATGCAGAATGTCTTCTGACTTTTACTTGACCACTCCCCTCCAGAGGCTACCCTGTATTCGGCTTATATCCTTTAAACCGTATAACTCAGTATAGACACACATAAGAACATAGAAGTTTCTTTTGCACGGTGGCTATGTGGGGATGGTGGCTGTGATTGTGTAGGTTCTGCTCACAAATGCACTAAGAGTGAAGTTGCGTTAAAAAATCCCACCTACAGAAAACACCTCCCTCTAATTGTTATCCAACCCCAGGAATATCTGAAACTGCCCCCTCCTTTAAATCCCTTTTATGTATTTAAGAAGCTTTTCTAAAAGATTCTTTTTAATCTGCTATTAAAAATTTTTCTGGAAAGAAGAGAATGAGTTAAACTATATTTTTTGTCATTTTTTCTCACCCATTTTGTAAAAATTACACACGAATACATGCTTAATGTAAAAGATTAAAAATATAAAATAAATGGAAAGTGGAATAAAAGGGAAAATCTGCCCTTATCTCACCATCTCGCCTCACCATTCCCCTCCCCCCTCATTACATTGTGTATTTTTCTGGTCCTTCTCTGCATTTTCATTTTATACACATAGAGCAGCAATGTATTTTAGAAAACTTTCTGTGTCAGTGTTTTAAGATTAAAAGGTTAAGTTATAAAAAACAGAGAATATGCCTTTAGTTAATGAGACACAGGATGGACAAGCTTTGATGAGGGGGAGGCAGGAAATCTAGTACAATAAGCCTGTATAGGGAGGTTGGGCTGCTGGGGTGTTGAGAGTTTGTGTAGGATGAAGCACTTAGTGAGGCCGTTTCAAAAGTAAACCTGACTGACTGCCCAATTTTTCCATCCTTGCTTCTCAAATCTTGGGTCTGGGAGGTTGGTTGTATTTCTGGCAATAATCGGACTTTAATTTTTTCTATTCTTTATTTTTTAAAATTTGTTTATTTTATTTATTTATTTTTGGTTGTGTTGGGTCTTTGTTGCTGCACGCAGGCTTTCTCTAGTTGTGGCAAGCGGGGGCTACCGTTCCTTGCAGTGCGTGGGCTTCTCATTGTGGTGGCTTTTCTTGTTGTGGAGCATGGGCTCTAGGTGTGCGGACTTCACTAGTTGTGGAACGTGGGCTCAGTAATTGTGGCTCACGGGCTTAGTTGCTCCGTGGCATGTGGGATCTTCCCAGACCAGGGCTTGAACCCGTGTCCTCTGCATTGGCAGGCAGATTCTTAACCACTGCACCACCAGGGAAGTCCAATTTTTCTATTCTTAATTGCTACTAAAAGCTCAATATTTTTTTAAAAACATAATATCTATCCTTTCCTTTCTCAGGTAAATCAAGCTGATTATCTTTTTTTTTCTTTTTTATGTACCAATTTCAAGTATGGCTAACTTGAGATGGCTGGTCTTTGACGAATGATTCTTGTTTTGAGTTTTGTTTTTTAAATGGTAGAAATTTCCTCTTCCTCATCCTTTCCTTCCTCTTTCTTCATCCGTCTTCCTTCTCTTCCAGTATTCAACATTGTATTTTTTTTTAGGGGGTAGGGGATGACTTTTCTTTATTTCCATTTCGGACTCTCATTCAATCCAGGCTCAGTCTTATCTAACGTGCTAACTATTTTTACACTGAGGCTTAGAGAATGCTGATCACACTTCCAAAATATTTTAGCATATAGACATTTGGTGTGATATAAACATACCCCCAAGATGACTGACACTACTGCCCTCTTCCCTGGGAAACAATGTAATGCCGTGGGGAAAATCATGGGCTGGGAGTCAGACAGGCCTGGGTGTGTGTCCAGGTGCTGCCCACACTTGTTTCAGGATCTCCAAGAGGTACCTGACAAAGTTTCAGTGTTTTCTTCCATGAAACAGGAAAATGTTTCACTGGGGTAGTTCCTTTATTAAATAAAATAATATGTGCAAACCACTGATTCAATACACAAGTGCTATTTTTCCACCCTAACATTTTGACTTAGAGAGTAGTCCAACAGAAATTTCACACCATCCATTCAGTTTACCAGGACAGGGGAGGAGAGAGTGATACAAGCAGAAGGTCTGTCTAAAAGGAAACACTGTATTATATTTCTCTTTTATTCACTCAGAAACCTGAGTTTGCCTGACCTAGTGCAGGGAGAAAAGGAAGCACTAGAAATATGATTCCTGCTTCACAGACAAGGGATGATAGAATATATGGTAAATGATTCTGTTTGTTTACTAAAGACATAACCACAATTTCATAATAGCATCAAGCTACCTTCCTGAGCTTCAGTGAATTTCACTTTGAAATCCTTCTTTCATTTTCCTGTTTGTATACCAGGAAGTGTGTGGTGTGAATAAGTCCAAACTAGCTTAAGCTAACACACACACACACACACACACACACACACACACACACACACACACACACGTACGTATTGACTTATTTTCCTAGAAAGAATGGGGGTGGGTTCAAGCACTATTAGATTTGGGGTTTCTCCCCACCGGCTCTTTCCTGAGCTGTATTGGTCTGCTTGCTGGCTTCTAAGAGAGAGTTGATCTGGACTCAGCAAACTTTAGGCTTCGATCATCCTAACTCAGCTTCTTTCTTAAGATACAGATATAAAATGCCAGGGATAGACTCCTATTGTGTCTTCCTGGATCATGTGACTGCCCTTGACCCAGTACCCAGTGACTGGGTGGGGGGATAGGATGTTCTGATTGGCAGGTTGGGTCCTGTACTTCTGTGGCCAGAGTGGATAAGGTCTGGTGACCAGTAGTTCTGCCAGGAACACACAGAATGGAGAGGGGCCCTTTCCCAAAGTCACAGTTTGGTTTTCCCCAGTTCTAATTAAAGCGGTTTATACCCAGGTGTGATAAATCAGGTACTCACTTGACCTTTAGTTAATGCTTTGATACTTCCACAATTTATACTAGTTTGAGCAATGTGCTCTTAAGCAAGGTATGCCCGTATAATGGATACTAGAGTGGTGTAGTTTCTAGGTAGAAACTACCTAGAAAGTATATAAAACAGATAACATGTAAAACATATAAAAGGTTTTTTATTTGTGTATGAATCCTAGAAGTGTTTACAAGATCATTAGAAATTCAGCCTAAATAAAAATAAACTAGCAAGATGCAAGTAAACAATCTTCCCCAGTATTTTTTTTTAATTGGCTGTTATGGCATGGCCTTACTTCATTCAAAATTTCTAGACTAAAAACTGTGTTTACCAAGATACATACAAATGATAAAGGTTTTCAAGAGCTGAAGGAACAACAGAGAAAAACCAAAATGACTTCTCTGTTTTGACTTTGACCATAATTCTAAATTCAGTCCACCTGATGCTTCTACCTTTAAGAGAGTGAAAAGAGGAAAAGAAAGGATGGAAAACTGGAGGGGAGAGGAGGAAGAGAGTGGAGAGGAGGAAGAGAGTGGAGAGGAGGGTACTCCAGATTAATTTTTACCTTCTCAAAAGTGGGAGAGTGAAATGAAAAAACACAGGTCCTGGGGCAGGTGTTATTGTGTTTTGCACACCAGCTTGCTCTCCCCTGGTCTGAAGCACGTTTACTCAAAGCCCTTCCTCACTCTAAGCCTACGTGCTGCCTAACATTGCTGACCACACTCTCAGCTCTGGGGATGGGCCATGACTAACTTGAGCCAGAATGTTTTATCTCCCATCACGTAAGGGCTGTTTTAGAGGTAGCGATGGCAATTAATCCAATCATGGCCAATGCGATGCAAATGATGTTCCCAGGATTTCTGAAAAATATAGTCGTTCTTTCTGGGCTTGATTTGGTGATTTGAGGAAGAGCTGCTTAGGGCTGGGGTAGCCGTGGAGGATGAAGGAAGACAGCTCCGGAGAGGCAGAAAACCTGAGGACACATGAGTCTGGAGGAAGCTGCACCAGAAGCCAACTCTACCTGTAGAATTTCAATGATATGACTGAATAAATGCTGTTCTTCGTGTCAATTAGTTTCAGTTGGGTTTCTGTTCCATTGAAAATGAAAATGACCTTAATTGGTTTTTCTTGGAAGTGCATGAATATCATTCTTCTTTATGTCTCTTCCCCCACTGGGTCCAGCATGATGCTTTTGCATACAGTAGGTGCTCACTGAATGAATGAATGGATGTGGTGGAAGCCTCTCTGTGTTAGAAGTTAAAACCTGATCGTCTAATCCTAGTGTATGTAATAAAAAAAAAGTGTGACTAAGCATACATCACCCACCTGTCTGTATCCCATGTTCCATTTGAGATGTGAAGGGATTGGACCAGTTCCCATACAGTTGGCCCTCAGTATCTGTGGGTTTCACTTCTGTGGATTCAACCAATCTCGGACACTGAGGACTGACTGTATTCATTACGCTACGTCATTTTATATAAGGCACTTGAGTATCCTTGGATTTTGGTGTCCACAGGGGCTGCTGGAACCAATCCCCGCAGATATTGAGGGATGACTGTATTCTAGGCCGATATTAATGCTATTTCTTTCTAATGTGGCATTACTGATAGTTTACATCCTGGGTCTGTCTTGATTTTGTTTGGTCAGTACTTTTGCTGTGCTGGTTAAATATTTTAAATCTCTCTCCACTCAAACATATTAAGTCAACAAACATTTATTGAGTGTCTGCTACCCGTCAGGCACTGCACTGGGCACTGGGTTACAGTGGAGAGTGAAATGACATGGTCTGTTGTTTTCATGCATCTTACGGTCCAGTGCTGTGCCAATGAAACAGGAAGGAAGGAGGCAGGGCGCAACCTTTAAAAGAATGACGTAGCCATAGGACATGACAAAAACTGGTTAGAACCAACTAGGTCCAAGATGGCAGAAGATTCGACTTCCACTAGACCTTGAGCCTCATCATACGCTCATTGTTACATATTAGCATCTAAATGACACACCCACCAGCACAGTGACAGTTCTGAGGCTAACCATAAAAGGACAAAAAGTGGGAGGTAGCCCAAGTCCTGGAAATCCCCACCCCTTCCCCTGGAAGAGTTGGAGTAACCCTCCCACTCATTAGCCTATGAAATTACCCAGGCCATAAAAACTAACCATGCCATATTTCAGGGCCTCTCACCTCTGAGATGGCCTACACTCTGTGGAATGTGTTTCTCTCTAAATCTACTTCTTACCTATCACTTTGTCTATCACTGAATTCTTTCTGCCATGAGACATTAAGAACCTGAGCTTCCTTAAGTCCTGAGACCAGGTGTGTGATGTCAGTTAAAAGACCAAGTCCCAATCTGAGTTATGTGGTTTCACCAACTGCAGTAGCTGTTAACCATAGGTGGCTATCAAGGCACTTGAAAGGTGGTTAGTCCAAACTGAGATGTACTGTAAGTACAGAATAAACACCAGGTTAGAAAGACTAACCCCAAAGAATATCTGATTAATTATTTTTTATATTGATTACAAGTTGAAATGATAATATTTGAGATAGAGTTACATAAAGTATACTACTAAAATTAATTTGGCTTGTTTTCTTTGTACTTTTTAATGTGGTTACCAGAAGATTTTAAATTACATATGTGGTTCCTATTACATCCTCAGTGGATGGTGCTAGTCTAGAGCAGGAGACTCGTGATTCTCAAATTTTATGGTTTTCTATGAATCCTCGGAAAATCTTGTTAAAATGCAGATGTGGTTCAAGTAGGTCTGGGGTGGGGCCTGAGAGTCTGCATTTTTTACAAGCAACCAGGTGACACTGATGCTGCCTTCCATGGAGCACACTTTGAGTAGACTAGATTCGAAGACTTACAAAATGGTAAATTAAATGTGGATCGAAATATATGATTGAGGAAAAAATATATAGGAATGAACTGGCTGCAGAAAGAATGACTATTAAGATAAACTAAATGTCACAGAAGCAAGAACTGAAATAAATGTAGTACAAGGACAGTTTCTCAGTCAAACTTTTAAAAAATAGTTTGATGTCTTGTGAGAGATTTAAATGTACTGCAAATACCATCACTGGTATGTGTACTCCTCTACACTTACACATGTGTGTACCGTACTCAATAGTTGAATTCAGCAAATGTGTGTTGAGCTCACTTGGTGCAGGTATTATATCTATCAGCACGTTGGGTAGACCTTATGGAATAAAAAGATGAAGATGTGGTTCTTCTTCTCAAACAGCTCATCATGGTGTTTGAGAAAGAGAGAAACACAATTGACCTAATACAGCACAAGAAGCACTAAGCTCACGGTAGTGCAATATGGTGTTTTTGTTTCCTTTCACCTTTCTACCAGTAACACGCTCTGATTTTCCTGTGGGACATCTACCCCCACCTCCCAACACTTTCCCTCATGCTTCTGAGATGTGGATTGCTGACCTCCATCCTTGGATCCCAGGCTGGAGCCGGTGAGTCAGGTCTGGACAGACAGAGTATATTGTTGTGGACATAAATTGAGCAAGGAGAGACATAATGCCTCAAGAGGAAATGAAATTTCTGGGAGGAGAGTTGGAATTTCCAGTGGGAGAGGAGTCTGCCCTAACCTCCAGCTATCTTGACGCCCTGGGGGTGGGGAAGCCAGGATGAAGCAAACACTGTCACCAAGGAAGTAGATCTGAGGAATGGAGAAAGTCAAAACTACTCTTTCTGATCCTTTTGAGCTGTGTATCAAGCTGTCCCTGAAGGCCGGTGTACACCCTTTAATCTGTAAGCCGTTAAACTCCAATTGCTTAAGCAAGTTTAATTTGCATTTTCTATTGCTTGTATCTCAAGGAGACTTAACTGATAAAACAATAGCATGAACAACGCAGAGAGAATGGGACAAGTAATTTTGCTTGGGATCTTCCTAGAGCACTTGACATTGAGTTAAATGCCTTAAATGACAAAGCAAGATATAATGGACGTTTGGGTGATAGGACTGTGTTCCTTGTTATAATATTTATGGATTCTGCAAACTGGGCAGGATTTCTAAAAATGCCAGGTCAAGTCCATGTGATACAAGAATATATTTCTAGTTTCTGGGAGAGGCTCTCTAGAGTCACAAAATTATTTTCCTGCCAAAAATATCAGCCAGTTCCTCACTAGGGCTTAAATGTCACCTCTCAGAGTTGTCTCCCCTGACCTCCCTATCCAAAATTGTCTTTGTTCTTCTTTTCTCCTAGTTATCCTGTTTAAATGTCCGAAGAGCACCTCCAACTCTGGAACTATCTTTTAATTTATTTATTATAATGATTTAGAGCATAAGCTTCTTGAAGGTCAGGACCATTTCTGTCTCAGTAAGTGTTATATTTGTGACATCTAGCACAGTACCTGTCTTCTGGTGGCACTTAAATATCTGTTGAATTAATGTTCAGTTAATTAGAGCGTTGAATCCAGGTTTGGTTTCCAAATACTTTATAATGATGGAGAGAAATTATAGCAGGTCCAGAGAAAAGAAACAAAGAGGATGCAGGGAGTGAGAAGTAAGTTCAGTAAGGAATGCTAAAAGAAATTAAGACAGTTCCCAAGAAGGGAAGTCTTAGGGGTTATTTACTTATTTCACAATTATAGGAAGGCTCTTTATCAGAAAAATATAGAACAGTTTGTATTGCCAAAAACTCTCTATTGCCTTTTACATCCTTCTTTCTTTCTTTTTTTTTTTAAAGCTTATGACGTTCTTAAGGGTTTTAAAAAAAATTTATTTAATTTATTTATTTTTGGCTGTGTTGGGTCTTCGTTGCTGTGCGAGGGCTTTCTGTAGTTGCAGTGAGTGGGGGCTACTCTTCACTGTGGTGCGCAGACTTCTCATTGTGGAGGCTTCCCTTGTTGCAGAGCACGGGCTCTAGGTGCGTGAGCTTCAGTAGTTGTGGCACGCAGGCTCTAGAGCTCAGGCTCAGTAGTTGTGGCACATGGGCTTAGTTGCTCCGTGGCATGTGAGATCTTCCCAGACCAGGCCTTGAACCAATGTCCCCTGCATTGGCAGGCAGATTCTTAACCACTGCACCACCAGGGAAGCCCCCTTTCTTCCTTCTTAATGCCAGCGTGTGGTTGTAATGGCTGGAGCTCTAGCAGCTATTTTATGACCTTGAATATGGTCACATATGAAGAATCCACACACTGAGAATAGCAGAGCAGAAAGAGAGAAGCATCTTGGGTCCCTGATGATTTCATGGAGTTGTTGTTTTAGCCTTGGACTACCTCGTTCCATATTCCTTTTATGTGGAATAAACACCTTTGCATGGTCTAGCCGCTATTATTTTGCATTCTCAGGTACATGCAGCCAAAATTAATTCTAGCTGATACTCTAGGTTATCTCTTTTTAATCAAATATATTGAGTCTCTGTTCCAGTACATCTTTGAAAAATAATAGAAAACCAACTATTCTGGAGAGTTTAATATAACTGCCTGAATTCAGAGTTTTTTTACAGATATAAAATGGATAGGAGAGTTATATGAATTGATAAATTACAGAGGTTTAATAAAAATAATATAAAAAGCTAAGTATTCAGAGACTAAAACAGCAAACAAGCCCAACAATGGATTTGAAGAGACTTTTAGACACATAAGTATGCATAGCTAATTAATGTTCACTGCCTTAATTGGAAGTTATCATTAATCAAAATGAACCAGGAATGAAAAAGTATGTGTGGTTATAAAAAGCCAATTAATTTTAGGCTATTTTAATGGAATTCTGACAGGTAAGGACTTGGAATGGATTCTTTCAATATGTTTTACAATTGTCAGGCCCTTGTTAAAGTTTAGGTATTCTATTTTGTCCTCCAGATGACGAAGAAAGGAGAATAATAATAAAAATGACTAAAGGGATAGAAGATAGGTCATTTGGAAAAGAGTTAAAAAAAAAAAGATAGTCTAGCCTGGAAAAGAAAAAGTAAAAGTGGAATTTAAAGTATTTCATTAATATGAAGGGTTACTAAAAGGAGGCGGGTCGGTTCTCAATCACTAAAGTGGAACAAAATTAAATTACCTTAAATTGAAGAAAGAACACATTGCTAGAGTGTTTATGGAATCCAGTGTCATTGAAAGACATTGAGTTTGAGAATCTCAGTCCCTAGAGATCTTTAGTGGATGAGAGGGTGTCCCACTGTGATGTCTCACCCCATGATCAACATGTGCATCCCTCCTAAAGTTGATACCTGTGTTGCAAAGAACTTTCTAGAAGGACCGCAGGATTTGGATATACAAGATCTCTTAGAATTCTCCTGATTCTTTCCTTGAAATTCAGTAATTGGAAAATTTCTTAAAATACATTCCAGTTTCTTTTTTTTTTTTTAAAACAAAATGATAATGGCAAACACTGTTGAGTGTCCACCTGTAACAGATTCTGTTGATGCCCTGAACATATCCCCTCAGCATTCACACGTCCAGGATTTGCTGATGGCACCTGTGAATCTCCATCTCGGGGCTTTCTCCCTACCAGAGTGTAAGGCAGTAATTTGTCCCTATTGGGGCTGATACATAACCCAGGCACAGTTCTGCCAATCCTGCCTACTAAGTCTTGCTAGCACTACAACCTGAGGCCCCACAGAGTATCGGCTTTGCCTTCATGGAATCTTGCGTAACACTGACCTGCAACCAAGAAACTCATTTTCCTGCAGGGTAGCAGCAATGGGCATGTGACTATAGGATCCATGGGTATTACCATATACATGCCGCCTGATAGAACTCTTAAAGGTCTCTTAAAGGCCCAGGTGAGGAGTCAGCTTGTAGATGATGCTCTTTTGGGGTGGGGCCCTGTGCTTCAAAATATGGCATAGGCTTTGAACCAAAGGTCAAATGATGCTCTGTCCCCAGTTGCTAGAGCATCCTCTCCCAGCCCTAGTGGATGATCTAGGATTGAGCTAAGCTTATCAGGGTATTTTCATTTGCTAGTGATTGGTTTAGGGGAAGTGGGCTGAATACACCTTGGGAAGATGCAGTGCCATAATAAACACATACTGACATGTCGGAGAAGCCAATTTTCCCTTCTGGCTTTGGATGTAGTATTGTGTAAAGATAATGTTTGGAGCAGTTGCAGCCACTCTGTAACCAGGAAGAGACAGAACATGAAGACTGAGAATGGCAGAGTAAAGAGATAGAAGGAGCTGGGTTCTGATGACACCAGTGAGCCCTTCGAAGAAACCCTAGAACTGCCTTCCTCTGGACATTTTAAGTGAGATAACAGATGGTTTTATTGTTTAAGCCACTTCTAGTCAGAGGTGAGTAATTTCCAGTGATACCCACGGTGGACACTTCTGAATTGGGCTTCCCACATTTATTCCTTCCCATGGCTGCTTCTGTGTTGATGGTGTCCACCTTCCACTAGAAAGGCCAAAAATGCTGGCATTTCCTGGTTTCTCTTGCAGCTAGGAAATGA
Organism: Phocoena sinus; assembly: GCF_008692025.1. Classification (NCBI taxonomy): domain Eukaryota; kingdom Metazoa; phylum Chordata; class Mammalia; order Artiodactyla; family Phocoenidae; genus Phocoena; species Phocoena sinus. The sequence goes on along the minus strand of NC_045769.1, from coordinate 15,320,606 downwards.
CGTGACCCAATCTGGCCACTAGGACTTGAGGAGTGGTCAGTTGTTAGCTTTCTGAGAAAGGGTTTCCTCCTTGATAAGAAGCGGCATTTAGGCCCTATTCTTTGGCCAGATGCTGTTGTGTCTTCATGTGACACTTGAAACTGTGGCGTCCATCTGTGACTATCATGGTCTAAGGATAAAGCCAGAGTGAAAGATGTAAAAGCTGAGGTCCTCAGTGACCTAGCAGAGTCCCTGGACCAATCGTGGACTTGTCCTGCCTCTTGAGTTATCTTTAAGTGAGGTAAATAAATGACATAATTTAAGTTGGTTTTTGTTTGATGTTCTGCTCCTTGAGGCCAGCGCCATCTTAACTCAAAAATATAGTATAGTATGCTACCTCAATCACGGTCTTCCCTTCCCAATCCACCAGAAATGAAAGAACAAAAAGTTTCTGTTAAACTTTTAAACATCAGCTGGTCCTGGTTTTACCTTATAATGATTATGGAAAATGCTAGTAGTATATAGTTTGCTATAGAAGCACAAACTATTTCTATGACCCTTCACATGAGACAGATCATTAGGTATTCATGAAAATTACAAAGATATCTCCTCTCAATAGCCCTGTAATTGGGAGAAATAACAAAACTGTGAAAGGAACTGTTGGATGTTTTCATTCAGTTGGCCATTATAGTTTCTGAATTGAGTTTTTCTAAAAAGAAGGAAAATGCAGCCAAATTCCATAATTCCCTCAAAAGCTCTAAGTAAAAATATACTGAAATCCTGAATAAAAGAAAAGCAACTGTGCATATATTATTTTATTTTAAAAACAGAACATCTTAGAGACTGGAAACATTACGTTTCTGTTTACCCTAAGCAAACAAGATGGGAATTTAGAATTTTGAGTCCAAGGAGTATTTTCCTTTAAAATATATATATCATGCACACACACACGTAATACAGAACGAGATAATGAAGATGTTAAGATGTTGCTGGAATTCTACTAGTCTGCTTTATGCTTATTGATGGAAAAAAGATTCCTCCCTTGTAAATTACTTATTTTGCTAGAGGCTTTTCCTGGTTCTGGAACTACCACTTTTAAGGTATACTTCCCTCAGCATGCAGAATGGTGGCAGTCTTTTCAGATAAGAAATTCTGCATTCTATTTATCTTCAGGATGTTAACCTTTGACAGCACTTCGAAAGATTAGCGAGCAAATTAACCTATTTTTCTAGCAGAAGAGCAGGTTGCCTGAATCAGGTATCCTTTCCTTTAGGTAGTTAAACTGGCCTGGGGCCCAAGGTGAGTGAGATTTCTTTGCTCTCAGCCTCATCACTCCACCTAGCTCAAGTTCAGGCGGCTTCACGGATTTTGAGATTCTCTTGGGAAGTGAGCCCCTGCTTTAGCCTGAGGCTGGCTCATGAACGTCACCTTTCACCTACTTAAAGACAAGTTTTGCATAGCATCGAGGTTTACTATTCAAGTAGCTATTTCTAGCTCCTTCATTACTTCAAAACAAAATAAACCCCTCCAAATGTTTTATTTCCTGTGGTATCAAATCTGACTTAATGTTGTAACTTTGTCCACGGACCAACTAAATAATATGTTGGATTAAAGAAAAAAATCCCACTGCTGCTTGGGTAATGAAAGCCATCTTTCTTACAGTGTATTGTACTTGTTGTTTTAGTCATTTGTGTTTTGGTTCGTTTGCTTGCAGTAAGGCAGTCTACCTGCACTCTATGTTTTTTTCCTTTTTGTAGTGTCTAAAGTGAAATATAATGGCAAACTTTAAAACACAGGAACTCTTTTAGCTTCATAAAAAGAACGTCCAAAGACAATAATTTGGGGTCAACTTTATCATTTGAAAACAAATATCAATCTGGTATAAGTAGTGAGTGCACTGAGGGGAGATGGGTTATTTGCTGGGTTCGGTAAGGCCAAAACAAGAGACAATAAAGAAACATGCTTTGAATTTTTGAGACCCTCTCGCTTCAGACATTTCCAAAAATCATTTTATTTTACAAAATCTGACAAATTTGTGCAAGAACGAAACAAGTAATCCAATTAAGAATGAAAATAATAACGCGCATTTTTTTTCCTGACCTATATTAAGGTTTATGCGTTACAGCAATATCTGCGTTTTCTAGTTCTTTTTTCGGGAGACAAGGCGGTGGTCTTTTACCCCAGGAACTGCCCTCCTGCAGACCCGGCCGGCCCCGCCCCATCTCCGCCCATGTCGTGGCCGCACCGACTGGCTCCCCTCCCCTCCCCCGGCCGCAGTGGTCCCGTCCCTCCCCGCCGACCTGTCCCCGCCCCGCGCCGGCTGCGGCTGGGTCCCGTCCTCCCCGGCTCGGGCGAATGACCCATAGTAACCCCGCCCCGCCCCCGGCCGCCCGCGCCGCGCTCCCGGCCGGAATTCGATAGGCCCAGCCCCGCACGCGCCACCGCCCGCGGGCCAATGGGCTGCTGCCTCTCTGCATATGCAACGAGCGCCGGCCGGGGGCGCGCGTCCTGGGCGGTTCGGCTCAACAGACGCTGGTCTGCAGGCGCTGGGGCGCCACGCTGCGCTAGTTGCGAGTGCTGGGGCTGAGACGAGTCGGCGCGGCCGCTGACCGGGCAGCCGACCGCCGCCCTCTCGCAGTGCGACCGCGGAGGCTGCGTCAGGGTCCCCAGGAGGTGGCCCGGGGCGTGAATGCTCTGGGGGCACAGCCAGGCCTGCATGGGCCGGAGGAACCGGAGCTCCGCCGTCGCGGTGAGTGCAGCGCCTGTGGTGGGAGCGGCAGGGCCGTGTTGGCGGCGGGGCCTCCGCGTGCGGCCGGGCTGGGCCCGAAGGCGGCCCGGGCCTGGGGGAGGGACGCGGCCGGCCTGGAGGCCCCGGCTCCTCGACGTGGCCGCCGAGCCCGGCACCGAGGGTGTGCGCGCTGGCGGTGCGACCTCTGGGGCCGGCCCGCGCCGTGTGTGGGAGGCGCGCCCGTGGGGTCCGGGAAGCGGGTGAGGTGGGGCCCGGGCCGCAGGGCCCACGTGAGCTGGGGGAACCGCAGCCCGGGCGGCCGCGCTGTCCGGGGGAGGAAGGCTGCGCGGGGTCTCTCCCGGCGCTTTGGGGGCGGGGTGGCCTGGGGAATTGGCAGCTTTCACTAGCCCGGCTCTGACGCCGTCGCTGGGAGGAAACTGAGCCCTGCGGTTTCGGAAACCCACACTGGGGGGGTGGGTTGCTGCGGGGTGTGAGGAGAAATTGGGGGTGTGAGATGGGTCGACTTTGGTATTTGTTCAGGCCACGACCGGTGGTGATGGGGCGGGGATGAATACTGTTGTTTTGGGGTTGGGAGTTGAAGGTTTATTTTCCCTAGGTGCGTTTTAATTATACAGCAGTAGTGGAATGTGTAACACCGAGAGAGTGCTCACTACCAGCAGCCCAGTGGGGTAGGGATGATCCGGCCCGTTTCACAGATGAGGAACCTGAGGCCCAGAGACATAGAACTGGTTTGTCCAGGCTGGATTTAGAAAATGTGCTCGAAGCTATTGTGTATATGGCCCTTCAAAAATAGGGTAGAACAACGTCTTTGAAATTATATGGACGTTAGAGAGAGAATAGGCCTCGTGAAAGTGATTATAGCCGAATAAGATGACAAACAGCTGACACTTATTGAGCCTTTATAACATTGCAGGCGTTGTGCTAAGAGCTTTCTGTATAGTATCTCTGAAACTGTTAACAACCCACTAGGGTGGCGGTTATTACCATTTTACAGCTGGAGAAACTGCCGTTTGGCTATATTAACTTGCCCCCAGATCACAGCAAGTAAGAGGAGAAGCTGGGATTCAGATCCGCCTGTCTGAAAATCCAGAGCGTTCACATCTAAGCACTATAGTATGCTGCCACTCCTTGGTGGCTGGCTGAATAGTTGTCACCGTGGATTTTTGTTTGAGTGGCCAGGAGAGCTGTAGTTTGATGATAACCTTTTTTGTTTCCCCAGATTAGTTCCGAGAGTTGAAGGGTGCTGCTGAGGTGCTCCTGAAAGTGTATTAGTAGGTTATTACAGGGCGGAGGAGGTGTGACACGGGAGTGTGCCGCACAGACTTTATTCTTTTCTTTTGTGTTCTGGCGTCTTCCCATGCACTTCTCACCCTTAGGAATGAGTAAGGCTTCTTTAGTCACTCTGGCATTTTCCCTTCAGACTTTTCCTGGTTTCTCTCTTTTTCTACAGAAAGAGTTGCTTCTGTAGAATGGCAGTGTTGGGTGTAGAGCAGAGATCCACTGGATGTGTGGGTCACCTAGTGTCTTTGGGTCTCAGTTACTGGGTTTGTAAGATGTTTGCACTGGTTGATTTAAAGCTGGAATATTCTGAGTCATGTCCTTGAAGGAAAGAAGGAAGGAAGGAGGGGATGGGAAGGAGCAATCCCTGTCTGGTTTGGGAAGTCAGATCTTAAAGCCCCAACATTTTTCTCATTGCTTCTGTGCTCCTCTGCTGTCTGGTTCTGCTTAAATTAACCATTCCTCTTTCAATTAATTGCTCACTTAGAGCCTTTAATTCCTATTCTATGTCAGGCACCACGTAAAGTGCTAAGAATGCAGCAGTGAACAGAACTGATGTGAGCTTTGCCTTTACGGAGGAAACAAACATGAAGCAAATCTCATACAAATAATATATAATTACAAATTATGATATGTGTAATGTGTAATGAAGGACAAGTAGTGTGTGAACGAATATTATGTAGAGGATTGTGATTTAGATGGAAACCTAGCCTAGGGAGGTTTTTTTGTTTTTCCCCTTAGATGGTGGGTGACCAGTAGTGCTTGTTGACTAGACTGGGTACTATATATATATTTTTAAATTTTTTATTTTGGGATGATTTGAGATTTACAGAAAAGTTGCAAATATGGAATATTCCTGTATACCATAACCCAGCTCCCTTGCTCTTACATTAACATGTCACATAACCTTGGTTCATTTGTCAAAACAGGAAATTAATACTGATATTATCCTCTTAACTATAGACTTTATTCAGATATCACCAGTTTTTCCACTAATGCCCTTTTTTCCGTTCCAGGATTGAGTCCATGATACCAGCTGGCATTTTTCATTCATGTTATTTTAGTCTTCTCTAATATTAAATACTAATTTTAAAATTTACCTTTTATGAGTTTACTTCTAATAATTTGTAAGAGTGGTATGGAACACTAAGAAAATAAATATACGAATATGTAAAATAAACTATATTATATGGCATTTTCCAGCGAGTCCAGTTTTGTTTAAATTAAGATTGCCCAGTATCAGTACGGTAGAAAGAAAATTGATCAGACTTAAAATTCAGGATCTGGAAAGGGAACATTTTCACTGGCATCTCTTTTGGTTTTTTTTTTTTTTTTTGTGGTACGCGGGCCTCTCACTGTTGTGGCCTCTCCCGTTGCGGAGCACAGACTCCGGACGCGCAGGCTCAGTGGCCATAGCTCACGGGCCCGGCCGCTCCGTGGCACGTGGGATCCTTCCGGACCGGGGCACGAACCTGTGTCCCCTGCGTCGGCAGGCGGACTCTCAACCACTGCGGCACCAGGGAAGCCCTCACTGGCATCTCTTTACCTCTCAAATTCCTTTTATTTAATTTTACTTATTTCTCTTTCTTTTTTTTTTGACATTATATTCCATTATAGGTTATTACAAGATATTGGGTATAATTCCCTGTGCTCTACAGTACATCCTTGTTGCTTATCTGTTTTACGTATAGTAGTTTGTATCTGTTAATCCCGTACTACTAATTTGTCCCTCCCCTCCTCCCTCTCCCCTTTGGTGACCATGTTTGTTTTCTGTGTCTGTGAGTCTGTTTCTGTTTTGTATATATATTCATTTGTATTATTTTTTAGATTCCACATACAAGTGATATCATATAGTATTTGTCTTTTTCTGTCTGACTTTTTTCACTAAGCTTAATATTCTCTAGGTCCATCCATGTTGCTGCAAATGGCAATATTTCATTCTTTTTTATGGCTGAGTAATATTATAAACACACACACACACACACACACTCACACACGCATATACACATCACATCTTCTTAAGCCAATTGTCTGTTGATGGGCACTTGTGTTGCTTCCATGTCTTGGCCATTGTAAATAGTGCTGCTAATATACATGTACCCAAATGTTCATTTTGAATTAGACTTTTCATCCTTTCTGGAGTGGAATTACTGGATCATATGGTGATTCTATTTTTAGTCTTTTAAAGTACCTGAATACTGTTTCCCATAGTGGCTACACCAAATTACATTCCCACCAACAGTGTAGGAGGGTTCCCTTTTCTCCTTCAGCATTTATTATATGTAGACTTTTGATAGTAGCCATTCTGACAGGTGTGAGGTGATACCTCATTGTGGTTTGTTTGGATTTGTATTTTCTTTAATAATTAGTGATGTTGAGGATCTTTTCATGTGCCTGTTAGCCATCTGTATGTCTTCTTTGGAGAAATGTCTGTTTAGGACTTCTGCCCACTTTCTGATTGGGTGGTTTGAGTTTTGTTTGATATTGAGTTGTATGAGCTGTTTGTATAGTTGGAATATTAACTCTTGGTCAATCGCATCATTTGCAGATATTTCTCTCTTAGGTCGTCTTTTCATTTTGTTTATGGTTTCTTTTGCTGTGCAAAACTTTTAAGTTTGATTAGGTCTCATTTGTTTATTTTTGCTTTTATTTCATTTCCCTTGGGAGACTGATTTAAGAAAATATTGCTACGATTTACGTCAAAGAATGTTTTGCCTATGTTCTCTTCTAGGAGTTTTATGGTGTCGTGTTTTATATTCAGATCTTTAAACCATTTGGAGTTTGTTTTTGTATATGGTTTGAGGGAATGTTCAGATTTTGTTGTTTTACATGTAGCTGTCTAGCTTTCCCAACACCACTTTTTGAAGAGACTGTATTTTCTTCTGGGGAGATTTTTGAATTGATATGGTGAGATATTACTAGATGACGATCTTGCATTCTGAGGCTGTAATTAAATGTACATAAAGCAAGAGTTAGAGAACTTCTAAGCAACAGTATTCTTTTAGTTTCAATGTCTGTTTCTACTCAGAATGTCACTCCAGCTCACATTGCAAGATATGAAAGTGAGAGAGGGAATTTTTTCAGGAAGTCATTCTCCTTGCCTTTAGGGTACTTATAGCTTAAATATTCCTGTAATACTTAAACTTTCCCGTTTCAGATGAACAGTTGGGAAGCAAGAAACTTATGGGAGATTTGGACCTGAGGATGGGATTTGGATGTGTTCAGGAAAGCTAGGCCAAAATAAGTTGACAGTTTTTTCTAATTTTAGATAAGTAGTATTATAATTATCGAAAGTATCCGGTGTAGTTTACATTTTACAGAGTGATTTAACTTAAAATTCTCACCTCTTAGGAGACAAATGATTTGGGAAATATAAGCCATTAAATGTGTGACTATTTCAGTTGAACATGTATTAAGCCAATACAAATAGTTCATTGCAGTACATTTACTGAATGCTGTCTGCATGCAAAGTACCGTGCTAGGTGTACAATGTGGAATAAGTAAAAAGATGAACTTGTAAAGGCGTTGCTTTCAAGGAGATTTCAATTTAATGAATACTAATACTCAGATTAAAGTTGTTTTCCTTTTTAAAGTACTGTCATTTTAGCTTATTTGATCCTCTTAAGAGCCTTATATCATTAGCAGAAATATTGAGAAAATGGAGATTTAGAGGCAAAATTGCCAGACCCGATGATTAATAGTAGTATATGGGTTGGGAGGAGGAGATGTTGAGTGATACTCATTTACCATTTTGACGCTATCAGTGTAGAGATTGCCAGTGGAGAGACTAGAAAGAGAACAGGAAGAGGCCAGGGATGGAGCTGGGTATAGGAGGCTGAGCTTGCAAAGGAAACAGGAGTAGTGGCCAGGGAGGTGAGAGGACCGCCAGAAGCAGGTGTCCCTGCTGCCAAGGGGGAAGCTGTCAATACTGTGGAACGCCCCTGTGAGGAAAATTGAGTACCATCTGTTGTATTTAGCAACTTGGAGGTCATGGGTGACCTTGGCAGGAGATACTGATGTGGTGGTAGGGGTAGGATGGGGAGCAGAAGTAAGTAGAAGATGGGGAAAATGGAGACAGCAAGAATCGGAAACTGCTTCCGCGAGTTCTGATTTTTAGCATATTTAAATGCTGAAGGGAGGGTGTCTGTTGAGAGGGGGAGGTCAAAAATAGATGAGAAAAGTGTTACTTGTTTGTGCAAAGTTCGTGAGAAGATGGGAGGGCATGGGATCCAAAGCACGTGAGCCCTGTGCCTTAGCTGGGAGGAGGGACACCTCTTCTATAGTAACAGAAGATGGGCCTGTAACCACCTGACAGGAGTCAGTACCATATTATGGAGCCCTGAGCAATTTCCAGAAAATTGCCAAGAACTGTTGAATTCCTAAAAATCAGCCCAAGTTTTGCTGACTCATGACATAGTCTTTTTAGAAAACCTCACTACAAAGCATTGTGTGAAATTGATTTAACATGTGACTTAATCTAGATTTTTTTATCCACCTTAATATGGTATATACTTTCATCTGACTTCTGATTATAGTTTATTTCTTTTCTGAAGAAGGGGACAATATAAACATTAAATCTTGTGATTTCTTCCTTACGTGCTATTTTTAGTTTCATAATAGTTTTCGCACTGCTTCTGTCTTCCTGACATTTTAAATGCCTGAATTCTTTTTATTTAAAATCTTAACTGCTGTTTTTACTGAAATATATTTACTTCTCATGTTTCCCATTTGGAGGAGTAAAGAATGATTGGATGATTCAGTGGGCTTAATGGATCTGCTAATTTTTATTTTGAACTGAAGATACCTAAGTAACCAATGTTTTGGATAAATTGCCTCCAACTATAGTTCCCTGTTTGTGAAGGTATTACGAGGATATATAGGGGCAATGATTTATTTTCTCATGTATTTCTTTAGTATGTATCTTGCAAGACATTGGGAATTTGAAAATGATTTAAGAGATCGTCCCTGGGCTTCTCTGGCGGCACAGTGGTTAAGAATCCGCCTGCCAGTGCAGGGGACGTGGATTCGAGCCCTGGTCTGGGAAGATCCCACATGCTGTGGAACAACTAAGCCCGTGCGCCACAACTGCTGAGCCTGTGCTGTAGAGCCCACGAGCCACAACAACTGAGCCCGTGCACCTAGAACCCGTGCTCCACAACAAAGAGAGCCACCACAATGAGAAGTCCGCTCACCGCAACGTCTTGAGTAGCCCCCGCTCGCTGCAACTAGAGAAAGCCCACGCAGCAATGAAGAATAAATTTAAAAATTCACTTATAAATAAATAATTTAAAAAAAGAAAAGAAAAGAGATCGTCCCTGCTCTCGAAGAACTCAGAATTCATGAAAGGAAAGCATGAACATTATATGGTGTAAGGGAAGAAGGTATAAGAATAGATGCATTACTGTGTGGGTATAGCTCAGGGCAGGAGGTATATACCATAGCTCCTGTCTGGTATAGCTCAGACAGAACAGGGCAGGAAAAAGGGGAGACTTCACGGTGGAGGTGGTAGCCCACTTTTCTACAACAAACTGGACTTTTTGCTAAGTGAACAAGGGAGACGGAATAGAATGTTTCACCTTGAATCTGTACCAGGTGTGTGTGTACACAGATATGTACACATTGGAGGTGGTATAACAATACTAAGGAATGTTGTTAGAAAAATAAAAACCTTATCTTGCTATAAAAAGCTTCCCATTTGTTTGTCATTCATGGTCAGCTTTTCTATCCTTTATTTAATTTGGAAAGTAATCACACTTAGATAATATTTTTCTGATACAAAGCCTGGTTTTTCTTTTTCTATACTAATGGTCTTTGGAATAAAGATGATAGCCAATACCTTTACAGTATTTCCTCTGGCCAGGTGCTGTTCTGATTTTCTTCTCAATTTTATGAGATAGTTTTTTTTTTTTTTTTTTAAATCATTCTTATTTCACACATGAGGAAATTGAGGCACAGGGAGCTTAAGTGATTTGCCCAAGTGTGTGCTGTACCTCATCCCAGGTAGTTAGGTTCCAGAGTCCAAGGCCCAGGTGCTGCACCTCCTCTCTTGGGTGACAGATTGGTTTGAAGTTCATATATACCTCTGAAGGCATGATTATACCTGGAAGGGAGCTGTGATGACAGTTTATCTATTTTTATTACACATAACTTACCTCCTCCCCCCCCAATAAAAGCCCTGTTTTTACAGAGGAGAATGTGAGGAGTAACGAACTAAATTGAGAGAATTTAACTAAAATTTTCTTCTTGAACTTGAACGTAAATACATCAGGATACATTCTCCTTTAACATTCTTACATAGGAATCATTAACATTGCCCTTTTAGCATTTTTTGGATCAGGAATATAAAGCAATTTTGGGTTCTGTAATCTGCTAATTCCATTTTTTTCCTTTTCTTTCTTAAGAAAAAAAAGAAAGGAGACCTGCTTTCTGTATGTCTGAGAAATATTTCGTACTATTTAATCCAGTTAAAGAAACCCACTTCCTTCCCCCAAATCCTCCAGTTAACCACTAATCTGAATTTGGTGTTCGTTATTCATATCCATTGCTCTGCAATTTTACTACATATGGATGTATCCCTAAACAGTGTACAGTATTTTATGTATTTTTAAACTTGATATAGATGGCATTGTATGTATTCTTATGCAGCATCCTATTTTTTCAATCAGTATCACTTAATCTATGTGGTTTCATCAGTTGAGTTTCATGACTGGGTACATCTCAGTTTAGCTAATTTACTTTAAAATTGTTTTACTTTCATTTTTATTTCCCTTTTTGTTCTTAGTAGATAATTTTACAGATATATATCTAATATTGTTTCATTTTTAAATTCCATAAATGGCTGTAGGGATAATTCACATGTGTCCTTCCTTTTGGGAAATTTTTATAAATCTACTTTTGATTTAGCCAATTCTGTATTTGAGTGCCTGTTTAAGAATTTTCCTCTAAAATGTGCCTTTTTCCATTGTAATTTTGGTGGGTAGGGACATGGGCTTGGAGTTACGTTTTCTTGGAAATGAATTCTGGCTTATTAGTTGTGTGATCTTGGGCAGCTTATTTAACCTCTCTGTGCCTCAATTTCTTCTGTAAAAAACGGATAATAAGAAAATCTGCTATATATTGTTGTCAGGATTTATATGAGATAAGTTCCTGGCACATAGTCAGCACTCAGTAAATATTAACTATTTTAAATTTATTTATTTTTAGAATATACAGTATTTTCTAAGTTCATCCACTCACTTTTTGTTATTGCCTTTTGAAGCAGCGTCATCCTTACATAGACAAATACACTTCAAGGAAATGTCTAATGTATTGTAACCTCTGGTTAATGGAGATTGGGAAGAGATATTGTAAATAGTAAACTGTAAACTGAGGGACATTAAGTAGATTTTATTATATTTTAACGTCAATAATTTAGGATTTACCTTGTGCTTTAGTTTTCTGGAAGTGTATATAAAGCACCCTGAAAGTAGGTTGACATGGTGTACTTCTCAGTCGGGTAACTGAAGAATCTCCGTATTAGTTTTAAACATCTTTTGAATATGACCTCGATAATGGTTCAGGTAGCATTTCTAAATATACTGTTTTAGGTCATCAACTTTGTGTTGAGTGGCGAAGGAATCATTGCCATATATGTGGGTAAAACTTGCTGTGTAAATTTGATCTGATTCCTTAACCTTTCTCAGCCTTCCATTTCAATTTCTGTAACATAAAGATGTTCTTACTTTGCAGGGCTATCACAAGGATTGAGGGAGATGACAGGTAGTAGTTTAGGGTACACGGTTGACCCATATGTTAGTTGTTAGTTATTTCTCTGCCTCCCTCTATCTTCTCTTTTTTCCTCTTTTCTTTCTTCTCTATTCTCCCTTTTTTTCTCTTTCCTCCTTTCTCTGTCCTTTCATTGATGTATAAAAATCTGCACATATTTAATGTATACAATTTGAGTTTGGACATGCATACACCTGTGCAGCCATCACCACAATCAAGGTAATAGGCATATTGATCACCTCCAAAAGTTTCCTTGTGCCTCTTTGTTTCTTGTTTTTGTTGCATTTTGATTTTTTCTGTCCTTCAGAAGCAGTTTTTTGGTAAGAAGTAACAAGGTATTCTGAGTCTAGCATGTGACCAAACCCATCTATATAAGTAAAAAGCATACATCACTTAAAGGGGACTAAGGAATACTAATTCCTTAAGGATGAGAGTGTTCAAGATACATAAAGGATGTGGTTAATGTTGAGTGAGCAGTACAGAGGTCAGAGAGGTCATGTTGGCCAGGGTAGCCAAGAGTCAGCTGAGCAAGATTGGATTTGAAAAAATAGTTGAGTTTGAGGTAGAGGAACTCAAATGGGGATGTCCAGGGCAGTTGGGGAAGAGCAAGGATGACAAATAAAATTGAGAAATCACCTGTTCCGGGGGACTAGAGAAGCTGTGAGGATAAGTCACATCCCTGCGGAGAAGCAAAAACACCAGAGATTTGGAGGACAGAGACAATTAAAGACCTTGCCTAAGACTCATTTATTTATTGATTCCTTCTACTCAGGAAGTACAGTTGACCCCTGAACAACATGGGTTTGAACTGTGCGGGTCCACTTACTTGTGGATCCCCCCCCCCTACTAAATGTGTACTACAGCACTACACAATCCAAAGTTGGTTGAATCCCTGGATGTGGAACTGTGGATATAGAGGACTGACTATAAAATTATGTCCGGATTTTTGACTGTATGGAAGGTTGGCGCCCCTAAACCCCGTGTTCAAGGGTCAGCTGTAATTGTTGAATGAATGGAAGGTAGTAGGAATAGGAAGGGACACTGGGCAGCCAGCAAGTGAAGAGAACCATGTGGGCTCTGAGTTGTTACAGGAGGAGCGTTCAGGGTCTGGCCCGAGTTGTTTCTAACCCTGCTGCTTGACTGTCAGTGTGGCACTGCCCATGCCGTTTAGCCCTTGTGGAGCTCAGTTTCCTTGTCTGTAAACCTTGCTCAACACTGTTGTGAGCTGCTTCTCCATCAGTGCTCTTTTTCTTTTACCTCCCTTTCCACCTCTTCCTTTTTCTTGGTTTAGGACTTACTCTATTTCTGCCACGTTTCTTTCTTAGGCTTCTTTGAAACTTTATCAGTTAGCTTTGTGTGTTTCCCCCCTCTGTGTGTGTTTATGTGTTTACTACTTGTAATTCACTGGGGTATTTTAATGGATTTTATTAGATACTAACTGCACTGGCTGCTGCATAGGTGTAACCTTTAGAATGTTGTCTTCTAAATTGGTATTGTAGGCATAAAACAGTTCATTTTTCTGCATTGCTGTTTCTAGGTTATAAAATACTCAGTTATCACTTTGGCCAGAATTATGAAAAGTTCCTACTTCAACCAGAGAAGTTTCTTATTTTTTACTTATTTTACTTTCATCAGGATTGAAGTGATCCTCATTCTGGACCCTGACTTTGGCTTTTTTTTTTTTTTTTTTTTTTTTACTGTAACATTAAAACAATCAGAAATCTTTCTCTTCTCTTTGGAAACTGACTTGATCTCTGAACTTATTACCTCCTGTTTGGGGGAAACTTGGGGTAGTCGAGTTCTTTCTAAAATGAAGTAAGGAGTTTATTTTAGTTCCATGGAAAACCAGAATGAACCAGAATGAATTAATCTTAGAACTGTACTTGACATTAATTGCAATTATACCACGTGGACCATAATACATGGAATTATTATTTGTTACATATTCACAATACTTCCGTAAGTCATCTTCCTTTCGTACTGAAACTTTCCACGTTGCTGGTGTGTTAGAGTCTAGGAATTTGTACTCATCATTGACTCTGAAACTAGGCCTGACTTCTAACCTGATGCCTGTTTAGACTCTCCCGCATAGTAGTCTCCTTAGAAATTCAAAATGTTTATTTGTAAATCACTTTCTGAGGCATAAAAAGAATACCTGTTTTCTCCAACATCTTGAGGTGGGAGGGTTGTGAGAGGTAGTAGCTGGTTGGGAGTGAGGTGTGAGGTCAGAGAGGGGAGCTCATGGGACCCCAAGTATAAGGAGTGAGATTGGCGTGATAGAGGGGAGTGATGCAGGGCTTGAGCTTTACGACCACACTGGCACTTGAATTCCCAAATCTGACTCCACCTCATTTTAGTTTTGCAACCACAGCAGATGACCTCCAAGTGTCAATTTCTTTAAGATAAGGATGGTCTCTGTCTTGCAGTGTTAACGTGTGCTCTGGGGTGTGCATGCAAGTCATCTCTGCAGTGCTGGAAGAAAACGTTAGAATTTTAAAAAAATGTCCATATTTTATGCATGATTTGTGGTGTGTATAGTATGCTAGAACAATAACACATATGTACAGTGTTAAAGGTACACATGTTTGGAATGCCAGCAGTTTTACCAAAAGGGGCTTGGTTGTGATCCTTAAAGTTTAGAGACCATGAGCTAGTAGATAAAAGCTAGGCCCATGCTTGGAGGCTTATTAGTTTGGGGGCAGCATTATATATAGATGAATTGGGGATGGGGTTGAAGAACTTGGGTTATTTGGCTCTGGGAAATGAAGGGTATCAGATTTAGGGAGCATGTCTCTGCAAGTTCATTTGAAAAATGGTAGACATAGTAAATCTGGCATGGGTAATGATTTGAGTTACTTTGTGAAAGTTTTAAACTGTATATTCTTACATTATCTCAGTGTTAGAAGATTACATGGTAGAAATTTGGGTGGGACATAACCCAGAAAAGTGAGTCAGTGTTAGGGAATTGCTCTTGATATGCATGGGTAGTTTACCCACAGATAACTGAGAGCTGGCTCTGTGTATGTCTAACTTAATGTTTGTTTATATTGTATGATGCCAGAGGACAGGCTTGTTAACTATAGGTGATTAATTACAGTTTTGTGTTTCATGCTCTCAATTTCAAATTGCTTTATGAAATAAATGTATTTGCTATCTTTTCTTTTTAGATAAGTCTAAAACATAATGTGTTTCTTTTGGGCTCCTTTAAGGGAGAGTAGCTGTTTAACGTAGAAAGTAGTAAGCATCTCTGAGGACGGGGATACTTGTTATTTACTGATGCACATCCAGTTCCCAGCACATAGAAGATACTCATGTTTGTTGTTAGAATCCATCTTTGCATCCCTGTCACCTAGCACAACAATGAACATGAGATACTCAGTAAATGTTTATTAAATTGAGTTGAAAGATTTGAGCATAATACCAGAAAAATTTTGGAAGGCCAAAAACCTGACATCAAAATGACCAGTGTACACTTATTTAGTGGGAGCTCAGGAATTCTGAAAGAGTAGACTTGCTTTTGATATGCATTTGAGTAGCTCACTGGTTGAGTAATAGGTATAGATATAATTTAAAAATTATGTGATAAAGAAAGCAAGAAAGTATGATGGATTGTCTCGGGCCAGGCCAGCTGCTTGTTGTACTTTAATATCATAACCACTTGTAGCCTTTGACACTCCTGACCATGCCCTCATTGACCCTTATGTCTGCCTTCGGCTTCTAGGACATGCTCTTGGTTTCTTTACCCTTCTAGCTGGCTTTTATAATAACTGTCTTTAATCCTGTTATCTTATAACTGAGTATACTATTTTTGAGGGATTCCATGGCTTCAACTCTAATATGGTTAGAGTCAGTGATGATTCTAAAATCTACATCTTCAGTTCTGTCTGGAGCCCCAGTCTTGTATTTCTGACAATATTGTGACTATCTTTTCTGGCCATTTCCACAGACTTAATATCCTACTCTGTACTCACGTACTCATATGTATCTGTTCTTCTTCCTGTATTCCTCATATCTATTGCAAGTCATCCAATATTCTAGAAGTGTTGACTTTAATCTTCAAAGATTAATCTTCACATCTCACCACATCCTATTGGTTTTACCTCAGAAAAGTCTCTCCAGTTGGTCCTCCTACTTCTGTATCTACTGCCCTAAACCCTGGACCTCATCATCCTTTGCTTGGGCTATTGTAATAACTACATACCGGGAATCTTTTGTGGTTTGTTCTGTTTGTTGACCCAAGTAGTCATTCTGAAAAAACAAATTTGGTCAAGTGCCTTGCTTATTAAAACCTGTCTCTGCAACATATTCCTCTATTCCATTTTCATTTCTACCTTCCCTCAATTTCCTGTGTTCCAACGATCTCAAGCTACTTGTGATTCCTTGTTCTCTGCCCCTTCATGCCTCTGTGTGTCAGGCAGGAGTGGAGGGTGGAAATGGGGCACAGAGGGATTGAGTTAGCTCTTGTCTGTGGG
The DNA here is from genome assembly GCF_008692025.1 of Phocoena sinus. Taxonomy (NCBI): domain Eukaryota; kingdom Metazoa; phylum Chordata; class Mammalia; order Artiodactyla; family Phocoenidae; genus Phocoena; species Phocoena sinus. The sequence goes on along the minus strand of NC_045769.1, from coordinate 15,304,364 downwards.
ACCAGGGAGGCCTTCACATGGAGGCTTCAGCTGAATCTTAAAGAATGAGTTTACTTTGGCAGGCCTTTCAGTTTCTTTTAATTCTATCAAATTCTTTTAATTCACTCCCAGTTCCGGGTTCTAGAGAGAATATTAGTGAACCAACACATCAGTGCTTTCGTTACAGGACTCACTGGTCATAGGCTCCTGGATCCCTGTGGATGCCTGTGTTTGCCATAGTCAGCTGGGGTAGGGATGGGCGTGAAGTGGCGTAGTTCAAACGGAACCAGTGCTTCTCTTCCCAACAGAGCTGTAGGCCAGGCAGTGTGGGATGTGTAGGCTACCGTGATAGCACTGGAGATGGTTTTATAATGAGAAAAAAGACTTAGGAACAGATCCTTTTTGGGACATGGGAGCTGTGGAAGAGAGGTATTGCTAGGCTGATTGATTGTTTCAGGGATGTGTTCCTCATCTTTCTAGGACTCACATTCAGCCATTGGCTCAATTCTGGTTTTACTTTGATGCTGTTTAATTTATTGAATAATCTGTCCTTCACAAATTGATCTGAAACGCCACCATCATTAAGTGTAAATGTCCCATGACTATTTCTAGTTTTTACAATTCTGTACGAGAACAGTTAGTGTTAGTTTTGGCATCTAATAGGCTGGTATGGGCTAAGTATTCTTGTTTTCAAATTTTCTTAGTTAATCTTAAAATGTTTCTTCTAGATAAACCTTGGAACTAGTATATCAACTAACCATACAAAATTGACAAAGTCCTAGTAGGATTTTGATTGGGATTGTATTTGGTTTATAGGTTAATTTTGGTGGAGTTATAGTTATCCTTTCTACCTGGGACCTAGTCTGTCTTTCCATGTATGCAAGTCTTTTAGTGTCTATCAGTAGTATTTTATATATATATATACACACACACACACACATATATAAAATCTTTTCCCTTTTTATTTTCTAACTGGTTATTACTACTGTATAGGAAAATGATTGGTTTTTGTTGTCTACCTAGTATCCAGATATCTTAATGAACTTTCTCTCTGGTTGGATAATTTTCAGATGATTCTTTTGGATTTTCTTGTCAGACATTAATTATCTGCAAACAGTGATTATTGTGTCTCTCCTTTTCCAGTATTCCTATTCCTCATTTCTTTTTTTCATCATTGCATTGTCTAGACTGCAGTGCTGTCCATAAGAAATGCAACTAGAGCCACAAATGCGAACCATATCTGTAGTAGTTTACATTTCTAGTAGGTATCTTAAGTAAAGAAGAAACAGGTAACTTTAATATATTTTATTTAATCCAGTATATTCAACATATAATCAATATAAAAATGATTAATGAGATGTTTTACATTTTCTTCACACTAAGTCTTTGCAAGTCCATGTGTATTTTACATTTAGAGCACATCTCAATTTGGACAAGCCACACTTCAAGTGTTAAGTAGCTCCATGTGGCTAATGACTACAGGGCTAGAGCCTTTTTAACAGTGTTAAATAATTATAGTCACAACTGGCCTCCTTGTCTTAATTCCTGACTTTAATGGAAATTTGAGTCTGATGTTTGCTATTGGTTTCTGATACGCTTTTATTAAGTTGAAGTTTTCTTTTGTTTCTGAGTAAGAAGTTCCTTTTAATAATTGACGGTGATGGGGAAATTGAGCAGCCACATGCAAAAGAATAAAACTGGACCCGCTATCTTATGCCGTAAACAAAAATTAACTCAAAATGGATTAGAGACTTGAGTGTAAGACCTGAAGCCATAAAGCTCCTAGAAGAAAACATAGGTGGTAAACTCCTTGACAGGTCTTGGTGATAATTTTTTGAATCTGCCACCAAAAGCAGAAATAAACAGGTGGGACTACATTAAACTAAAAAACTTTTGCACAGCAAGGGAAACATCAACAAAAAAGGCAGCCTACTTAATGGGAGAAAATATTTGCAAATCATCTATCAGATAAGGGGCTAATATCCAGAATATATAAAGAACTGATACAACTGAACAGCAGAAACAAAACAAAACAAAAAACAACACAACCACAAAAACCGATTGAAAAATGGACAGAAGATCCAAGTAGATATTTTTCCAAAGACATACAGATGGTCAACAGATGAGTGAAAAAATGCTCTACATCATCATTCATCAGGGAATTGCAAATCAAAACCACAATGCGAGATCTCCTCATACCTGCTAGAATGACAGTTATCAAATAGACAAGAAATAACAGTGTTGACAAGGATGTGGAGAAAAGGGAACCCTTGTGCACTGTTGATGGGGATGTAAATCAGTGCATCCAGTATGGAAAACAGTATGGAAGTTCCTCAAAACATTGAGAATAGAACTAACATATAATTCAGCAGTTCCACTCCTGGATATTTATCTGAAGAAAATGAAAACACTAATTCAAAAAGATATGTGCATCCCCATGTTCACTGCAGCACTATTTATAATAGCCAAGATATGGAAACAACTTAAGGTGTCCATCAGTGGAGGAATAGATAAAGAAGACATATATATACACAGTGGAATATTAGGCATTAAAAAGAATGAAATCCTGCCATTTTTGACAAAATGGATGGACCTTGAGGGCATTATACCAAGTGAAATAACTCAGAGAAAGATAGACACCATATGATCTCTCTTTTATGTGGAATCTTCAAACAAACAAACAAACAAAAGCTAAGGTCATAGATACAGAGAACAGATTGGTAGCTGGCCAGAGGTAGGGGTTGGGGGAGGGAGAAATTAGCTGTTTTGGCCAAAGTTAATAATATTTATTTTTCTTAAATACTTAAAAAAAACATATACTGACATGATTACACCTTTCTGTCCCACTTAAACTGTTAATATAAATAATGATATTAATAGAGTTCTGTAGTATAATACAAGAGATATATAAGGTTTTTGTCCCCACTCTTGGCACAGAGCTCCTGAGACCCTTGGAATTTCCTGATTGTTAGGAGTACCTTTTATTCGTAAAAGCTCCTTTGGATCACACCCTAGTTTACGCTAATGAAGTGACTTAGGATGGCGTCCCTAGAGCATCTCAGGATGGAGCTGGTCACCAGAAAGACCAAGTGATTAGAGGTTTGAACTTTCAGCCCTACTCACCGACCTCCTGCAAGGAGTGAGGGGGCTGGAGACTGAGCTTTATAAAAACTCTTGAACAAGGGGATATTCAGTATGCTTCCGGGACGGTGAGCATTTCTGTCCAGGTGCTGGGGAGGCGGCACACCTGGAGAGGGTTTGGAAGCTCTGCTGCATACCTTCCTCCCCATCCCTTGCCCTGTGCATCTCTTTGTTTGTCTGTTTCTGAGTTGTATGCTTTATAATGAACTGGAAAACATAAGTAAAGAGTGTTCCTGAGTTCTTTGAGCCATCCTAGTAAGTTATTGAGCCTGAGGAGGGGTTTGTGGGAATCCCTATTTATAGCTGGCCAGAAACTTGTAACTACCAAGTGGGGAACAGTCTTGTGGGACTGACCCCTTACTTAAGCTGTGGGATATAGCTCTTATGAAATAGATTACAAAACTTAGACCAATTCTGGCTTAAAAATTATCTCTAACTTTTACCAAGAGTGTACGCACACGGTGGAAGACTTTTTAAAGTAATTTCTTGGCAGAGTGTGTTTGTGGAATTAAATTTTCTGAGTCTGTGCGTGTCTGAAAATGTCTTTATTCTACCTGCAGTTGATCAGGAATGTAGATGGGAGTAGAGTTCTGGATTAAAATTTCCCTCAAAAGTCTGTAAGGCAGGGCTTCCCTGGTGGCGCAGTGGTTGAGAGTCCACCTGCCGATGCAGGGACACGGGTTCGTGCCCCGGTCCGGGAGGATCCCACATGCCACGGAGCGGCTGGGCCCGTGAGCCATGGCCGCTGAGCCTGCGCGTCCGGAGCCTGTGCTCCGCCACGGGAGAGGCCACAACAGTGAGAGGCCCGCGTACCGCAAAAAAAAAAAAAAAAAAAAAAAAGTCTGAAGGCATTGTTCATAGCCTTCTAGCGTCCAGTACTGTGGAGACATCTGCTGCTGGTATGATTCTTATTCCTTTATAGGAAGGGTGGCTATACATCCTGGTTTGTCTGGAATACCTTCAAATTTATCTTACAATAGTACATGCTTTTATTCCCAAAAATATCCTTCTTTGTTGATTAATTATAGACCCACCTTATTTGTAAGTGACCTGGTTTTTGTTTTTTGGAAGCTTTTAGGGTATTCTTATACCTGGTGCTCTGAGAATTCACAAGGCTGTGTTGAGAGTTCAGTTAATTTTTTTCCCCCCCATTCATCCGCTCAGTACTCAGCAGGCCCTTTCAATATGAAGACTAGTGTTCATCAGCTCTGCCATATCTTATCGCAGAATACTTCAGTAATTTTTGCCTCTTCATTCTCTTTGTTCTTTCTTTCTAAAACTCCTTTTAGTGGAACTTGGTCTTTGGGATTAATTTGACACCCAATTAGAAAAACAAAAACTTTTTAACCTCCTGTTCTCTACTTCATTGCTTTTGCTTTCCTTTCTGGGAAAATACTCCCAACCGCATTTTCTAATACATCTATTGACTTTTATTTTCAGGTGTTATTAACTTCCAAGAGCTTTTTCTTATTTTCAGTCCTTCTGTATACCATACTATTCTTGTTTCATCAACAGGATGGTCTCTTTTATCCCTTTGAGAATTTTAATTACATTCGCATATTTAAAGTGTTTCCTACATTGTCTGTCTCCATTTCATACCCCCCTCACACACACTTTTTGTTTTCATCTCTCACTGTGATTTTTTTCCCTCAAATATCTGGTGATCTAGAGCTTTATCTTCTGTCTGGATTTTTGGTTCTGATACATCTTCCTGTTTCTAGTTTTTTTCCATCAATACATTCTAAACATTGGCACTAGATTTAACATGAAACAGATCTGATTATCCCGTTCACTTGCATAAAAATCTGAATGGGTCTTCAGAGATCTGGATAATGTCTAAACCACTTAGCGTGGCACACAGGGCAGTGGCAGTGAGGTACAGTGTTTTCTAGAGCTGCTGTCATGCCACAAACTTGGTGGCTTAAAACAACAGGAATTTATTCTCATAGTTAATAGAAGCTAAAAGTTTGAATCAGCATTACTGGGCTGAAATCAAGGTGTTGCCAGGGCTGAGCTCCCTCCTTCTAGAGAAGAAGCTGTTCCCGCCTCTTCTAGCTCTTCTAGCCTCTTCAGCTTCTGGGACTGCTGCAGTCCGTTGCTCCACTCAAGGCTTCTAGGCCAGCGTCTTCAAATCTCTTTGCTTCATCTTCACTGTGTATGTCAAATCTAGTGCTTCTGTCTTACAGGGACACTTGTGATGGCATTTAGGGCCCACTGGGTAATCGACGATTGTCTCCCCATCTCAAAAGCCTTAATTTAATAACACCTGCAAAGACCCATTTTCCAAATAAGGTAACATTTACAGGTTCCAGGGATTAGGACCTGATACCTTTGAGGTCGTTAATCAGCCTACAACAAATACTTAGAGTTTTCTTAAATTGCCCTTTTCTTGAATACCTCTGCTTTTCCAAATACTATTACTGCCTGCAGTTTCTTCTCTTCTTGCCTCCTTGGCCAAAAATGAATGGATCATTAAATCTTTGTTGAAGAGATTCAGCAATTATTGAGGGTCAATTGAATACTAGGACTTGTCATATTAGAAAACAAAACAAGGTAAAGTAAACATGCACCTGTGTCAAACCTTCTCCAGGGCAAATTACTCAGAAGGGATTCACTAAGTCATAGGAATTTACATTTTTAGCTTTTGCTGCCAAATTGCTCTGCAAAGTGGCTGCACTTCCCCTAATAATGCCAAGAGCGATCTTGTTTCCTATATCCTTGCCAATACTTGTGATTTTTTTTTCATTAAAAGAAATCTGATAGGGGAAAATTATATTGTTTTAATTTGCATTTCCTGGATAACTAGTGATGTTGACCTGTTTTTTCAAAGTTAATAGGCGTTTGGATTTTTTCTCTGAATGTACATAGCCCATTTTTTCTATTGCGTTGCCTTCTATTTATAGAAATTCGACAAATATGGATATGTATTGTTCATATATGTTGTTGCTGTCCTCACTTACATAATGAGTAAACTGGCACAAGAAATAAGTAAATTGATAAGATGCCCCCCTCACTCCCCATGGACAGATGGATAGATGAATGAAGAAACGAATGAATGTGTCTAGAATCATAGCTATCAAAAAACAGAGCCGGGATTTTGGACCCACATATATCTGGTTTTAAGGCCTGTCCCTTTTAAAGTACATCTGGCTGCCTTGTAGCGAATGAGGAAATTAATAGTGAGGCAGTGGTGTGCTGAACTTTGACTCAAAATACTTAACCATTACTTACTAGCTCTGTGAGTTTGGACTGATGTTAATATATTTTTTTAAGTAACTGTAGTGATTGCTAACCTATCTGCTTTGAAAGTGATTGAGAAAATCATTGAGATGATATACAAAAGTATGGTATATACAGTGAAATAGTATTATAAAACTTACTAATTCTCCTTGACCATCATAACAGTGAGTGAAAAAACTCAACATACTTTATAAAAGTTTTGGATATACCTTTTTTAAAAAGGTAGACTTTATTTTTTAAGAGTAGTTTCAAGTTCACAACAAAATTGAGCAGAAGGTAGTGAGATTTCCCATGTATCCCCTGTTCTCCCATATGCACAGCCTCCCCCGGTTTCAGCGTCCTGCACCAGAGTGGTACATTTATTACAATCGATGAACCTACACTGACGCATTGTTATCACGCACAGTCCTCAGCTTACATTAGAGGTCACTCTTGGTGTTGTACGTTCCATGGATTTTGACAAATATGTAATGTCGTATATCTACCATTATAGTATCGTACAGAGTAGTTCCACTGCTCTGAAAATCCTCTCTGCTCTGCCTGTTCATCCCTTCTTTCTCCTTAACCCTAGGCAACATTTTGCTGTCTCAGTAGTCCCAATCCTGTCTCCGTAGCTTTGCCTTATCCAGAATGTCATATAGTTGGAATCATATAGTATGTAACCTTTCAGATTGACTTCTTTCACTTAGTAATCTGCATTTGAGTTTCCTCTATCTTTTCATGGCTTAATGGCTCATTTCTTTTTAGTGCTGAATAACATTCCATTGCCTGGATGTAGCAGTTACACATTCACTTGCTGAAGGACATCTTGGTTACTTCCAAATTTTGGCATTTACAGATAAAGCTGCTATAAACAGTTGTGTGCAGCTTTTTTGTCTAGACATACATTTTCAACTCATTTGAGTAAATACCAAGGAGATCAGTTGCCGGATCATACGGTAAGAGTATGTTTAGTTTTGTAAGAAACTGCTAAACTGTCATCCAAAGTGGCTGTACCATTCTGCATTGCCACCAGCAGTGAATGAGAGTTCCTGTTGCTCTGCATTCTTGTAGCATTTAGTGATGTTAGTATTTTGGATTTTGGTTATACTAATAGGTGTGTAGTGGTATATACAACATGCTTTTTTGGTAAAAGTTTACATGATAAAATGTCACTTGCTAGTATAATAGATGATGTTTCCAGAAAAACTCAACAGAAATTTTCCCGTGAGATTTGGAGATAGAGATATCTCCAGGAAAAGGTTGATATTTGGCTCTATGATTAACCAGATGAGGAGTAGTAATGCTTGCCTTCATGTGTTTGTTTTGACAGGTATTGAAACAAAAGCACATATTTGAAGGCACTAGTACCTCCTACCATTGTCAACTGGTAAAATGTTTAATTTTATTTAACTACAAAGTTTCTGTTATTAGGTGTAAAACGTATTAAGTTAAAACCAAGTGTGGGTAAACTGTCAAAGAAAAAATTATTTTCTCTCCATTTTGTGATTGTAGAATTATGAAAGTTATGAGAAAGTAGCTTTTACACTAATTTTAATTCCATGTAAGCCCATTGGAACATTGAGCCATGTTATTCAGCAATATTATTGATATTTAACCTTCCTTTCCTCAATTTGAATATCACTAAGCATCTCTGCAAAAGTTTGAACCTCAGTATCCTCTTTATTTGGCAAAGTTTAGCACTAATTAGACTGGTAGCACCATGTCAACACGTGATGGTCCTTTGAAATTTGTGTTTTATTTAAAATTTCAAACTGGACATTTTAACAGAAATTGTAGGTTAAAGGCCAGTAAAACAGTGGATTTTTTGTTGTTGTTTTTTGTTTGTTTTTTAACATCTTTATTGGAGTATAACTGCTTTACAATGGTGTGTTAGTTTCTGCTGTAGAACAAAGTGAATCAGCTGTACATAAACAATATCCCTATATCTTCTCCCTCTTGCATCTCCCTCCCACCCTCCCTATCCTACCCCTCTAGGTGGACACAGAGCATCTAGCTGATCTCCTTGTGCTATGTGGCTTCTTCGCACTAGCTATCTGTTTTACGTTTGGTAGTGTATATATGTCCATGCCACTCTAGTCTCTAGGTCCATCCACCTCACTACAGATAACTCAATTTCGTTTCTGTTCATGGCTGAGTAATATTCCATTGTATATATGTGCCGCATCTTCTTTATCCATTCATCTGTCGATGGACACTTAGGTTGCTTCCATGTCCTGGCTATTGTAAATAGAGCTGCAGTGAACATTGTGGTGTGTGACTCTTTTTGAATTATGGTTTTCTCATGGTATATGCCTAGTAGTGGGATTGCTGGGTCATATGATAGCTCTATTTTTAGTTTTTTAAGGAACTTCCATACTGTTCTCCATAGTGGCTGTATCAATTTACATTCCAACCAACAGTGCAAGAGGGTTCCCTTTTCTCCACACCCTCGCCAGCATTTATTGTTTGTAGATTTTTTGATGATGGCCATTCTGACTGGTGTGAGATATCTCATTGTAGTTTTGATTTGCATTTCTCTAATGATTAATGAAGTTGAGCACTCTTTCATGTGTTTGTTGGCAATCTGTATATCTTCTTTGGAGAAATGTCTATTTAGGTCTTCTGCCCATTTTTGGATTGGGTTGTTTGCTGTTTTGATATTGAGCTGCATGAGCTGCTTGTAAATATTGGAGATTAATTCTTTGTCAGCTGCTTCATTTGAAAATATTTTCTCCCATTCTGAGGGTTGTCTTTTGGTCTTATTTATGGTTTCCTTTGCTGTGCAAAAGCTTTTAAGTTTCATTAGGTCCCATTTGTTTATTTTTGTTTTTCTTTCCATTTCTCTAGGAGGTAGGTCAAAAAGGATCTTGCTCTGATTTATGTCATAGAATGTTCTGCCTATGTTTTCCTCTAAGACTTTTATAGTGTCTGGCCTTACATTTAGGTCTTTAATCATTTTGAGTTTATTTTTGCGTATGGAGTTAGGGAGTGTTCTAATTTTATTCTTTTACATGTAGCTGTCCAGTTTTCCAAGCACTACTTATTGAAGAGGTTGTTTTTTCTCCACTTATATTCTTGCCTCCTTTATCAAAGATAAGGTAAGCATATGTGCGTGGGTTTATCTCTGGACTTTCTGTCCTGGTCCATTGATCAGTATTTCTGTTTTTGTGCCAGTACCATACTATCTTGATTACTGTAGCTTTGTAGTATAGTCTGAAGTCAGGGAGCCTGCTTCTTCCAGCTCCGTTTTTCTTTCTCAAGATTGCTTTGACTATTCGGGGTCTTTTGTGTTTCCATACAAATTGTGAAATTTTTTGTTCTAGTTCTGTGAAAAATGCCAGTGGTAGTTTGATAGGGATTGCATTGAATCTGTAGATTGCTTTGGGTAGTAGAGTCATTTTCACAATGTTGATTCTTCCAATCCAAGAACATGGTATATCTCTCCACCTGTTTGTATCATCTTTAATTTCTTTTATCAGTGTCTTATAGTGTTCTGCATACAGGTCTTTTGTCTCCGTAGGTAGGCTTATTCTTAGGTATTTTATTCTTTTTGTTGCAGTGGTAAATGGGAGTGTTTCCTTAATTTCTGTTTCAGATTTTTCATCATTAGTGCATAGGAATGCAAGAGATTTCTGTGCATTAATTTTTTATGCTGCTACTTTACCAAAATCATTGATTAGCTCTAGTAGTTTTCTGGTAGCATCTTTGGGATTCTCTGTGTGTAGTATCATGTCATCTGCAAACAGTGACAGCTTTACTACTTCTTTTCTGATTTGGATTCCTCTTATTTCTTTTTCTTCTTTGATTGCTGTGGCTAAAACTTCCAAAACTGTGTTGAATAAGAGTGGTGAGAGCAGGTAACCTTGTCCTGTTCTTGATCTTAGTGGAAATGGTGTCAGTTTTTCACCATTGAGAACAATGTTGGCTGTGGGTTTGTCATATATGGCCTTTATTATGTTGAGGTAAGTTCCCTCTTTGCCTACTTTCTGGAGAGTTTTTATCATAAATGGGTGTTGAATTTTGTTAAAAGCTTTTTCTGCATCTACTGAGATGATCGTATGGGTTTTCTCCTTCAATTTGTTAATATGGTTTATCACACTGATTGATTGCGCATATTGAAGAATCCTTGCATTCCTGGATAAACCCCTCTTGATCATGGTGTACGATCCTCTTAATGTGCTGTTGGATTCTGTGTGCTAGTATTTTGTTGAGGATTTTTGCATCTATGTTCATCAGTGATATTGGTCTGTAGTTTTCTTTTTTTGTGACATTTGTCTGGTTTGGGTATCAGGGTGATGGTGGCCTCGTAGAATGAGTTTGGGAGTGTTCCTCCCTCTGCTATATTTCGGAAGAGTTTGAGAAGGATAGATGTTAGCTCTTCTCTAAATGTTTGATTGAATTTGCCTATGAAGTCATCTGGTCCTGGGCTTTTGTTTGTTGGAAGATCTTTAATCATAGTTCTCAGTTTCAGTGTTTGTGATTGGTCTTTTCATATTTTCTATTTCTTCCTGGTTCAGTCTGGGAAGGTTGTGCTTTTCTAAGAATTTGTCCATTTCTGCCAGGTTGTCCATTTTATTGGCATGTAGTTGCTTGTAGTAATCTCTCATGATCCTTTGTATTTCTGCAGTGTCAGTTGTTACTTCTCCTTTTTCATTTCTAATTTTATTGATTTGAGTCTTCTCCCTTTTTTTTCTTGATGAGTCTGGCTAACGGTTTATCAATTTTGTTCATCTCAAAAGAACCAGCTTTTAGTTTTATTGATCTTTGCTATCGTTATCTTCGTTTCTTTTTCACTTGTTTCTGATCTGATCTTTATGGTTTCTTTCCTTGTGCTAACTTTGGGGGTTTTTTTGTTCTTTCTCTAATTGCTTTAGCTGTAAGGTTAGGTTGTTTATTTGAGATGTTTCTTGTTTCTTGAGGTAGGATTGTATTGCTATAAATTTCCTTCTTAGAACTGCTTTTGCTGCGTCCCATAGGTTTGGTTCGTCGTGTTTTCATTGTCATTTGTTTATACGTATTTTTTGATTTTCTCTTTGATTTCTTCAGTGATCTCTTGGTTATTTAGTGTATTGTTTAGCCTTCATGTGTATGTTTTTTTTTTTTTTTTAACAGATTTTTTTCCTGTAATTGATGTCTAGTCTCATAGCGTTGTGGTTGGAAAAGATACTTGATAAGATTTCAGTTTTCTTAAATTTACCAGTGCTTGATTTGTGACCCAAGATATAATCTGTCCTGGAGAATGTTCCATGAGCACTTGAGAAGAAATTGTATTCTGTTGTTTTTAGATGGAATGTCTTATAAATATCAATTAAGTCCATTGTGTTTAATGTATCATTTAAAGCTTGTGTTTCCTTATTTTCATTTTGGATCACCTGTCCATTGGTGAAAGTGGGGTGTTAAAGTCCCCTACTGTGACTGTATTACTGTCGATTTCCCCTTTTATGGCTGTTAGCATTTGCCTTAAGTATTGAGGTCCTCCTGTTTGGGCGCATAAATATTTACAATTGTTATATCTTCTTCCTTGGATTGATCCTTGATCATTATGTAGTGTCCTTCTTTGTCTCTTCTAATAGTCTTTATTTTAAAGTCTATTTTGTCTGATATGAGAATTGCTGCTCCACCTTTCTTTTGATTTCCATTTGCATGGAATATCTTTTTCCATCCCCTCACTTTCAGTCTGTACATGTCCCTAAGTCTGCTATGGGTCTCTTGTAGACAGCATATATATGGTCTTGTTTTTGTATCCATTTAGTCAGTCTGTGTCTTTTGGTTGGAGCATTTAATCCATTTACATTTAAGGTAATTATTGATATGTATGTTCCTCTTACCATTTTCTTAATTGTTTGGGTTTGTTATTGTAGGTCTTTTCCTTCTCTGTGTTTCCTGCCTAGAGAAGTTATTTTAGCAGTTGTTGTAAAGCTGGTTTTGTGGTGCTGAATTCTCTTAGCTTTTGCTTGTCTGTAAAGGTTTTAATTTTCTCTGTCGAATCTGAATGAGATTCTTGCGTGTAGAGTGATCTTGGTTGTAGGTTTTTCTCTTTCATCAGTTTACATATGTCCTGCCATTCCCTTCTGCTTACAGATTTTCTGCTGAAAGATCAGCTGTTAACGTTATGGAGATTCCCTTGTATGTTATTTGTTGCTTTTCCTCTTGCTGCTTTTAATATTTTTTCTTGCTATTTAATATTTGATAGTTTGATTTAATATGGTCTTGGCATGTTTCTCCTTGGATTTATCCTATATGGGACTCTCTGTGCTTCTTGGACTTGATTATTTCCCATATTAGGGAAGATTTCAACTGTAATCTCTTCATATATTTTCTCAGTCTCTTGTTTTATTTATTCTTCTTCTGGGACTCTTGTAATTCGAATGTTGGTGCGTTTAATGTTGTCCCAGATGTCTCTGAGACTGTCCTCAATTCTTTTCATTCTGTTTTCTTTATTCTGCTCTGCAGTAGTTATTTCCAGTATTTTATCTTCCAGGTCACTTACCCATTCTTCTGCCTTAGTTTTTCTGCCTATTGATCTCCTTCCTAGAGAATTTTAAATTTCGTTTATTGTGTTGTTCATCATTTGTTTGTTTGCTCTTTTGTTCTTCTAGGTCCTTGTTAAATGTTTCTTATATTTTGTCCATTGTGTTTCCAAGATTTTTGGATCATCGTTACTCTCATTACTCTGAATTCTTTTTCAGGTAGACTGCCTATTTTCTCTTCATTTGTTTGGTCTGGGTGGGTTTTTACCTTGCTCCTTCATCTGCTTTTGTATTTCTCTGTTTCTCATTTTGCTTAACTTTCCTCGCTTGGGGTCTCCTTTTTGCAGGCAGCAAGTTGGTAGTTCCCGTGTTTTTGGTGTCTGTCCCAATGGGTAAGGTTGGTTCAGTGGGTTGTGTAGGCTTCCTGGTGGAGGAGACTGGTACCTTTGTTCTGGTGGATGAGGCTGGATCTTGTCTTTCTGGTAGGCAGGACCATGTCCAGTGGTGTGTTTTGCGGTTGTCTGTGAACTTATTATCATTTTAGGTAGCCTCTGTGCTAATGGATGGGGCTGTGTCCTGTCTTGCTAGTTGTTTGGCATGGAGTGTCCAGCAGTGTAGCTTGCTGGTCATTGAGCGGAGCTCGGTCCTTAGCATCGAGATGGAGATCTCTGGCAGAGCTTTCGCTATTTGATGTTATGTGGAGCTCGGAGGTCTCTGCTGGACCAGTGTCCTGAACTCGGCTCTCCCACCTCAGAGCCTCAGGCTTGGCACCCAGCTGGAGCACCAAGACTCTGTCAGCCACCCGGATGAACTGTGCCCTGAAGAGCAAGCGTATCTTCTACCATCTGGTTATCAGGTTTAGAAAGTGAAATGAATGCCATTGCATTGTAGGCGTTCAAAAACTCGCTTTCCGTGGATCCTCAAGTGCCGGAAGACCTGGCTTCACATGGAGTATAGACGTCGTATGCCCGCGCCTGCGCCCACTGCATCTGCATGTGTCCAGCAGTGGAGTTTTTGTTAACCTGTAGCAAGATCTTCCTGTTTAATTAGTTGTCATGGGGTAAAATATAGCATCGTTTTATTCTTTACTTACTGTGACTTCTGAAGTGAATTAGAGTTTGTGAAATTTTGGGGCAAGAATTTAAGGATCATGTGTCCAGGAAGTTTTTAGCATTCTGAGAAGTGAGGGTAAAGTTGGTTAGAACCGTTATAAGGAAGAGTCTGTGTTGTTTAAGTGCTTTTGCAAATATAATAGCAATAAGCGTTTATCTCTTAGAATCATGATTGTTGACATTTATCTTCTATTTCAGAAGATCATTTCAGAATCTTTGCCCACAGCTGTTGAGTTTACTGATTTTACATTTTTCTACTGATTTTAAGAAATTACATGAAGAATGTTTATTACTAAAACTGTAAACAGTATAAGAGTGTGTAAGTAAAAGGAATCTTCCCTGTCCCTGTTTCTTTTGCTAGAGGTTACCCCTTACCAATTTGGAGTGTGTCCTTCTAGACTTTTTACTTGCATATCCAAGGTTACCATCTTTTAATGAAGCAGGTATGATGGAGAAAGGCACATACCTTGCCCATTGGTGTGCCTTTGTTTTACTTTAGACATTTCTTTGCCTGCATCTTCTTGAGCGATATACTTGGCTAAATGAAGAATGCTTTGAAGTGACTAAATATATTGGAACACTGTTATTTTCTCTACAAATTTATTTTAGCGAACATAAAAGGGAAATTCTTTGGAAACCCCAAACTTCAAATTTCTAGCTAAGAATAGATCAACATAGTTTAGATTACATTGGAATTAAAATCGCAAAGTTAATTTTACTGTGTACTGAACAGCAGTTATTAAAGAGTAAAGCATTTATATAAATGACTGCAATTAGTGTTGCCTTTATTGAGGGTCAGCTAGATTGGGGTAGAGAAAGAAGTGGTTTTGGAAGTTTAGTCCATCTGTTTAGGGTGGGGGAGGGAAACAGTGCATGGAGGAAAACGGTTGCTGTGGCAGAGTGACAAAGGTAACTTTGTCTCTCATAATTTCTGCCTAGACTTGATCAGGTATCCAAAAGAGGAAAAGAAAATTCATCATTTTATGTAGGTTAACTGTATTATGAAGTAAATAGAATTTCATGGACTATTTGAGAAACCCAGTGTCTTGAATTATAAAACTTAGAACTCCACCTCTTCACATTTGGGAAACTACTCATATTCAGAAGTTTTTGTGACTTAAGATATGATGTAAAAATTGATCCTTGATTCACTTGTGTGCATATCCTTTGTGTAGTTGTTAGATTGAAGCATTTTAAAACTCCTTAAGAAATTTGGAGAAGCAGATTTTGATTTTTGGGTATTATTTTAATGCTACTTATTAATAGTCCCCCCAAAAAATGACATATAGAATTTAAAAGAGAATATTAACAAGTAGAATTGTATGTGAATAAATTTAGATTCATTATCATTGCTATTCAGTAGTGTTTTAAATCTATGTTACAGATTCACAGCAAGTTGATTACTCTTTTTCTTGATGTTCAGTTATACTGATTAAAAAAAGGGAAATTCTATCCATGATTCTAGTGATTCATACTTAAATATTTTATAGAGTAGACAAGTTTTGATGGCCTTCAGGATTTCATCACTTACTTGATCCAGTAGTCCACATTCAGCTGGTAGCAGAAAGTGTTACTTGTGCGTTTAGTCGTGCAGTAGAGAGAAATTATTCAGAGTATTTTCATTTGTATTTCAGTGAAAATGATGCAGATTATAAGTTTGCAAGGAGATGGGGACAGCAGCGGTTTTGCCACTCCCTTGGTGTAACACGAAAGGTTTCTTAGAGTCAGGCCAAATACTGCTCATAGGTATTGAAGGTGGATTCCTTTCTTTAACACCTTCTGTTTTTTAAAACACAATCTAGTTTTTTGAACATTGATGGAAAAACTGCAGAGGCCAGAAAACTGAGCACATCGGAGAGTGGTGGAGAGGAGTGGGAAGACAATGCTTTATCTTAGTAGCTTTGATTTTGAAACCTGTTTAGATAAAGCTTTATAATGGTTAAAATAATGAGGATTTATGGAAAGAAGAAAATATTTTATGTAAATTAAACAAGGAAAAAATCATGAATAAAATACAAGTAAAAGACTATTGACTAAAGGAAGTAGTTGAATGTTTTAAACCTTATTCTTAGCTATCATTCAGATAGTATAAATAATGAAGTTGATGTAATGTTGTGATACAGGTCATTCATCCACAGTGTACTTATAATGTCTAATTATATATGTTATTTGCTTTTTCTTAAGTTTGATTTTAACTGATACGCCAAAATTTAGGTAAGAAGGGCTTTTGGGGTAAGGAGGTGAAAAAGGAAATATCTAAAGAATCTTACTGAACAATTTATAAATACTTGGAATTGAAAGAACAGGTATAGAGTCAGACTGGATAGTTTTCAGTAGAATTTAGATTGCAAAATTATTCTAGCATTTTATTATTTTTTTCTTTTTTACTAGAAGCATTTAAAAATTATCTTAGATTAAATTATCCTGAAAATCTTAATTTAGACACTTGAATCTCTTCATATTCCTAAAGGCTAAACTTACCTGAAGCGCTTTCTTTTCTCAAACGTGCATACCTTGCTCATTATAAGCATATTTAGTTTGCTGACATATTTCATATGTTTGGAACTATTAAGCCTTTGAATTTTCTTTAATTTTATTTTAAATTTTACTCTAGGGAAGAAAATAGGTAAGTTCAAAAGGGAAATTGTTAATACAGCTAAATCAACCTTCACTTAAAAATTAGGCCATCTGGGGAATTCCTTGGTGGTCCAGTGGTTAGGACTCTGTGCTTTCACTGCGGAGGGCCCAGGGTCGATCCCTGGTCGGGGAACTAAGATCCCACAAGCCGCACGTTGTGGGGCCCCCCCAAAAAAACATTAGGCCATCTGTTTACTATCCTAGGTATGGGTTCATGTAATACTATATATAGCACTTAGCTGGATTGAGTTGGAATTATAAAGACCCTCAAGTACCAACCAGCCAAGCTGATGTCATTATATAATTTAATAGTTCATGTTCTCCTGAAATGTTTATATAGTTGGCCCTCATTAGCCATTTTGTGTGAGATCACTGGAATAAATAAGGAATAGTCCTAAAGGGGAAAATAGTCCTATTTAATATATGTTTTAATATAGACAAGGAATTCAGTTCTTGGCCGGTTAGTACTTACTGGTAAGTATTGTTAATAATGTCAAAACAATGCTAGTAAGTAGGTGTCCTAAGTTTGGTTTCTCTGCCCTACCATTTGGGTAATGTAATAGTGACTAACATGCCATTCTCCCCATTCCCCTTCAGTGAATCAACCTTGAACAAAATTCTAATGTAAAAAGCTGTACTTTTGTATAGAGAATTTCATTATCACTTCTTCTGGATATAATAAGAGGAGGGGAGGGTATATGTCTTGGGAAGGTAAGTAGAAAGCAGAGTAGGGGTAGGCTTTCCCATAGATGAGGAACTTGAGGCAAAATGATTCAGAACCCTGAACCTGGGGCTTGTGTATGTGTGTTTGTCTGGGTGGGAACTGTTTGGTGATCGACCACACGATAATGAGATAGATGAATGGACTCTAGAGCCACCTCTTAGCACTTCCCTTTGTGTTGCTGGGTCCAGGTATGAGGTTGTTAAGGGTGGACCTAAACCCCTGAGAGTTAGGGAAACTTGTTGAGGATCATATTCTTTAGGTGTATAGGGACTGTGTAAGTTGAATTGGTTAAACAGAGTTGGTCCCGAGTTGTGTTCCACATGTATTCTCTACCTTTGGGACTGGAGTGGGATCCAGGGAGTGGGATTCAATAGTTCTGTGTTGTAAAATCCAAGGACTTAAAATTTTTGCATGGAGTACTAGACATGAGAAAAAAATATTAGTATATGTATTTTCTTAAACATAAATTTGTAATCATCTAACTAAAGCTCATGGAGAGAAATTCCCAAAACTGACTGGCTAGCTAAGGAGGCTCAGTGGACTAGTACCAATTCCAAATACAAGATGTGTTAAGCGTCATTATTTTTGCTTACTATTTTATAAGGGACTTCATGGATGTATATATGGTTTCAGCTTCTTCTTACCTTTGAATCTTTATTTAATCAATAATAATAGCAGCTGATACTTGAGTGCTTATTATGAGACAGTTGTTATATTCTTTACATGTATTAACTGTTTATGTGATACAGATATTATTCTCCACATTTTACAGATGAGGGAACTAAAGCTTAGAAAGGTAATTTACCTAAGGTGACATTTCGTAAGTAGTGGAGCAAAGTGTCAAACCCAGTGTGTTGGGACTTTCCTGGTGGCTCCGTGGTTAAGAATCCGCCTGCCAATGCAGGGGCCGCGGGTTCGAACCCTGGTCCGGGAAGATCCCACACGCCGCGAAGCAGCTAAGCCCGTGCACCACAACTACTGAGCCTGAACTCTAGAGCCCACGAGCCACAACTACTGAGCCCGTGTGCCACGACTACTGAAGCCTGTGTGCCTAGAGCCCGTGCTCCGCAACAAAGAGAAGCCACCGCAATGAGAAGCCCGCGCACCGCAACAAAGAGTAGCCCCTGCTCGCCACAATGAGAGGAAGCCCACGTGCAGCAACGAAGAACGCAGCCAAAACAAAAAAACAAACCCCAGTCTTTTACTGAGAGCTTAGGCTGTGGAGCCAGAGTACAGCTGAATTGACTTCAGTACCTTCAGAATCAGGGGGGTATAAGAAATTATCAAGATAAAAATATTGATACTGGTATCCATAGTTTTGTATAAACAAATTTAAAGTGCTACTAAAACATACACTGTATTTTGTAATTTATGAAGAATGCTTTCACTTCTCTTGTTTTTTCCCCAAGGGAGTTTTGTGAGGTATTTGTTATTACCCCAGTTGTACAGTGAACCTGAAGCTTGGGGGTCCCATGTTATACAGCAAGAACGTGGGGGGCCAGCATCAAACCCACAGCGTAGCCTTGGTTCTGAAAGGAGCAGGTCTGTTGAACAGTTTCTGTGTGCAATCAAACCAGTGTTGCAAGGAATAGAACCTTCAGTAGGTCATGTAAAAAGTATATAAGTGAAACAAGTACCTGTCTGCTTTGAAGCTCCACATGAAAAAGAACTTTGTACCCAAACCAGCTATGCTGATAATTAGCATTTACATGCCTTTGCATTTTTCCAGAGTCCCTTATATCTGCCGCACTTTACATTTTGTACATATAGGGAAATAAGGTACAGAAAAGTTATTTCATTAATAAAAGATCAGACTTAACTAGTGGTGGAGCCCAGGCTATAATTGGTTTGCTTACTTGGTGAAATTAATTTTAGGGTGACTAGCTCATTCTGGTTTGCCTGGAACTTCCCTGGTTTTAGTACTGAAAAGTCCTGTGTACCAGGAAACCCTGAAGTCCCTGGCAAACTAGAGTGGTTGGTCATCCCAATTTTCCCACTTTGTGGTGGATTGGGGATAGGAGTAGGGTTGCCATATAAAATACCAGGCACTTAGTTAAAGCTGAATTTCAGATACATGTTGAATAATGGTTTACTGTATGTCCCAGATATTGCACGGACATAGGTACACTGAAATTTGTTGTTTACCTGAAATTCAGCTTTAACTGGGCATCTTGTATTTTTATTTGTTAAATCTGGCAACCCTAAGGAAGA